>NC_069503.1:267263088-267578088 GCF_027579735.1 Bombina bombina
GATTTCTAAAGGACATGTTTCTTTGTTTCATTTTAAAGACGGCAATTTAAAATATATCAAAACATGCAGTGTCACAGCTCTAGTGCTAAAAGTCTCATATAGTGCAGTAGCAAATTGTAAGGATTCCTGTCAATTCAGGCATCGTGATATAGATAGAAAAAACAATCTACAAATTCCTAAGCATTTCTTAAAAATGCAATGGTGCAAATTTGAAATGCTTCAGGGTAATTGGTTAGGGGGAAATATACATTTCCAATTGCAAAGTTTACCTCCACAAGGTTTAAACCAAGAATTAGATTTAAGTTGTTTTCTGATAGAATGAGCCCCTTTTTCCAGCCCTCCTTCTTTTTATGTCCTAATTATTCTTAATTTTTCTTTATCTTTATGAAACACCTCCCCTAAAGAGGATATTAAAATTAAAATTATGGAATGATTAGTTTGAGGTAAACGATATGACCTTAAATTTAGTATTAGAACTATTTGTTATACAATATTAGGGTATAGATTATGTATTCAAATTATTTGAAATGTTATTATTAGATCTCTGATTTCATTGTTTGGTTTCAATTCCCATTGTTTGGTATCAATAGATATTATTCTCTATGTCACTATTATAATGTATATTATTAAAAAAGGCAATGTTATTTTATGGTTACGATTTATATATCTTAATCCTGTAATAGCACATCTGGGCTTTATAATATTTTGATTTGATGATCCCAAAGGATATTGTCAAAACTGTTTTTATTTGAGATATGTCCCTTTAAGGTTTGGGTATAAATAGAGCTTAGACACGCTAAGTTAGTAGAGCTTGACAAAGGCTGTGTGTAGCCAAAACGCGTTGTTATTTTGTCCAATCCTGGCTTCCATAGATTATTCTCACAGAGGTGAGATCGAAAATCAGCAACGAGTGCCAAGGAACCTTTCAGAGAGACGAAAGGACTAGTGATCAAGAGGTATCAACTACCAAATACTAATGTAAGTAAGAGATTACACCATGTGATTTTGAACTATGCCCTTCTTGTAAAAGGAATCCATGTTGTTTTGTTCACAGCAACCGATTGTGCTCCCTAAGCTTCCATGCTGACCTGCTTTCTGCAAACTAACAATAGAGGCTTTGCGGATTCTTATTGCTGTTCATCAACACTAATGGCTTAAGACAATTTCTTATATGTCATTCGCTTTATGTATTGGATGTTTTTATAGTTTTAGAATTTTAGGCAACAGAGAGATTTAGGTAGTAAATATATTTGTTAATTTTTCTAACTGCAGACCATGCATAAATCAGGTAAGTATCTGGGTCAATACAGGTAGTTGTGCTCAGGCATTGCAATATAATATTCAACCAAATAACCCATGAGAATAGGTAAAAAGAAATGCCTATTGGCACAAACACAACATGTAATTTAAGTAACCAATATATATAAACACATAAAATGTAACTTTTATTAGTTATGCTTTTAAAATAGACAGCAATGAAAATAGGAGTTTGCTGTCCTACAATAGATTAAAAACACTGCACTACTAATTGCATAAATGCATGAATAACGTCAGTATAAAAAGATACCCATTGATATGAACAGTATAAACTGATATCCACTTTGATTCATATATGGAGAGGCGTGAATTAAAGTATCTACTTGGTTTTAAATGTACTGGCATTTTAGATTTCAACACGAGACTATGGGATTAAACATAAAAAGTATCTTGTAGCATACACTATTTGTGTGCTACCCACAGTAATATCCCAAGGTATTAGAAACACTTTGACCAGCTCACCTTAAGATTCAATATTTCTTAGGTTCTATAATATAGTATTAGCCTTGAAAGTTTAGCTGATAGCTGAACGCCAGGAATGCGGTAGCGTGAATAAATAAAATAACTATCAATACTGACGTTTTAAATTATAATTATCAACAAAGTAGAGAGCTAGTTAAAATAAAACAGGAAGTCCCCTTTTAGCCAGGGCGGTAGTTAAGACTTTAAAAAAAGGGAGGATTAGTGTGCGCTACAGGATAGTAATACTATATACTACTCTAAAGATACAAGCCGTGTAATGTATCAGACACATGTATAAACACAAGCGAAGCACTAAGCTTCAAGATAGAGTAAGTGCGCCCTTAGGCTAAAAGTATACACACCAGATAAAAATAGTAAACAGATTTAATAAACACAGATATGCACAATATACAAAACTTTACTAGGGACGTCTCCCTGTAAATCCAGGAATATATAAAAAATGAAATAAAAGTTTATTACACTCGCTATGTTCAATGCGGACTGGATCCTAAAATGACTATACAAACAATGTATCATACAGTGATATATAGAAACATATTATCAAAAAGTGCTATCTCTCTAAGTAAATAAAAGACTGTATGGCACAACAAGATTATATAACCGTATGTGACATATATAAAAACAAATAGGATTGAAAAACTTGATAGCGACAAGTTCAAATGTATAACTGCAGTGCAGATAGCCGTCTACATTCAGCGTAGGCGTTTAGACAAATGCATGGAATAACAGCTCAGATTTGCTTGCTGTTAACATGCTCCACAAGAAATATGCAAGGTTACTATACCGTGAGTCCAGAGGGTGTTACCGGAAAGTTAGGTCTTTCGGTCAAAGCTTGGACCGCAAATGTAGTCACCGCCGTTCCTGGGGATAGAAGTGTACAGACCTCTGCACGTGTGAGTCGGCGTCTGACGTCACAAATTCCCCATCTGCTCTTCTCAATCCAATGTTCCGACAGCGTAAAGGCAAACAGCTGATCGTTGTGTCCGTATGTCAGCTTGTTGTTTAAACAGACTTGCCAGCTGAAGGTGTACTGATGTTCCAGTAGAGAGGTGGGGTACAGGTTCTTCCTCACCCTTGAGTATGTGGAAATGATATTAACCCGGGTTAAAGTTACAGTAAAGACTGCAATAAATTGTCCTTCTTTCAAAGTCACAGTGTCACAACGCAAGCGATGCGTTTCACCCTCCCTTGGGCTTTATCAAGATGCATGTGACAGGTAACTTAGAGTCTTTTAAATGATCCATTCACTTATGATTGGTTAGTGAGTTTAATTGATTAGGTAACACCCTCCGAGTAGTTAAGGTGGTATATGCTTTCTTTTGTCTTTGTAATCTTTCTTCTTGGTGTCTTTCTAACACCAATATATAAAAAAAGGCAAAACACCAGTAGGTTTCTTTCCCTGCTATACATGTAAGGCCTGCAAACACAGCTCTAAACTGAAGGCCCTCAAAATAAACAGTTTAGAGATTCATTTTCAAATCAAGGAGTTAATCAGGTGCACCCACAAAAATATTATTTATGCACTAAAATGCTCTTGTAATCTTTTTTACTTTGGTGAAACAACCAGATCCCTCAAAGATAGGATTAGGGAACACCTATTATGTATAGAAAAGGGTAGGGATGACACCTCACTTTATAAACACTTTAAAGAAAAACACTATGGTGACACTAAAGCACTTAATTATTGGGGGATCAAAAGAGTTAAGGGACACTGGAGAGGAGGAAACAACGAGAAAACACTTTTAATACAAGAAGCTGAATTAATTTACAAATATGACACTTTATTTCCAAAAGGTCTCAACTCAGAGCTGGACCTTTCCCCATTTTTATTTGAATAGAATCCTTCACACAGTACTTTATATTCACATGCACCTTATATATTTTTTAGAATTCTGACATCTCACTCATTTAATTCAATCATCATTTTAGCAGTTTGGTATAAAAGGATCAATGCTAATCTTATATAAATTATGACTGTAGACTGCATTGCCATTTAATTATCCACTTGCTTTTTATAGTTGGACACAATTTTAATGTTTATTTATTCCTTAAGAATTTTCTAATGTTCTAATGAATATGTGTAATACAACTTCAATAATATATTTTTTCATTTTGGGTAGTTATCTAATAGTTTTAATCTGACTTTAACAGCACAATTATTTAGCCTTTCATGTGTCTAAAGTTATATCTATAGGTAGTAAAAGTGACCTATAATATGTATAGTATGGCCTGTATATATATCATAACTACTGTATGTGACATATGCTCCAGGATATATTTTTGTGCACATGTATTCTATTTACCTTTTTTTATATATTGGTGTTAGAAAGACACCAAGAAGAAAGATTACAAAGACAAAAGAAAGCATATACCACCTTAACTACTCGGAGGGTGTTACCTAATCAATTAAACTCACTAACCAATCATAAGTGAATGGATCATTTAAAAGACTCCAAGTTACCTGTCACATGCATCTTGATAAAGCCCAAGGGAGGGCAAAACGCGTCACTTGCACTTGTGACACTGTGACTTTGAAAGAAGGACAATTTATTGCAGTCTTTACTGTAACTTTAACCCGGGTTAATATCATTTCCACATTCTCAAGGGTGAGGAAGAACCTGTACCCCACCTCTCTACTGGAACATCAGTACACCTTCAGCTGGCAAGTCTGTTTAAACAACAAGCTGACATACGGACACAGCGATCAGCTGTTTGCCTTTACGCTGTCAGAACATTGGATTGAGAAGAGCAGATGGGGAATTTGTGACGTCAGACGCCGACTCACACGTGCAGAGGTCTGTACAATTCTATCCCCAGGAATGGCGGTGACTACATTTGCGGTCCAAGCTTTGACCGAAAGACCTAACTTTCCGGTAACACCCTCTGGACTCACGGTATAGTAACCTTGCATATTTCTTGTGGAGCATGTTAACAGCAAGCAAATCTGAGCTGTTATTCCATGCATTTGTCTAAACGCCTACGCTGAATGTAGACGGCTATCTCCACTGCAGTTATACATTTGAACTTGTTGCTATCAAGTTTTTCAATCCTATTTGTTTTTATATATGTCACATACGGTTATATAATCTTGTTGTGCCATACAGTCTTTTATTTACTTAGAGAGATAGCACTTTTTGATAATATGTTTCTATATATCACTGTATGATACATTGTTTGTATAGTCATTTTAGGATCCAGTCCGCATTGAACCTAGCGAGTGTAATAAACTTTTATTTCATTTTTTATATATTCCTGGATTTACAGGGAGACGTCCCTAGTAAAGTTTTGTATATTGTGCATATCTGTGTTTATTAAATCTGTTTACTATTTTTATCTGGTGTGTATACTTTTAGCCTAAGGGCGCACTTACTCTATCTTGAAGCTTAGTGCTTCGCTTGTGTTTATACGGTAGTTAGGACTATCAGCTAAACTTTCAAGGATAATACTATATTATAGAACCTAAGAAATATTGAATCTTAAGGTGAGCTACAGCATCAAGGGTTAACACTCTTTTATATTATATTTAACCAAGAGCATATCGTAATTCTGGTCAAAGTGTTTCTATTACTTGGGATATTACTGTGGGTAGCACACAAATTGTGTATGCTACAAGATATTTTTAATGTTTAATCCCATAGTCTGGTATTGAAATTTAAAATGCCAGTACACTTAGCATTTGATACCAAGTTAATAATCTGTAGATACTTGAATTCACGCCTCTCCATATATGAATCGAAGTGGATAACACCCTCCTGGTTCTACTCAATTTACTTGCTAAAGTTTATGCTGTTCATATCAATGGGTACCTTTATATACTGACATTATTCATGCAACAAGTAGTGCAGTGTTTTTATTCTATTGTAGGGCAGCAAACTCCTATTTTCATTGCTGTCTATTTTAAAAGCATAACTAATAAAAGTTACATTTTATGCATTTACATATATCAGTTACATGTTTTTATATTGTTGTCTGAAGTGTAATAATTTTTTATGCTCTACACTTTTTATATAAATTTCTAATTCTAACAATCGTATATTAGCCAGTTACTAAATATATTAAGCTGCTATAGCAGTGCAGTAGTATTTTCCAGTAAGAAATTACTAGTTATATTCTCATTTGTGATATACAGTATATTTTTATAGGGGTATAGGGAATCCTTATAATTTGCTACTGCATTATATGAGACTTTTAGTATCAGCGCTGTGACACTGCATGTTTTAAACCTGATAAGACAAATTTTCCCTATATTAGTCACGAGCAGCAGATCACTAAGGCTGAAAACAATGTATTTGAATATAGGACTAATATGTATAAAGGTATATACAATATTTTTTCAAAAGATTTAAAGGTGACTATGAAAAATCTAGATACATTGTGTAAGTTAGTTAAAGGGACATAATACTCATATGCTAAATCACTTGAAACTGATGCAGTATAACTGTAAAAAGCTGACAGGAAAATATCACCTGAGCATCTCTATATAAAAAAGGAAGATATTTTACCTCACAATTTCCTCAGCTTAGCAGAGTAAGTTCTGTGTGAAAAGTTAAACTCAGCTGCTCCCAGCTGCAGGTAAAAAAAAATAAAAAAATGAAGAAATGAACAGCAGCCAATCAGCATCAGCAGTGCTGAGGTCATGAACTCTTACTGTGATCTCATGAGATTTGACTTAACTCTCATGAGATTTCATAGTAAGCTTCCTTTACCTGATTGGTGAAATAATATGAGAGTTCACGAGGCTCATCCTTTCAGCTGTCCCAAGACAGACACACTAAAATGCTGCTTAGAAATCCTTTACAATGGGAGGTAACATAAAACAGAATATATATTTTTAGAGAACAAAAGGGCCCCTAGAGGGCTAAAGATAAAAAAGGAGTGTGCTTTTAAGGTTGAAGATGTTGATTTCAAAATTAAATGGAACAATATACTTGAAGAAGCATCGTTTTACTTGCTGAAATTCATAAAAGGTTATAGGGGTGAAATTCTAAAATAGCTTGAGTTAGAAATTAAAGATCTAGAAAGACAACTACAAGAATATTTAACGATAATGTAGACTATAAGGAAAAGGAGAAAAAAAATAAAAAATAATGTAGAGTACTAAGGAGGATTTATTAAAAATTAAGGTTAAAAAATTTGAAAGAGACCGTAAGGACTATTTGTCACATTTGAACAAGCCTGACATTAAGTAATATATTTCTTATAAATGGAGATATGAGAAAGAAAGAGATTCTTCAATAAAAAATTGGGTTATAAACCAAGGGACCAAATTAAGCAGAATTCTACTCAATATTTGCAACACTCAGGGTATAATAGAAGGCCAAATAGGAATTATCAAAACAGACATACTGAAAATAATGAGAACAATAGGGAGAATCAAATATATACCCCCTATAGACCAACAAATAATAATAGAAGAGATTATTATAATTTCAATAAAACCAAAACTCAATATTGGCAACAACCTACTTTTAAAAGATATAGTAATGCACAGACACCAAGTCAAGAAAATAATAATAGGGATATCCCAATAAGAAACAGATTTGATTTCTATCAATCTATCAAACACAGATATAGAAGAACCTCAAGGGGGCAGAAATCCAAACCAAAATCCAAACATAGAAATGATAATCATACCCCTTTTTTAGGGTTAGGCCGAAAAAAGGAAATACAAAACTATTACCACAAAGAAAGGGAAGAAAAAGAAGAGCCTTATAAAGAGAGGGACAAGAGGAAACCTCAGGTGACATAAAGAAGACCAGAATATAACAATAAAAAGGAGTAGTGGTATTTTCAATTTAAGTAGTAAATCTCTCAGTGAATCTCAAGAAACACTACTAAATAAAGGTCTGTCCATTGCTACTACAAGTAAATAGGACATATTTGGAACCTACATTGATGGACGATTATTTCGGCAATTGGATCTATATTTGTGAATGTTTCTGAGTATATAGACCTTTTCTTACATAAGTATGTAAAAAAAATTACCCTTGTATTTAAAAGATTCTATTAATGTCATGAAATTAATTGAACATTTTGATTGGAGAGAAGACCAACTAATAACATGTGATGTGTCTTCTTTGTATACATGTATAGCACATAATGATTGGATTGAGGCGGTGAAATCTTACCTAGAATTAAATGATGACCTTATGCCTGGCCAGAAAGTATTCATTATAGAACTGACACAGAATTATTTTGCATTCATGGGTAAATATTATAATCAGGAACAAGAACTTTCATGGGGATCAGGTTTGCCCCCAGTTACACAAATTTATTTATGGGCCATTGGGAACAGAATTTCATGTCCAGTAGTGAGCTGGAGACAAACCTGGTCACATATTATAATAATAATAACTAGTATTTATATAGCACCTTTCTCCCAGTGGGACTCGAAGAGTTTGCTCTCGGAATTCACCAAATTGGCAGCTGAATAGTAATAGTTGTTATTATTACCCAATTTAATGGTACTCATTTTATCGACCTCGGAAGGATGAAGGGCCCTGCCTGGATTTGAACTCATGACCTTGGATCTTTTAAACAGGCTTTGTGTTGTAGTCAGGGCATTTACCAACTGAGCTACTTCACTGGCACACGTATTGACCCTATATAGATGATATTTTAATGATATAGCGAGATGGGGAAGCCAGTTCGAAAGAATTCTTTTTAAGTATGAAAAATAATTCTAAGAATCTTAAATTCACTTGGGAAAAAAGTGAATCTATTATAACTTTTTAGATTTAGAAATATTTGTTTCTGAGAATAAGTTACACACAAAAACCTTTTTTTTAAAAAAGTAGATGCAAACAACTACATCCACCAGATGAGTTACCACCATAATATGTGGAAGAAAAACATTCCAAAAGGCCAGTTTATTAGAATTCTGAAAAACTGTAGCAGCACTTCAGATTTCTAAATTCAATATAATTTCAATCTAATATAGAGAATAAGAAATTTAGTGTGCTACAGAATGGAGAAAAGCTTTTAAATAGACCAGAAAAAGAGAAGAAAAAAGATGAGCCAAACCTTTTTTTTAAAAAAATGCAATGGAAGATACTAAAAATTGATGACAAATTAGGGGCATCATTACCTAATCATTCTCAAATAGTCTATAGGAAGACTGGAAATTTAAAAAAAAAGCACCCTCAGAACTGAAAAAGAGTAAAGTAAGCAATAATAGAGATTTATGGGGAGGGAGCTAAAAGCTTTTTA
The DNA here is from genome assembly GCF_027579735.1 of Bombina bombina. Classification (NCBI taxonomy): domain Eukaryota; kingdom Metazoa; phylum Chordata; class Amphibia; order Anura; family Bombinatoridae; genus Bombina; species Bombina bombina. The sequence continues at coordinate 267,272,098 of NC_069503.1, forward strand.
CCATGCTTCATGTGGAAATCATGTCAATATGTAAAGAAAAGGAAACAAATAAAATCAAATATCAAAGGAGCAATATATAAAATACAACAAATGATTAGATGCACTGATAAGAATGTCATTTATATGATAGAGTGCAAATGTGGTGCCCAGTATGTGGGCGAGTCTGAAAGACCCCTACGAGACAGAATAAGGGAAATAAAGATCTACCAATTCCTACGCATTTCTTAAAATGCAATATTGCAAATTTGAAATGCTTCAGCTATACAGGAATTGACAATTGTAAGGGTAATTGGAGAGGGGGAAATATACATAAAGACATTTTAAGAAAAGAAGAAAAATTGATTTTTCAATTAAAAAACGTTAACTCCACAAGGTTTAAACCAAGAATTAGATTTAGATTGTTTCCTGTTAGAATGGGTCCCTTGTCCAGCCCTCCTTCTTTTATGGCCTATATTTTTTTTTCTTTATGAAACACCTCCTGTAAAGAGGATATACAAATTAAAATTATTTTTTGGAAGATATGATTAGTTTGAGGTAAACAATATGACCTTAAATTTAGTACTAGAACTATTTGTTATACAATATTAGGGTATAGATTATGTATTCAAATTATTTGAAACTTTATTATTAGGTCTCTGATTAAATTGTTCGGTCTCAATTCCCATTGTTTGGTATCAATAGATATTATTCTGTATGTCACCAATATAATGTATATTATTAAAAAAGGCAATATTATTTTATGGTTACGATTTATATATCTTAATCTTGTAATATGTCTGTGATCTGTGATATTTTGGTTTGATGATCTCAAAGGATATTGTCAAAACTGTTTTTAATTGAGATATGTCCCTTTAAGGTTTGAGTATAAATAGAGCACAGACACGCTAAGTTAGTAGAGCTTGACAAAGGTTGTGTGTAGCCGAAACGGCTACATTGAACAAGTGCGGTGAACCCACATGAAACGCGTATGCATGGTTCCTCTGTGACCTTCATTTTTTCATGAATTATTTTGCTGTGCATTGCCTTGGTTTTAAACATTAAAGGATTGTTCTATCTTAAATCTCCCTGTCAGTAGCTTTTATACTTACCGGACAAGCAAGAGTGCGGAAGCATCCTATGTATTGATGTAATTTCCTGGTGTGTTGGGCAGATCACACCGCTTCTTGCACTGGAGTTGCGGTCCTGTCGGGAGCAAGTCAAGTGTCTGGGCTGAAGAAACGCCATAAGGAGTCCCTGCAAACTAACAATAGAAGTTTTGCAGATTCTTTTGCAGATTTTTTTAAAATAATTTTTATTAGATAGTTTTATTATGAGTGTAACTGTATTGTTAAATCACGATCGCTTCCACCGCTTGGAATCCCTGAGGACGTACAGGGTACATCCTTGGTCAGTAACTGACACTTTTTGTAGGACGTACCCTGTACGTCCTTGGTCCTTAAGGGGTTAAAGAGACATGAAACACATTTTTTTTCTTTCATGATTGAGATAGTACATCAATTAACTTTCCAATTTATTTCTATTATTAAAAAAACAAATCTTGCCAAAGTAAAACTCATAGAAAAAGTGAAAATATTACAACTGGTAAAATGCCAAATATTAAAAAAAAAAGCATAGTTTCAAAAACTACACATTGAATTGTGCACTAATGAGATAGAGATGGAGAAAAAAATATAAAGAAAGAAGGTTGGTGCATCCCATATTAACTTCTGTTTGGTTAAATTTGAATTCCATTTAACATACTATGAAGTTATCAATAACTTCCTGCAGTTTACAATACACAACGCTTATGTTTTGAGAAAATGATCTGGAGATCTTAAAGGGACACTCAAGTCAAAATAAACTTTTAGGATTCAGATAGCGTATGCAGTTTTAAGACACTTTCCAATTTACTTCCATTATCCAATTTTGCACAGTCTTTTTATATTTGCACTTTCCTACTGAGCATGTGCACAAGCTAATCGGATTGTGGGGTGTATACAGCGCCTGTAGAGGCAGAGGTAGTAGTGGACAAATTTGTGATCGTTATAGGAAAAAAAACTCCTTGGGCGATAAATGTAGTGGATGTAATTTATTACATGAGCGTCAGGGGATAGTTAAAAGACGAGACGAAATACAGAGTATAAAATCCTATACAATATACATAAAATCTAAACGCTAAATTCTAAAAGTTAAACCAACAGTAGGTACAGATAATGGGTCAACAAATGGTAGAAATAAATAGTCAAAATTAAAATAGATGTACCAATCGTGGATCCATATTGGGGAATGGTTTCCAATATATGTGATAATAGTCCAACACAAGAGAAAGAAATGTCAAAGTATCAATAAGTTCTCAGAGTGATGTGATGTCACAATAAATCATCCAAAAGGTGAAAAAAACATGAAATGAAAAGACTGGCGTTGCAAAGTGTCAATAAGTTCTCAAAGTAATGTGATGTCACAATAAATCATCCAAAAGGTGAAAAACATGAAGTGAAAAAGCTGGCGTTGCAAAAATGAACAAACAACAAAAAAACAAAAAATAGGTGTCTTAGTGGAAAATATATATATATACACATATATATATATATATATATATATATATATATATATATATATATATTAAAATGTGCACACAAAAAAGGATAAAAAGTATATATAAAAAATATATATAAAAAAGATATATATAAAAAGAATTGAATAATCCTCCAATGTGGTCCTGTGGTGCTCTGTATCCTTGGTAGAACAAAAAATAAAAAATCCTAGGAAAAAATAAATAAAAAAGACATAGTGTAGATGTACAAAAAAAAAATCAAAACTCTATTAAAAATGTGCTTACCAAATGTCGACGCGTTTCGGCTATGCAAGGCCTTTTTCAAGACAGTAACAATTGTGGTATTAATTGGCCTTTTATAGGGTAAGCTATGATGTGTTTGGGTGCCAAAATCACTCTTTTTGGGCCACCCACTTCCTGTTGAAATGCATCATGGTTACAACCTAATAAAAACTGTTTAAAAGTGACTGAAAAATGATAAAACACACACATATCTTAATGGTGATCAGAATAAATAATAACAACTGAATTATAATCCTAGCAATAGTATTGATGTTTTATATCTTGTAAACGTAGTGTATTCTCTTGTACCAAGTTCATAGGTATCACTACCGGTTTCGGCTTGATACTGCTTCCGGTTTTGGCAACAACAGAGGGACACAAACACTCATATCTGAGGAGGCAATCCCTCTCTGATCTAGCTCTATCAGTCAGACATACTGAGTAGACTCAGCTTGAAAATACATCCGCTGCAGAGATGTGCTTACATTGACCTGCCCAACATCGCAAAACCGGAAGTGAGAGTGTGACGTCACTTCCGGTATCAGCGATTGTCGAAATGACACTTTGGGGAGAAATATAAGAAATCCAGCTTATTGGATTAGTGTATTAAGGTCAAATTATGATAAATATACTTTTGTAAGGGAGACAATTGAGGATGTCATGAACTGTATGTGTAGCATACTGCTATATTCATAACTTATACGGATATCTTGTATGTGGGGAATATGTCCTCACTTCCAGTGTCCATATTGTCAGAGATGGACCTGGAAGGAAAATAATCTATATAGATAAGTGCTTAACTGAGACGCAATAAGCAATAAATATGTAAATAAATCAATAAAAAATTAACCATTACTGATTCTTGTGAAGTAGTAAATGAATTTCTCAATTCGGCAGACCGGTATTAACATCATTACTGGTTCTAACAGAATAATAAGGAACCATAAAAGAGGTTTTAAATAGGGATTGTGTCTTTATGTATGTTTACTTAATTGGTCACTATGGAATGAACTTATAGTTAACCAATATAGCTTATAGTAGATAGGAAGTTAGGTTATCATATCACTTCCGGTATCCAAAATGGCAAAGGTTGTGTCATAATGAAAAGGCTGAATTATATGTCATAAGAGTGTTCTGCAGTCTTGTCGTTTACAGTAGCTACTGACAAAAATATAAATATTTCCATATACAATGTGTACTAAAAAGGGGAATACATTTAAATATGTGACAGTTCAATTCAAACTAAAGGATCTGATAGCACATATATAGAACATATATAGATTGTGTAATTAATATGCGATGTCTAGAATAGTGGGTCAGTTAATCATCAGCAAGATCCTGTATGTCATTAAGAGAACAGTATAAAAATAACTCAACATTAGAGATCCTGCTTCAAATAAACCCTAATGGGTTAGGGCATTGGAAATATTTAGGAGAATCCACCAATAATGGATAAAGACCCGTAGTTTATAGGAAATGCCATATTCAAGGGGTATACATAGCACAAGTTCACAGGGTATACCTATACTAGTCTGTGATTGGTTGATGTCTGTCACATGATACAGGGGGCCTAAAAAATGGGGGGAAAATAAATTTGTTGGAAAAAAATCGACTATTTGAAATTCAGAGTAAGTGCTATTGCATTGTCTTTTTATTATCGCTTGTTAATTATGCAATTCTACTGAATGAGTGGTCCTTTAAGGCGATTGCTAATATTTTATGGAACTAATTATTTAGATTTTTTTAAAATTTTAAATAAATATTTCATATTTATTAGATGAATCAGTATAACAAATAAGGTCACAAAAATAATATGAAATACCAACTAACAAATGTAGTTTACAAATAGTCTAAAGCTGCTACTGAATATCCATAAGAGAAAAGATACAATACAAGTAAATAACACATGAAACGTCAAGATGTCCAATGAAAAATGACAGGTAAAATGTAGTCAATTCAAAAGGTCCCTCAAGGGGACGAGCAGGTGGTAGAGTATTTGATTCTACTTGGACACTGTATATTATGCAGCAAGTATGTAGTGCAATATGGGAGCCTTGTAATTGAAGAGGAAAAAGAAAGGAAGGAAGAAGAAAGAGAGCATTTTGTCTATGGATTAAATATGTGTATTTGTTTTTGGACACACTTTTCCATATTTCTTGCATTTTTCTGAAAATGATAAACATGCAGACCCTATAATGAAAAAACGAGACCTCATATCTTCAAGCCATTTTTGATCCAATATATTTTTTTTAAATAATTTTTATTAGATAGTTTTATTATGAGTGTAACTGTATTGTTAAATGTATTTTTGATGTTTTTTGTGCAACTTTTTAGTCTCACAAAACAGTTAACCAGAGCTCTGAAGTCGAGATAACCCAAGAAGCGTTAAAATCAACTGCGCTCAAGAGAACGTGTTTACTTTCAACTCCTAATACTTGCGCTACTTCAGGTGTGTGATAAACCCCTTATCGCTCGCGGGCAATAGTAACCCACTCTTAGAGGCCTATTTATGAAATGTCTGTCGGATCTGATCCGACAGTGCGGATCAGGTCCAACAGACATCGCTGAATGCGGAGAGCAATACGCTCTCCGTATTCAGCATTGCACCAGCAGCTCTTGTGAGGTGCTGGTGCAACGCTGAGCCTGCAGACTCGCGGCCAATCGCCAGCAGGGGGGTGTCAATCAACCTGATCATACGCGATCAGGTTGAATTCCGGCGATTCCTGTACGCCTCATCAGAGCAGGCGGACAGGGTTATGGAGCAGCGGTCTTTAGACCGCTCATATATAATTGCTGTTTCTGGTGAGCCTCCATTCGGAGCTTGATAGATAGGCTCCTTCATCTAGCCCTTAGTCTTAAAACAGTAAAGGCTTCTCTGCAGACATGAAAGGCTTAAAAAGTTTAAATTGACACTATTCAATAACAATTTAGCATTGTCATTTTGAGGGTTGATTGATTTTGGTGTCAGCCAATAGGTATATAAGCTTAATTGTTGTTCTTGGGCAGCCCTGACCCCATTAAAAAATAACAAATAAAAAATACTATCTACTATTTTTTTTTTGCTGCTGCTAGCTTATAGCACTTCTACTACATACTACTTTATTTAAGTTTAAGCTGTTTTCCAGCTACTCCTTTGCTGTCCTGAAGATGTTTTGGACAAAATAAAAGAACGTTTCTCTCTCCTCACGTTTTTTTTTGTGACAAATGATTTCTCCAAAGCAAATTTATGTCTGTGCACTAAAAAATTGTGGAAGCAATGGCATATATAGGTGCGTTAAGTACAGTCATGCAATCATAGTTCATTAAAACTGCATTAATACATTAAAGTAATGACACTTTAAATGTATCAGTAATTCTAATATCTAGTGATTACATTTTACTTTACAGTTATATAGAGGAATTCTATATTTAAAAAAAGTGTTGAATATACAGAACCAAATGGGATTCAATCTAAGAATGCAACTGTGCATGTGTGTGTGTATGAGAGTGCATGGTGAGTGTCTGCTGTGTGTGAGTCTGTGTGTGAATGTCTGTATTAGTGTTTTTGTATGTGTCTGTGTAAGACCAAGCACTATATTTTTTCATTTGTGTTGAATTAGTATAAATAGTGGAACTGCATTTGCCCATATAACATGAATTTAATTAAATTCTTACCTGTATGTAGTGCTGTAAAGAATGCTAATCATCATTGTGCAACCTGCCAATTTAATTGGATACTGAACCCAAATGTTTTATTTCATGATTCAGATACAGCATGCAATGTTAAGCAACTTTTTAATTTACTCCTATTATCAATTTCCTTTGTTATTTGGTATCTTTATTTGAAAAAGCAGGAATTTAAACTTACGAGCCGGCACATTTTTGCATTTAACCACCAATCAGCAAGCACTACACATGTGCTGAACAAAAGATGGACTGGCTCGTAAGCTTACATTCCTGCTTTTTCAAATAATGATACCAAGACCACAAAGAAAAATTGATATTAGTAGTAAATTAGAAAGTTGCTTAAAATTGCATGCTCTATCTGATTCACAAAAGTAAAAAATTTGGGTCCAGTATCCCTTTAATGGTAAATTTAAGCTACCTCTATAGGGTTCATATATATGTTTCACTGGTGTATCATAGCCAGTGCCTCACCAGCATCTGACCTCACCGCACATCACTGCTCCTACCCCATCCAAATAAACAGATCTGGGGAGGAAGAAAACCAAAAATAATTTTAACTTTTCATTAAACAATAAATATGATTTGCTAATAACATTTTCTTTTTACATTAGCATTATACTTTCTTTTTGTAGAAAATGAATCTGTGCTTCCTTGTGCTAAGTGATATAGCATTTAGAAGCTGTTGTTTCATGCACATTTGTAAGTTGTGTATAATATCCCTACAAGTATTGATGCACATGCGTGTGTAATGTTAACTGAGACAGAAATAGCTAACAAAGCTCCGGTCTACTGCAAAACAAAATAATAGGGTAATTGAAGCAAATTACCTTCTTACTAATTTATTACATCTGTTTGGATATTTATCAACTTTTTTTTATATTCTACTGTCTTTGCCCCCTTTCCTCTATAGCATTTTAATTTGTCTCTCTCCTTTCCTACCTTTGAAATATTTAACAAAACTTTACCAAATCCTAACCCCTTTCTGCATACTTATGTTGTTTTAAATTTATCTCCTCTCCTTTACTTCATTTCAGGTTAAGGACTTTTATTAATTTTAATAAAAGCCCTATAATTACCCCATACACTTTATGTTTGAACATATATAGTGTCATCACTCTGCAAAGTATACTTAGATAGGCTAAAAGTGTTCACATGTTTTAAACACTATGGGGTAGATTTATCATAGTGCGAGTGGACATGATACGATGTAGCATATCATGTCCGCTGCACATCGATAAATGCCGACAGCATACGCTGTTGGCATTTATCATTGCACCAGCAGTTCTTGTGAACTGCATGTGCAATTCCGCCCCCTGCAGATTCACAGCCAAGCGGCTGCTAGCAGGGGGTGTCAATCAACCTGATCGTATTCAATGGGGTTGATTTCTGTCCATGGCCTCAGAGCAGGCGGACAAGTTATTGAGCATAACTTCTGTTTCCGGCGAACCTAAAGGCTCGCATGGAAACAAGGGCATCAAGTTCCATACAGAGCTTGATAAATCAGCCCCTAAAGGCTAGATTACAAGTTGAGTGCTAAATTATTGCACTCCCACAAATGAACAAATTTGACTGTTTGCAGAGCACAATAATTAACCAGCCATTACAAGTGGCTGGTTATTGCTACTGCAAGATATCTGGTTAATTTTCTAAAAGTGCCCCAAATGCCTCAAAATAGAGGGTATTGGAGTTTTTTATTATATAAATTATAGTATTTTTATATAATTGCACTAGGCAGTTTTGGGGCTTTAAAGTTGGTGGGAGTGGGGTGTTACAAAAAAAAAAACGGCACTGAAAAGTGCCTTTACATTACGGTCTATGGGAACTGTGTGTTCCTATAGACCGCAATGTAAATATATATGTATATATGAATCCTCAACATCATTTTACAAGGCAGCATATATGTTATCAATGTACAGGCACTCGGCATTCATTATACAGTGCAGCATGGTCATTAGAGTATAGACACTCTGTATGTGCTCCTTGTGTACTAGAGTAGTTGTTCCCAATTATATCTCTATCACTACCTACTTCACAAAAAAAGTAGTTACGATGGCTCCCAACATTTCCTTGCACCTCCTAGGAATGGAGAGGTTAGGGAACTAATGTGTTGTGGGCAGAACCGAGGCCATATTGGCTGGTGTCACAGCTAGGCAATGGATAGGCTAGGTGTGTTTTGGGTGGGTCAGTGTGTGTCATGAATGGGACAGGGTGGGTCCTGGGCGGAGTTGGGGCAGTCCCTGAAAACTGGAACAGCAAGAAGCTTCATACAGGAAGTAGACAAGGCCTCCCAACCCAAGATAATCCTGCAGGATCTGGGACAGTTGAGAGGTCTGCACTACACACACATTTATCATATCAGGCCGCTCACATATAGTATAAGTATTTGTGTTTAAATCATACTACTGATACATTTGTTAAACAAAGTTACACAGCTAAAAATGAGGGAACATACTGTCATATAATTAGTTTTTTTGTTATCATTCAGGTATGCTGATGATTATGTTTTGTTTTTTTAGTGTACATTTTAACTATATGGGACAGGTCCTGTGGGAGAGGTATTGTTGAAATGGAGAGCAATTCCATTTTGGCCTGGGGCCCAATGAAGCCTAGTTATGCCCCTGATAAGAAGCAATGTTGTATGCTTTAGGATACAAACTTCAGTGTTTTGTCCCTGCCGTTGGTCCTTGACCTATTAGACCTCTGTATAAAAATACAGAGCTTGAAATCAGATAAGAAAGAAAAAGCCCACTGAGTCCGCCCATGTTTCTATCTGAAGTGAAGGATAATTAACTATCATAATAGCCACATGCATAACCAATTTTTCTGAAATTCTTTTACAGTATTTATAATTACCATTTCTATTGGAAGTCTATACCATGGATCAGCCACTCAGAAATTACTCATAAAACTTCTTTCCTCCAACTTGAAAACATGTTTCTGAGATCCAAAGTTCCTCTGTATGTAAAATGCTTTACCCTTCATCTCTATTAATATACTTGAAGTCTTCCAACTTATCATCTATTTCCCTTTTCTTGGCTATAAATATTTATGATTAATGGTAAATTTTATTTTTAGGCCAGGTGTATGGGTATCAAATAAACCCTTAGTAAATGTGTTACTTAGGATAGTAAAAATTCAAAGAATTTGCATGACTGTAAAGTTTTCTGAATTCTTTATGTATCAAATAATTAAAGAACCATTAAACACAGTAGAATAGTGTAATCAACAAATGCATAATTAAAAGACCATGCAAGAGCACTTTGTTTGACTTGCAAATGAATAGTAGTTTTTGTTCTGACAAATTTAAAATTTCCTTTCCACTGCATCATGTGAAAACAATCAGCCAATCACAAAATGCATTTAATTATATTCAGTGAATTCTTGCACATGCTCAGTAGGACCTGGTGCCTAAGAAATTGTGCATATTCAAAGACTGCACCTTTTGATAATGGAAGTGAATTGAAGTTGTTTAAATTTGTGTGCTCTATCTGAATCTTAAAAAATAATTTTGACTTTAGTGTTCCTTTAAGCTTCAGGGAATGTTTACATTTTGTGCGGGCAGCTATAATGTAACTTTAACAATATTTGGGATAGATATTATGATTGTATTAGTGACAAGTACATTTTTCTTGTCTTTATTTGGCTATATAAGCTTTGAATTGTGTGAATACCAAAAATACATTTTAGAAGGAATGTAATGTTTATGTGAGAAAGATAGAAAACAAATAGTATAGTCACACATAGCTTTTGAGATACATAAAAAAATATCTAAAACAGGAAATGAATGCATGATTCTAAACTTCTATGAACTAATCGATATTTGTTACATTTTTAAGCAACAAAAAAGAAATGTCAGTCTATACTATCATGTTTTTGGCACCCTTTTAACTTGTCTGGTGCACAGATTAGGAGTTCATTAAAGGGACACTGTACTGTAAAATTGGTTTACCCTTAATGTATTTCCAATGACTTGTTATACCTGCAGCAGAGTATAAAATGCAGGAGAGATGTATCCTTTAGGTTGTTTTTGTTCTTTGACACCACAACCCTTTAAAATGGGTTGAGCTTTCTGGGAAATCAGATATCCTTATTTTATGTTTCTGTACACACAGACATTTCCTTATCTTATCTCTGTCTGTATACCAAAGCCCAATACTTAGAAAGGACAACTGAAAATTAACTAAAATTGTATTATTTGATTTTCTATGTCCCAGCAGATAAAATAGACCAGGAGCATATGAGCGCAGATCAAATTTTACAGAACACTATTCCTTTGTTACCTGTACATATGACCTGCAGAGTGTTTGGAACAATAAGCAGTGTTGGCATGAACCAGCATTCTGATGATTGTATTTAAGTTGCTTAGGGGATTCAAACTTTACATTTATGATTTAAGTTAAAAAGTTAAAAAAGGAGAGCGCCACAGGAGAAAAGGAGAGCCGCCGGGATAACGGGAAAAATCCTGGTGGGTCAGCAGGGGCAGCTGCAGTGTGTGGACTGGAGAGGAGAGCAGCAAAGCACAAACCGTGCACGCGCGGCCGATATGCAAAGAAGCGCTCACTGTAGGAGGAAGTGCACCGGGCAATTGCAGCTGCGTGCGAACTACTAGTACACAAACTAGCATTATCCAATCACTGTGCTTTACACATAACCAGGGGACAAATAACTGCCAATCCATGTGCTGCACTGCTGTATACATAAACCAGTAGCCAATCAGTGTTTAAGTGACAGTCGGAGGAAGCAAATCTGGATGAGCAAGTCAGAGTCTGGTCAAAGCAGTGTGGGTAGCTGGTGCGGAGTTGCAGACGTCCAGTCAGACTCAGAACCTGCATTACATTGTGGTCCCTCACGCAGCAGAAACACTTCCTGTTAACCTTTACTTGCGAGTGTGTCAGGAAGCCCCAGTAACACAAAACATACAATACCAAAGAGAGCATAGAAGCTCCTGCTGTAAACATGGCGGGAATTAAAGGTATTGTTTTATAAGTATTCTATTTCTCTAATAAACCTGATATCTAGAAAAGCTTCACGGTCCCCCTTGTTCACAAAGTTATAAATATAGTGTAAATTAGAACATTTATACTGCCTGGATGATTGTGTGTAAATATTTTGTTTAAACTGTCAGACATATTTATTATATTAATATGAGCAACAGTTATGTTGAAAAATGGATTTTGTCTGTTGCATTATTATCTGTTACTGTGAGAACTGAAATAAATGCAAGTTATTAGTTCTGGCTGCATGAAATAAAACATTAGATTTGTTACATATATATATGTATATATATATATATATATATTGTGTGTATATATAGTGTATGTATATATATATATATATATATATATATATATATATACCGTATATATAGTGTGTGTATGTATATATATATATATATATACTGTATATATAGTGTGTGTATGTATATATATTGCTGAGCATGTTGCAGGGTCATGGGATGTGTACCCGGTCCGGTATGAGAGTGCAGTTCCCTTCCGTGTTTTGTGTATATATATATATATATATATATATATATATATATATATATGTATAAAGCCTATTCAAGAGAGGTAGGTTTATATATTTCGACAAATATTATATAAAAAGTAAGGGATATCAGCACTCTTTTGTTGAAAGAAACCTGCACATAATGAAAACACATTTAAAATAGATGCCTAACACATAATATTGACCGGCCAGTCTTGTCTAATGTTAACTAAAGCATGTAAAATACCTCATACAGCAGTCAGCTATAAAGAGAAAGAGCAATAACTACTGCTATTAAACTAACAATCAAATAGAAGCAGTGATAAGTAAATACATAGTATCAGATTGACACAAATATCTCAATAGCATAGTCACATACAGCAACAGCATGCAGCTGCCGCTGACATACTCAGCTAAATTAGCAAGATATAGCAGTCCCACAATAGTATAGCAAGAGTTAACTGTGAAAGTCTTTACGAACTTCCCTTGCTAGTGTAGCAAATATCTGCACTCATATAGCACCATTTGTAGAAACAGACATGTCCCATATAATTGAAACAGCACACAGAATGCCTTCAGTATCTCTTTCCTTGTTACTTTTAGCTTGAAAGTTACTGACAGGTAGACATGCTGTGATAATCATCTATTTTATAGGTTACCGTTTCTTCAGGTGAGTCCCTTGTTGTGTTACCCGGTATACATACATACACTGCGCTTAGTCCAGCGCTACTCCGCCTCTTCAGGGCTGTATGTCTTCTTCCAGGGCAGGCTGCACAAAACAGAAATGCTCACATCCAGGCTGTGAGTGGTTGCATTCAGTCCCTTTGTTTTCACTTGTGCATATTCTCATACACAGGCAGGGATCTTTTCTTATTCAGCAAACAAACGGCTCACTTTCTCTCCACCATCTCTGGGGCATTCAGGTGTGCGCTGCATATAATCAAGGGCTGACTCACGCTTGCAAACAGGTATTGTCTTTCGCTGCTTCCGGTGCTTACGTTTCTTTAGGTGCAGAACAATCTGTGGGATTTCTCATGCCAATGGTCAGTCTGTGTGGCATCATAGGGAGCATGCCTACGTACGTTTCACCCCTATATTGCTCCAAACATATCGGGGCTTCATCAGGGCTGATTTTTTCAGGCTTAGGTGCTTCCTTTTATACCTAAAAACTCCTCCTCTTCTCGTTACATCATAGTAAAAAGGGGCATACCTAGAACATTTTTGTAATCACAGGTACCGTAATACCTGATCTAGAAAGGATTATGGTATATACATAATTATGCCATTCAAAATGTATCATCAAAACGCACAGGTTATGACAAACACCATGCCAGTTCGCTAATTTTTTAATATATGCCTAGAGGAATGAGGCGAATTCCAACCTCTCATTTAGGCCTCTAGGATGTCTAGTTTTTAGCATATAGATCCAACGAGTCTCTTTCTGTAATAATATTGTATCGTTATCACCACCTCTATTATTCACAATACCCTTATCAATCCCCATTATTTTCAGCTGCGATGCATCAGATTGATGGCACTGTGTGAAATGTCTAGCTATGGTGGTGTCTCTATTATGTGAGATGTCATCTCTGTGTTCCTGACTTCGATCTTTCAAAAACCTCTTCGTTTTTCCTACATAGAATTTGGGGCAGGAGCAGTGTATTAAATACACTACACCCACTGAGTTACAGTTAAAGAAATATTTAACCTCATATTCTTTACTGTTACCTGCTGAAAACTTTTTTGCCTTTTTTTTTTTTTTTGTGAAAATTATTTTTTTATTGAAGTTAAGGCATATATCATCACAGCAAAAACTCGCTTTGAGGCCAAAGTTACAACAAAGACAATAATACATTGTTTATATAAAGGCATTTTTAAGTAAGCAATATGCATATATATTTCAAATCTGGGTATAAGAATAAACAGTATCTTAGGCGAGATGAATTAGAACTTCATTTTATATTATCAGCGTATGAGCTCCACAATCTATTAATATTTTACCTAAGACCAACATATCAACTTGTGGAGATTTAACATGAATATCAGCCACTCTTGGGCCGAGCTATATAGGGGGGAGGGGGATATTCAGCGGGTAAGCACCGCTATGTGTATAGGGAAAAGAGGTGGAAGGGGGGGACGGAGCCAAGTATAAATGTGAGTAACTTAGGGTGTCTGGAGTGGACTTAGAAGTGCCTGATCGTAAAGATCTTGTGTTATTAGAGTTTAAGTATTGTCATTGTACCTTACAGTATGTATGGGGCTAAGTGGGGAGGCTACTAAAGTCTCCTAAAGTTACATATAGGTTAAGGAGTAGATGGTTTGCAGACAGGTTGTTGTATGTTGCAGAGCAAATGTGTTATTGTCTGGGCTAGTAGCTATTGTCTTGGGAATAAATATCTAGTTAATGGTATATGTCAAGACTTATGTGGTGTTAAGTAGCAAAAAATCCATCTATCTTAGTACGTTTGAGAGCTATTTTAAGCTTATCAAAGACTTAGAAAACCTGAGTAAACCAGGAAAAAAAATAAAAAAAAAATAGAAATTGTACAGCACAAGAATTGTATATCAATTAGTCAACATGAACATATACCTGTATGTCTGAGAATAGGATTAAGTCTATATAACACCAAACAGAGAATAGAGCATACTTAAATATAAAGCTAGGTTTAGAAGCAGGTGTAATATCAGAGACAGTTCCTATAGCAGGTTAACAACTGTACCAACATCATAATTATGGTATATAGAATGGTAAGCTAGCTTATTATACTCATTATAAAGGGGCTAAAATGCATCACCAGACAACATTACAGTATGGGTAAACCCAATAGGATAGAAAATTCCCCAACCTTATTTCACTAGGTTAGGCTAACACCCTAAGTGAACCCATCTAGAAAGAAGTACTTCTCTATAGCATTGGAATATCTGAGCCTGTCGTATATAGAGATTTTCTACAGTTATTTAGATAGCTATTTGACATTAGAAAAAAAAATAATTACTGTTTGACAGCTGCTCAATAACAGAGTAAATACTCCACTGGTACCAGGTGGTATAGTGGGTAGCAGTTTATGGCTTAACAGCTATACTATAAGGAACGGTTGTTGCTTAATTAAAAAAAACAGAGTCCCATACTAGATGAAGTGGTTTATAGTGGGCTGTTCTAAAATCCTTAATATGTATCTTGACTGATAGGGGGAGAAATTGTAGTAAGCATTTAACTCATACTATGTGAAAGTAACATGGTGGATACCTGTGCAAAACTGTAACTAGCATATTTAAAGGAATCCATCAGGAAATGAAGTTAGATCAAATAATAAGCCAAAAACTAACTTTTAAACTGAATGAGAACTAACTTCAATTAAGTAATAGTATGTATATAGATAAGGATCCAGCATCTTAAATATCTTAGCTAAAAGGTAGCTTTACTAAAGAGAAATAGCATTAGTGGGATGCATAATGAGTACTAGGATAAGAGTGTATAAACTTGGTAAATGACAGGCATAGTAAGCTGGACATAATTATCAAGTTTGAACAATTACAATATGCTTACCTTAGTGACACTATGATAGCTATAACTGTAGGCCAATTAGGTAACTGAAAGAAGGAGGCTAAGACCTCCATATGTTTCATGGAGCTAGCAATCTATATCTTATGCTGACTAATAAGATACATCAGCAGCCTAAGTCCCGGCTGCATAATACATGTACTCAGAAGCATTATCTCAAATTCTAATTCATGCCTGACCCAACCCCTGCATGTGTTACACGGTAAAGCATATCTCAGTATTTACTAGGAGATGCAGCATTAAAACAAATTACATTGCAGTCTCATGAGAACAATCCCTTCAACATTATAAAGAGAATAAAAATACACCTTTAGAAATGCAAACTGATAATGTGAGGAGTGGCATGAAATTATTCTCTCTGCAGCACAAGCATATAATCATATTTAACACTATAATGAGAAAGGGTTGCCTCGGTCTCCGCAAGGGCCCTCATATAAAAGCTCCGTAAAGCTACAAGGCCTTTCCTTATGTGAGGGATAAGACACTCCTAGTCATTGGTCTGGGGACATCAGACTATAGTGTCAACATTATGCATAATAAACACATTATAGGGTCTAACATATTATGAACTTTTTAAACAAACTTTTTCTCATTCCTCTAGGCATATATTAAAAAATTAGCGAACTGGCATGGTGTTTTTCATAACCTGTGCGTTTTGATGATACATTTTGAATGGCATAATTATGTATATACCATAATCCTTTCTAGATCAGGTATTACGGTACCTGTGATTACGAAAATGTTCTAGGTATGCCCCTTTTTACTATGATGTAACGAGAAGAGGAGGAGTTTTTAGGTATAAAAGGAAGCACCTAAGCCTGAAAAAAATCAGCCCTGATGAAGCCCCGATATGTTTGGAGCAATATAGGGGTGAAACGTACGTAGGCATGCTCCCTATGATGCCACACAGACTGACCATTGGCATGAGAAATCCCACAGATTGTTCTGCACCTAAAGAAACGTAAGCACCGCAAGCAGCGAAAGACAATACCTGTTTGCAAGCGTGAGTCAGCCCTTGATTATATGCAGCGCACACCTGAATGCCCCAGAGATGGTGGAGAGAAAGTGAGCCGTTTCTTTGCTGAATAAGAAAATATCCCTGCCTGTGTATGAGAATATGCACAAGTGAAAACAAAGGGACTGAATGCAACCACTCACAGCCTGGATGTGAGCATTTCTGTTTTGTGCAGCCTGCCCTGGAAGAAGACATACAGCCCTGAAGAGGCGGAGTAGCGCTGGACTAAGCGCAGTGTATGTATGTATACCGGGTAACACAACGAGGGACTCACCTGAAGAAACGGTAACCTATAAAATAGATGATTATCACAGCATGTCTACCTGTCAGTAACTTTCAAGCTAAAAGTAACAAGGAAAGAGATACTGAAGGCATTTTGTTTGCTGTTTCAATTATATGGGACATGTCTGTTTCTACAAATGGTGCTATATGAGTGCAGATATTTGCTACACTAGCAAGGGAAGTTCGTAAAGACTTTCACAGTTAACTCTTGCTATACTATTGTGGGACTGCTATATCTTGCTAATTTAGCTGAGTATGTCAGCGGCAGCTACATGCTGTTGCTGTATGTGACTATGCTATTGAGATATTTGTGTCAATCTGATACTATGTATTTACTTATCACTGCTTCTATTTGATTGTTAGTTTAATAGCAGTAGTTATTGCTCTTTCTCTTTATAGCTGTCTGCTGTATGAGGTATTTTACATACTTTAGTTAACATTAGACAAGACTGGCCGGTCAATATTATGTGTTAGGCATCTATTTTAAATGTGCTTTCATTATGTGCAGGTTTCTGCTCATTGATGGGACAGAGGTCCGCTGTTTGTTGGATCTCCTTCTGAAATAAATAAATTTATATGACTTTTCTCAACAAAAGAGTGCTGATATCCCTTACTTTTTATATAATATTTGTCGAAATATATAAATCTACCTCTCTTGAATAGGCTTAATACATTTAAATTTATAAGGGTCTGCACCAATTGATGTGACTACATCGAATTATCAATACTATTGTACACAATAGTATATATATTATCTCTCCCCTTCAATTTCTATATTTGTACTATATTTACTATATTTGTATATATATATAATCCAAAAATCCTGCAAAATTCTGCTTGGAAAGATTAGAATAATATTGTTGAGCAAGTGGTTTGTAGCAGCTGGATGATCATGTGGTGTGAACAGAGTTTTCCAATGGTTTGCAATGATCTCCAATATGGAAACTGCACAAAAAGGCATGCAAAATATGCTGTATGGCTTTCCCTGGACTGAAATAGATTTGTTAGTTTATCTTAAAGAACAATCACATATATCCATAATAATTCAAAAGGCTTTTCTTGTTAACCTCTAAAAATGTTACTCATATATACCCAAACACACATTACCATACAAGGCACTTCTGATTTCCGGAGCTGAATGCAACTACCTCACCTGGCACAAAATTACTTTCTTCATTATTATTATTACTAGGTGATAAGCCTGCCAAGAGGGCAGTCTATGTTTAAAAAATACAAACCCCCAAGCTAAAGTTACAAAAAATAAAAAAGTAAAATTACAGAAAAAATAAACAAAGCTATCCAAAATTAAAAATTTAAACCTAAACTAATACCCCTACAAAAATAAAAAAATCCCCCCACAAAATAAACTCCCCCGAATCTAATACTAAACTACCAATAGCCCTTAAAAGTAGGGAATTGCCCTAAGTTAAACAGCTCTTTTACTTGCAAAAATTACCAATTACCCCCTAACAGTAAACAAACCTTCAGTGTGCGACGGACAATCGCATGAAGAGGAGCCTCCACGCCGCTGAGGACCACCACCGCCGAGAACCACCACCGCTGAGGACCGCCGCTGAGGATCCATTCATCGGGCAAGCCAGCTCCACACCTCCGCTCCGTGCCGCCTTCGCTCCGGATGAAGATAGAAGATGATGGAGCCGCCTGGAAGAAGACCTTCTCCGCCGGACTTCAGGAATGGTGAGTACCTATTTGGGGCTTAGTGTTAGGATGTTTTTTATTTTTTTATTATTTTTAGATTAGGGATATAATGGGCTGGAAAAGAGCTGATTGCCCTTTTAAAGGCAGTAAAAGAGCTGAATGCCCTTTTAAGGGCAATGCCCATACAAATCGCCTTTAGGGGCAATGGGTAGTTTAGGTTTTTTAGTGTTAGTTTTTTTTTATTTTGGGTGGTTTGGTGGGTGGGGGTTTTTACTGTTAGGATGGATTTAGTAATTTTTAAATGTAAAAGAGCTGTTTAACTTAGGGCAATGCCCTACAAAAGGCCCTTTTAAGGGCTATTGGTAGTTTAGTTTAGGGGGTGTTTTTATTTGGGGGGGCTTTTTTATTTTCATAGGGATTTATTTATTTTTTTCTGTAATTTTAGAGTTTTTTAATTTTTGTAATGTTAGATTATGTTTTTTGTAATTTAATGTTAGGTTTTATTTAAGTGTAACTTAGTATTGGGGTTAATTTAGGGGGTGTTAGTTTAGGGGGCTTAGTAATTAAATTAGTTATTTGCATTGTGGTGGGTTGGTGGTTTAGGAGTTAATAGGTTAATTAGGTTTTGTGCCATGTGGGGGTTTGTTGGTTTAGGGGTTAATTAGGTTTATTGCGATGTGGGGGTTTGTTGGTTTAGGGGTTAATAGGTTAATTAGGTTTATTGCTATGTGGGGGTTTGTCGGTTTAGGGGTTAATAGGTTAATTAGGTTTATTGCTATGTTGTGGTTTGTCAGTGTAGTGGTTAATAGGTTAATTAGGTTTATTGTGATGTTTGGGGGTTGGTGGTTAAGGTGTTAATGTTTTAATTATGTTATTTGCGGATTAGGGGTTAATTACTTTATTATTTCGATGTGGGAGTTTGCGGTTTTGGTGTTTGTTAATACTTTGTGTGGGAGGTTAGTTTTTTTTGTTATACTTCGTGCGGGCGGTTTTGTGTTTTTTATTTATTTCTTGCGGGTGGTTAGTTAAGTGGGTTTTTTTAATTTCTTGCGAACAGTTGCGTGTTTTTTTTTTAAAGGCTTTGGGTTTGCCTACGCTGCATCCAGGTGGATTCTTTTGACTGCTCACGCAGCCAACATTCTTTTGGCTGCCTCACGCAGCCAACATTCCTTTGAGGATGCATGCGCAACTGGCAACACCGACAGACGCGCTACAAACACAATTATAGTATAGATGATAATTTATTTGTAGAGAGCCAACAGATTCCGCAGTGCTAATACATAGGGGTCGATTTATCAAAGGTTTCGCCTGCCTTCACCCCCTTTGACTGCAGGTTCTAACAAGAGAACCTGAAGTTTATATTTATCAAGGAGCGATCGCCAGAAGAATTTCAATCTCCCCGGTCTCGTCCGACCGGGGTGATTGAAAGCTCCTTCCCGCGCATTATTGGCTGTTCATTCCGCCAGAGGCGAGCTGCAGCAGACAGGGGTGCATATGTACTCCCCTACCCACCATAGCATGATAAATCAAGCCTTTAGCATTTTACATAATTATAACAGTAATTAAACATCTGCCCTCAGGCACAGTGGCTGATTAACTGTCAAAATAACAACATTGTAAAATTATTTGTGATGAAGTATATCCATCTCCACAACCACAACCAATACATAGGGCAAGATTTATCAAGCTCCGAAAAATGCACCAAAAAAGTTCCCGATATTTCCGCAGCTATTTGCAATTTCTAAAATACAATTATTCACCAATATTTATCATAAGTGTTGAGACAAATTTTTTGCAAAAGTTTATTTTTGCGATGACAAACGAATGACTAGTGTAGTTTCTTGGAAAATGCTAAGATTTTCACTTTATTTATCAATCTCAAGTTATTTACATAACGTTAGTTACCGGAAATAGTTTCATTGTTATTATTGTAATTGTCCTATTAAAATAAAATAAATTAAACACGTGATTGTTTCTTATTGTCATTTCTTATTTATGATTAAAGTTGTTTTTATTCTGCCCCTTTATAAGCGCTTTTGCAAACTGTAATGTTGCCTTCATTTGGTCGCTAAACGTAATTCTTTTGATTGTTGGTTTTAAGAGTTTTTATTTTTTTGTTTAAAATTAATTTATATATAATATCAATTATTGGTATATTACATTTTTTTTTTTTAAATTGTATGATTTGTATATTTATAATTTATTAAAAAAAATTAATATATTTATTTATATATTAAATTACTTATTTATTACTTATTTATTATGTCTGTCAAATTTTATTAATTCTATTGCTATCTTTAATTTTAAAAGCAGGAATCTAAATCTTAACATCCAGCCCATTTTAGCTTCAGCACCATGGATAGTGCTTGCTTATTGGAGGCTTACATTTACCCACCAATAAGCAAGCATAACCCAAGGTCTAAATAAAAATGGGCCCGCTCTTATGCATCACATTCCTGCTTTTTAAATAAAGATATCAAGAGAACGAAGAAAATTTGATAATAGGAGTAAGTCAGAAAGTTGATCAAAATTGCAGGGTCGATCTGAATTATGAAATAAATTAATTTGCTTTAGTGTCCCTTTAAGAGCTCTCATTACATGCCATGTAATCTCATGGCATGGTTCAAAAAGTACTAAACTATTTTGTCTTATTCACCAATAAAACATTTGAATGTAATTATTTTTGCATATTATACCCTGAAGATACTGAAACATGTGTGTATACTGTCCCTTTAAACACTCATCAATCTTAAAGTTCATTGACATTGTTTCAGTGAAATATTATAGTTCTAGATAATAGGTATTATTGTCAAAATTATATTATTTTTTATCTTTTTTATAGAGGATTCTGAAAATGTGGAATATGTACTTAATTTAGAACCAGTTCAGGATACATCTCCAGTCCATTCCACAGATACAAATATAGATGTACCCGAAGATGTCCCTGATGACGCCAACTGCAGATGATATTTCAATAAATTTGGTTAATATTCTACAATTAGCCACTAATTTTCAAAATTAACAAAGGGCCTTTTTTCAAGAGATGCATGACCTGCAAAGGGAATGCATTGAAATTGACCGGCAAAGCTTAGTTGCACGTCTTGAGACTAATAGGTTGCTTGAATCATTAGTTAATATTTTTCAATCAAGAAATGATAATCATTGATTTTTTGATTTTTTTTAAAGTTGATGTTATTTGTAGACAGTTAATGCTATAAATTTTGGAAAATAGTTATAACAGATCATATTTTCAATAAAAAAAAATACATATTATTTGAATTTATTTATCCGCTTTTAATAGTATCCATTATTTTAAGAATCATTAAAATTTTCAATAAATACCAGACACTTACATATATTAAAATATAATAATTTTTATAGATACAAAGCAAAACAAAAGAAAAAAATCATTCAAACATAGAAACTGATTTTTTTTTAAATTATTTGTTTAATACATTTGCTCTGTCATTAATCTTCTAAAATTTTGAATACCCCTTGTAATTGTGTGCATCATTACTTCCAATCTATCGAATTCAGCAACTATTGTTTCTCGAGATATCAGTCCAAGGTCTTCTTCAACTACCTCTGTAAACAAATATATAAAAACAGTAGTTAGTACGATATTACATAATTTTTTATCAATTTTTATATAGTTACATTCTAATAGATATTAATGGGACACTGAACATTATTTTTTTCTTACATGATTCAGATAAAACATGCAATTTTAAACCACTTTCTAATTTACTCCTATTATAATTTTTTCTTTTTTCTCTTGCTATCTTTATTGGAAAAAGAAGGAATCTAAGATAAGACTACAGACAATTTATGCATCA
This sequence comes from Bombina bombina, assembly GCF_027579735.1. Lineage (NCBI taxonomy): Eukaryota > Metazoa > Chordata > Amphibia > Anura > Bombinatoridae > Bombina > Bombina bombina. The sequence goes on from NC_069503.1 coordinate 267,294,417, forward strand.
GTACTCTGGACAGCACATGTTTATTGGTGCTGTCCAATCAGCAAGGACAACCAAGGTTGTGAAACAAAAAAATGACGGCTTCTAAAATGTCATTCTTGAATTTTAATTAAATAAGTAGTTATATTGAACAGTTTGCAGAAACATCCTAGAAAGGAAGAGATTGTAAAAATGTATATTTAAAAAAAGGGCACAATCATAAATAAATAAAACGGAATCAAAACAAAAATCAATAATTTGTACTTACGTGTATTAATATTTCTGGCTGCATCTATGAATAAAAATAAATAAATAAACAGATTACCATATTTAAAGAAAGATGCATAATGAAAATTAGAAAAAATATAAAAAAAAAAAAAAAAAAAACAACCTTCAAAAACCCCAGAATTGAATTCAGAAGAATGTTCAACCAAAATGTTTGGTCTTTTCATTGGAAGACTAAACTCTGTTTTTTCATTATCAATTTCTCCAGCTGCTTCTAAAATAAATATATATAAATATATTTGAAATTAGATTACAATGTATTGGACATTAACTTGATGACCTATTTTGATGTGTTGAATTTTTACAACACTTGAGGAGTCGGACGTTAGTTCATGTGTATTATCCAAATAAAATTTAGATCAAACACTGTTGGTTATATATGAGTAATCAATAACAAAGTGGATAAAATGTGTGACAAAATTAACCATACCTTCTGGTATGGTTCTATCTCCACAAGTTTCTTATTTGTTAGTTTTACTATTGGCATAGGTGGCGATCCTGATGTTTGGTCACTTTGCACCTCCATATCCTTCAAATATTTTGCATACCTGTTTTGTAATTTTTCTCTCCTGTCTGAACAAAGAAAAAAAACAATAAAAACAAATAAAAATAAATAAGGAAAATAAGAGTTAATTTTGAAATATCCTTTAGTGGGGCATAATAAGAGGCATTCCAGGATACCTTCTTGGGGCACAAGAAGAAAAAAGTGTCATGTGGCAATAACGCTATAGCGTAATTGCACAGTATAGAATTGTATTTTATTTTTCGAGAATAATAATGTTTATCAATATTTTGTCAACTAAGTGGCCAAAGTGTTTTTCAGATCCTTTTTTGGGGCATAATAAGAGGCGTTCCAGGATACCTTCTAGGGGCACAAGAAGAAAAAGGTGTCATGTGGCAATAACGCTATAGCGTTATTGCGCAGTATATAATTGTAGTTTATTTTTCGAGAACAGCAATACTGTTTATCAATATTTTGTCAACTAAGTGGCCACCTTCTTGGGGCACAAGAAGAAAAAAGTGTTGTGTGGCAATAACGCTATAGCGTAATTGCACAGTATAGAATTGTATTTTATTTTTCGAGAACAATAATGTTTATCAATATTTTGTCAACTAGGTGGCCACAGTGTTTTTCGGATCCTTTCTTGGGGCATAATAAGAGGCATTCCAGGATTCCTTCTTGTGGCACAAGAAGAAAAATGTCATGTGGCAATAACGCTATAGCGTTATTGCGCAGTATATAATTGTAGTTAATTTTTCGAGAACAACAATTATATTTATCAATATTTTGTTATTTTGTCAACAAAGTGGCCACAGTGTTTTTTGGATCCTTTCTTGGGGCATAATAAGAGGCGTTCCAGGATACCTTCTTGGGGCACAAGAAGAAAAATGTGTCATGTGGAAATAACGCTATAACGTTATTGCGAAGTATATAATTTTAGTTTATTTTTTGAGAACAACAATTATATTTATCAATATTTTTGTATTTTGTCAACCAAGTTGCAACAGTGTTTTTCGGATCCTTTCTTGGGGCATAATATAAACATTTCTTGTTAGAGCAAACAAAAAAACCCAGTTTGGACTAAATATAAAGTGTGCTGTGTAATAGAAGAACATGTAACTTGCATCATATACATTTTTTTTTAGGTGCACAGAAAATAAATCATAGTAATAAGATACTTACATGCCCGAAGAAATCTTATTATAGAGCTTTTTAAATCTTTGTCTCTTCTGCTTAAATCTGAAAATCTTTTCAGGCAGTCACGCTGGCTCCTTCTTAAACCGGACACTCTTCGGACCCTACAGGTAATTTCTGACAAGATCAGATTTCTTTGGTCTTGCATGACTCCGTAGACACCCCCAATTCTTTTTGGGAAATATTTCCTCATGAAGGCTGTAATTATAATCAGCTCTCCCAAAGTGAATTTTGGCTTCCTGGTTAAAGGCATTTTCTACTCTGATCCAAAAATAGGACAACATGCGCTTTTATTGGCACATGATTTTTTTTCTTTGTTTTTATTCTCAATAATTTAGACATTTAACATACTTTTAAAAATTTGTGGATACTTTGAAAATAATTTGGCATCACTGTTATTACTATTTAAGATGCGTATGGATTTTTGTAATCATTTTTCATAGAGGGATTTTTTTTTCAATTAAATATGTATAAAAAAAATTCTTTATGTAAGACACAGCACTAAAGAGAAAAGGATGGTCTCCTCCTCCACCATAAAAGGATGCTCTTCTCCTCCACTGTATATGATTTTTTTTCCATTATTAAATACATATCATAGTTTATTTTAAAGGGACAGCCAACACAAGAATGTTTGTTGTTTAAAAAGATAGATAATCCCTTTATTACCCATTCCTCAGTATTGTATAACCAACACTGTTATATTAAAGGGCCATGATATCCAAATGTTGAGACACTTGAACGTGATGCAGCATAGCTGTAAAAAGCTGACTAGAAAATATCACCTGAACATCTCTATGTAAAAAAGAAAGATATTTTACCTCAAAATGTCCTAAGTATTCAAATCCCATTGCAAAGGACTTTAAGCAGCAAATCAGTATTATGTCCCTTTAATATACTTTTAACCTGTGTGATTACCTTGTATCTAAGCATCTTCTGACAGCCCCCTGTTCACATGACATTTTATTTATTATCTATTGACTTTCATTTTAGCCAATTAGTGCAGTGTCTGCCACAAGCATGTGATAAGAGGCGGCCTTCAAGGTCTAAGAAATTAGCATATGAGCCTACCTAGGTTTAGCTTTCAACTAAGAATACCAAGAGAACACAGCAGAATTGGTGATAAAAGTAAATTGGAAAGTTGTTTAAAATTAACCTATCTGAATCATGAAACTTTATTTTGGACTTGACTGTCCCTTTAATGTGTAATGATTTGCAGCCACCAATATACTGCTTCAAATAGTATATGAAGCGATTGATGAAAATTTGATAATAAAAGTAAATAGCATTTGTGTCCAAAATTATGTTTCATATGAAAATGATGAATGAAAAAAGAGGGTTTAAAGGGTCAGTCTTTTCAAAATTAAATTTTCATGATCCATAAAGGGAATCAAATTTTAATCTACTATGCAATGTACTGTTTACATACAATTTGCTTGGTTCTTTGGGGGTTATTTTATAAAAATCGGTGGCGTAAAAATGATTTAGGTTTAATTTTGAAACAGTCTCAAAGCTTTTTTTAATAACACACTACTAGTTCATGTATATCGTATAGTTAAAAAAAGTGCTCACTACGGTGGAGTTATGAAAGAGTCTGCACTGATTGGATAAACTACATGTCTGTCTAAAGCCCTGATATTATCACAGCTTTAATAAGTATATAAATAAGTATTGGAGGGGTCAGTCCAGTTTTTTTGCAGATGTGTAATTATTGCTGATTGAATGGCTAATTGTTGACACCAATCATCAAGCGCTATCCTAATTCTTTTTTTTTTTTATGTATTTTATTTGATTTTTATAATGCATAAGTAACATTGCACCCAACGGTGCTCCACACATTACATAGACTTAGTAACAAGATGTGGAAAAAAAAAAAAAACAACAACAAAAAGAAAGGAATAACATAGACAATGGCAATCGAATCGGGCTCTGGGCTAAAACATTGCCCTTATCACAACATTTCAAATTTGTAATCAGGAACATGAACAGAAAAAATAAAACCATCCGACTATTAGACAGCAAATATAAATGTTCCATAAGAGGGTGGATAAAAGGAGGGGGCATGGGATAAGGGTAAAGGGGAAGGTTGGGAAAGACCGATAGAAGGCATCTAGTGGTCTGGATAGGATAATCACTGAATAGAAGGGGTGGTAGTTTTAGTACTCTTGTTGGGAGGGGAATGGGGGGGGGAAGGGGCTGGGGGTAACCCCCAGATTAGATCGTGGGAATCTCTATACATCTATTTTCGAAAGCCATTGGGTGTCATACTTGGATTTCCACTCAGCCCAAATTAGTTCAAAAAGGTCTATTTTTCCATAGGAAAAGAAAATATTCTTCTCCATTAAATACATTCAGGCCATAAGCCTGACTATGTCAGACCATGGGGGGGATTTGATGCTTTCCAGGATCTGGCTATTGAGAGCTTAACTGCAGAAAACAGATAGATGCTTAGATATCTTTGGTATTTAGGTAGCCTACATGTACCTACATGGAGTAAGGCCATTTCCGGGGTTCTAGATAATGCGATCCCTAAACCAGCCACTCCAGAGTGGTTTGATCTTTGGGCAGCTCCACCATATGTGAGTCATGTCGCCCATCTGGCCACATTTCCTTCAACATAGGGGTGTGGATGAGGGGAATATTTTGGCTAGTCTGGCTGGGACGTAATACCAATGAGTGAGGATTTTGAAGTATGTCTCGAAAATGGTGATACAATGTAAGGCTTGCTTTGTGAGCGTGAACGTACATTGCCATTCCTCACTAGAGATGGATACATTAAGTTTTTGTTTCCATTTTATAATATGAGAGGCTTTATCTTCTGGTGCAGCGCCGTCAACTAAGTTATAATGGACAGACATGGGTTTCCCCAGTCTGTTTCCCTACTTCCATCGAGTTTCCCACAGTGTAAGTTGCCGGTTTGAAGAGGGATGGAACCCCCAGCTAGAAAGTAAACTTGTTACTCTGGTGTGTTCGAAGGTTAGGTAGGATGGAGTTTGGGCCCTTACTCTGAGCTGATCTAAAGTAACAAATGAGTCTGCCTGAGTAGGTGACCACATATCTGCAACCCTCACCATACCCAGTCTTGTCCATGTGGTTGTGTGCGAGTCTGGTAATCCCATCAAAGGTCCAGAGATAGAGGTGATAGGGGAGGGGTGGGGCGCTATGTGTTTATGGTGCCTAAGGTGTTCCCATGTGGCAAGGCATTCTTTTATGATACTGTTATCTATTGCTAGGGTCCGTCTGCAATGTGGAGGAGTCCAAATGGAGTCCAAATGAGGCCCACAACAATACTGCTGATGGATTGAAAAGACCCAGTAGCCAAAAAATGGATGACAGACAATAATTTTATCATGCCTGGAAGAGCATGGGTCCTTCCTGTCTTTGGATCGATATCAGCTTCAACAAGATGATATAAGTTAATTAAGGAATGCCTATTCAGTCTGAATCTTCGTTTTACTTCATGGTCGGATAGGGCTTCCAAACCAATTCGTAAGCGAAAAATTCTTGGAACCCTTCTTTTTATTTCTTGTTCCGCATTTAGATCTTGCTCTGCGACCTGTTGTGGGCAATTTCTGTTTCGTGAAACAGCAAACACAGCAAGGAAAAGGACATTTTCCATTTAAACGGGAACAACAAAAATCAACTACTTGCACTTTTCCACTAACTCGCAACCTCCAAATTGGTGAATGTAGAAACAGTGAATATGACATGCGACAATTTTGATAAATACATGATAATTGCGAATAAAAAAGGCCATGTATGAAACGTGTATAGGTTTAATACAAGAATTAGGCATTTCCAGACAATTGATTTGCATATTCTAAAAACTGAATGAACAGAAGTCACTTTGTTCGCATATATGAGAAATTGCGACTTCTCTGGCGCATCAACTTTGATAAATATGGAGATATGAATTGTAACCTTGCTTTTGGTGACAAATATGAGAATTTTAATATTCCGAGCTTGATAAATCTTGTCCATAATATATCTAAAGGAATCCAAATCTCTACTATATGTGTACGTCTAAAAACAGGAAAAGGCCCCACTACTAAATGTCCACCTTCCTTTAAATCCCCTAACTGGCAGCTAAAAGCCCTAAGCTAAATGTTTTATGCCTTTGTCCATTACGAACAGGGTAAAAAAAATAAAAACAGTCATTGGTACTGCTCTGTATGTGTTAAATGAAGCCACTGTGATAAACCACTCCTCTGGGTGAGGTCAAATTACTGCTGGGTGTGTATTACTGGTAAAGAGATAGCATTTTTAATTTTTGTGTTACTGATACCCAAGGGGATACAATCATTGCTCTGTTGTTAAAAATATAAAAACAGGGGCCACAAGTGCAGATTAAAGCAGAGCTTTGTGGAGGGCTTATTGTGTGATCCCAGCTACCACACTTGTCCAGTCACAGGTACAGATCATCCAGTATATTTGTGGAGTGGGCAAATAACTTTTTCTCTCTCAACATGCAATTATTTTCTCTTGACTGGTACACCATAAATATATTTTTTAACCCCTGAGCATTACACTGTAGACAGTCCTGCATTCTTCCAATAAAAATCATGTTAGAAAATATCTCAAAGTGATTTAACACTTCTGTATTATGATCTGGTTGATGTTCTTTTATTTAAGTATCAATTAATTACAATTAGATATGTAATGTAACATTTAGATGATTTTTAATTGAATATTGGGATTTATATCTTTCATAAATATCAGCCTACACATATGAAGAAGGAAAGCTAAACATATCTGTCACCTTTACTGAAGCAGACCAAATGCTGCACAGATTTCTTACATAGTTAGCAGATGGAAGAGGTATTAAAATAATACAAAAGGAGATTCTCTAGCCAAGAATGATTAATGCAGACCGGTTAAATTTTGTGCTTTTTCTTTTTGTAAGCTGTATTTTTTTTGGCAAGGCAAATATATTAAAATCAGTTTTATATATTTATGCATATCAAAATATTTATTTTAAGGCTTTAAAAAAATGTGAACTTTTCATAGGTGAAAGGTAAAGCTTTCTAGCTATGGGGAATACACAGAGACGCACATTTATCAGGCTTCGAGCAGACAATGTTCCCAGTTAGGAACCTGTCCACCTGGGTTCAGGGTAAACATGCAACATACATTGCTGCGTTTAGGATTGCACAAACAAAAGCTGCTTTGCCCCATGCTCTTATCAACCAATCAGACAAGAGTATGGATTGTCATCCTTCCAAGACAAATCAGTCTTACAACCACTGCTTCTTAACTAGCAGTTTGCAGGTTCTCAAGGGCTCCAAGCTGTGTCCATAATTGGAACCCAAAGGTCTAGATCTTATACAAACTTCAATTCATAGCAACAAACTGCTGCATAGAGCACAAGTCTCTTACTAGCAATTAGTATTGCATGATATATGGGGGTGCTCACTAAGATATCCTGTAGCTAAATATCTCTCTGAGAATAAATACAAAATAAAATGCGTAATAGACAAGTTCAAAGTGAAATAAAAGTCTAGTATAATTGTTTCTCCCAAAGGCAGCACTATTTAGTGGTGAGATGACATTGTACAACATCTCTAGAATGACAAACACAAAAGATGCCACCCTTATAACAAAATGGAGGCATCAGAAGAGCTTGCGATTCAGAAGAAACATACAAAGAAGCTGGATCATGTAGTTGTGATTCATTTACATGCATGGTGAGAATAAGAAAGCAAGGTGCCAGTGAGTTTATGTTGGTGTATGTATCAAAAAGACACTGGAAGCTTTTAAAGAAAACTGCATTAGGCTTTACTTGTACAGATGCATCAGCAATATTTGGAACATACCAAAGGACTTGTAAAACTATAGTAAGCACACACAGAGGAGGAAAAACACAACACAATAGAGATTAAAAAACAACTTCCTTCCTGTATAAAAGAATGAACAAGATCACAGATATAAACAATCAGCAATCTAAACTGAACAGCGCCATCTACAGCATCAATGTTGTTCATACATGTGGTATAGTACATGCTGTTGTATTTCCCAACACCCCTTCTCAACGGCATGTACATAATTACACAACATTCAGTTTCTTTTGAAGAAAACAATGCCGATCCTTTGGCAACGGCTTTGTGAGTGCGTCTGCAGTCATCTCTTCCGATGAGCAGTATTGAATGTCAATAATACCTTGTTCTTGCATGTCCCTGAGTAAATGATATTTTACATCAATGTGCTTGGTTCGAGGATTCACTATTTCTGATTGTGTCAACTTTATACACCCTTGGTTGTCTTCAATAATTGGTATGGGTTTAGACACATCCAGTCCCATGTCTTGAAAAAGTTGACAAATCCAAATTGCTTCTTGACATGCATGTGCTGCTGCTATATATTCTGCTTCCGTTGAAGAGAGTGCAACAGTCGCTTGTTTTCGACTGGACCAACTTATTGTTCCTTCTCCATACTGGAAGATGTAACCACTTGTAGATTTGCGGTCAGTGGTATCTCCGGCCCAATCAGCATCAACATATCCAATTAGTTTTGGGTTTGATGTTGCTGGCAGTCGCAGCTTCATCCGAATTGTTCCTTTTAGGTACTGTATCACCCTCTTTACTGCATTCCAGTCGCGTTGACATGGTGTCGCAACTTTTCTACAGAGTATACCTATTGCTGCGGCAATGTCTGGTCTTGTCACGGTGGCAATGTATAGCAATTTTCCAATTGCCCTGCGGTAATTGTCGTTATTGGGTAACAAGTTTTCTATTCCGTTGTTTTTCAGGTAATCTGGTTCCATAGGTGTTTTCACCTCTTTTGCATCTTGCATGTGAAATTGCTCTAATATTTCTGTAATTTTCTGACTTTGGTTAAGAAGATAGCTTCCATCCTCTTCCCTTTCTATTTGGATTCCTAAATAATAAGTGATGTTCCCTAGTTCTTTCATCTCAAAGTTCTGTTTTAATATATGAACTATTTGGTCACAGTCCCCTTCTTGTTCAAAATAAGTTATGATGTCATCAACAAATTAGGATGTATATCCATTTGTTTTCTTGATGCCTTGAATATAGACATGGATCTGCTTTGCTTCTTGAGAATCCTTGTTTCATGAGTACTTCATTCACTTTTTCATTCCACATTCTCGCAGCTTGCTTTAGTCCATAGATGCTCTTTTGAAGTTTGCATACAAGGTTCGGTTCCCTCTCAAATCCAGGTGGCTGTTCCATGTAGAGATCCTCTTTGATGTCTCCATATAGGAAAGCAGTTTTGACGTCCAGGTGCTTCACTTGCATTCCCTTTCCGGCTGCAATGCTAAGGAGCGCTCTGATGGTGGAGTGTTTTACAACTGGAGCAAAAGTTTCATTATAATCTTCTCCAAATTTCTGTGAATATCCCTTTGCAACTAATCTTGCCTTGTATCTGTGGATATTTCCTTCTGCATCATATTTTACTTTAAAAGTCCATTTGCTTCCTATCGCTTTGCGACCGGGGGGGAGCTCAGTGAGTGTCCAGGTTTTGTTTTCCTGAAGTGATTTTATTTCTTCTTCGGCTGCTTTTCTCCATTGGTTGGCTTCCCTTTTTGGCAATTTTTCAATATCTTCCCAGGATGTTGGTTCGAGTGTTTCATGTGTCTTAGCGATGTATGACAGCTTGCGGGGTGGTATACCTTTCGTCACCCGAGTTGATTTTCTGATTTCTGGTTGTTCAGTGGGTTCTATTGGTTTGAGAGTAGCTGTTTTTTCTATTGTGAGCTCCACTTCTTGCTCTGTCTCCTGTACAGCTTCACTTTGGTCAGCATCTCTTGCTGATTCAGTGGAGAGGTTCTCTTTATGGCTTTCGAGGGACATTTTTTCTGATGTTTGACTTTCATCAAAATAAACACTGCGGCTTATTGTGATCTTGTTGGTCTTTGGATGAAGAACTCTATAGCCTTTACTTTGTTCACTGTAGCCCATAAGAATGCCTTCTATGGCTGTGTTCTCTAATTTGGAGCGTTTCTCACTTGGAACATGGGCATATGTTTTACATCCAAACACTCTATGTCCCATACTAGGTTTTGATCCATTCCACATTTCATATGGGGTGCTCTCAATAGTTTTTGATGGTAGCCTGTTCTGTAAGTATGTTGCAGTCATTATTGCTTCACCCCAGTACTGGTTAGGTAAATTGGCGTCTGAAAGCATGCATCTTGCCATTTCTATGAGGGTGCGATTTTTCCTTTCTGCAACACCATTTTACCTCAGGAGTGTATGGTACAGTTGTTTGGTGTATAATGCCTTGTCTCTTCATGTATGACTCCACTTCCTTACTCATATATTCCCCTCCGTTGTCGGTGCGTATTATTCCTGGTTTCCGTTGAAATTTATTGCTGAATGTAGCTATAAATTCTTGAAGTTTCTCTGATGTCTCACTTTTGTGCTTCATCAGATATGTTGTTGTGTACCTGGAATAATCGTCAATGAAAGTCAGTAAATATCTGTTCCCGCCGGGTGTGGGGTTTTTCATTGGTCCACACATCGTTGTCGGTGCGTATTATTCCTGGTTTCCGTTGAAATTTATTGCTGAATGTAGCTATAAATTCTTGAAGTTTCTCTGATGTCTCACTTTTGTGCTTCATCAGATATGTTGTTGTGTACCTGGAATAATCATCAATGAAAGTCAGTAAATATCTGTTCCCGCCGGGTGTGGGGTTTTTCATTGGTCCACACACATCACTGTGTATGAGTTCCATGGGGTGAGTGGTTTTTCTTTGACTGGCTTGTGGAAGTGGGGTACGTGTGGCCTTTGCTTTGATACAACATGTGCACTTCATGAGCATGTCACAAGGCAAAATTATCATGTCTTCTGATAAACCTTCCTTTGCAAGTTCCTTTATGGCCTCTGGGTTTCGATGCCCTAATCGCCTGTGCCACAGGTGGATACATTTGTTGTGTGGATTATGAATGGCTGTTTTGGCTTGCTTCCTTTCAGTGATAAGTTTGTACAGGTGTTCGTTCAATCTTCCTTTAGATAGGATTTTTTCCTGTTTCGAATTGTGCATTCATTGCCTTGGAACTGAACTGTGAGTCCATTGTTAGCAAGAGTTTTCACTGATAGGAGGCTTCCTTCTAAACTTGGGACGTACAGAACATTCTTTACTAGAATGCTTTGCTTACCTCCTGATGGTGTGATGCAAGTCAGGAACCCTTGACCATTACCTTCAGCTGTAATACTTTTCCCATTTGCTAGGAAGACTTTATCTTTAGTATTGAAATCAATTTCTGTGAAGAATGTCTCGTCACTTGTCATGTGACTAGCTGCCCCTGAGTCAATGCACCATCCGTGTGGTGTACTATTCTGAGTCACTTTAAAGCTGCCGCTCCATGATGCAGCTGCAGTTTGCTTTGTGGCTGCCTTAGCTCTCTCTCTTGTAGGTGGTTCTAATCTTCGCTGTTCAGCTTTCCAGATTGAGCAGTTCTTTTTCAGGTGACCGACCTTTTTGCAGCGAAAACACACTCTGGTTTCTCTGTTTTGTTTTGTGCCTTCTTGCGCCTTCAGAGCTACCTCTGATCTCTCATTTTCTTCACTATGCATGTTTTCCTTTCTTCTATTATATTCATCAATTAGTTTTCCCTTAGCATATTCTAGTGTTAGTTCTTGTTCAGGTCTGGTTTCTAGAGCATTGATAAGGGCACTATATGACTCTGGAAGGCTGCATAGTAACAATGCTACTGTATGATTGTCTTTAATTTCTTCTCCAATTGCACATAGCTGTTCCACAATCTCTAGCATAGCATTCACATGTTCACACATTTCCTGGCCTTTTTTCAGCCTCATCTTATATAGTTTGCGCAGCAAATATAGTTTACTATTTAAGTTTGAACGCTCATGCAGTTTTTGTAGTGCAGTCCACATACCTTTAGCTGTGTTTTCTTTTCTTATGTGAATGAGTTGATCATCCTCCACTAACAGGCTTATAACTGCTTTTGCTTGTCTGCTTTTCTTGTCCCATTCCCCTGGATAATCAGAGGGTCTGTTTGTATCCAGCACCTCCCATAAATCATCTTTGGATAACAGCATTTCAAGCTTAAACAGCTGGTAGTTGGTATTATTTAACTTCGCTATTGCATATTTCACATCTGAACCACTTGCCATCTTTCAGTAATTTGGATGCAGCTCTTGTTTCCTCACACAGTATTTGCTTGGATCATAGATGCAACACTTACTGACTTGTAGTTTCTTTTTCTTCAGTGTCTGGGCCCATAACCTGTTGGTGTATGTTCCAAATATTGCTGATGCATCTGTACAAGTAAAGCCTAATGCAGTTTTCTTTAAAAGCTTCCAGTGTCTTTTTGATACATACACCAACAGTTTAATCAGCAGTCATCTAGAAAAAAAGCTACAAAATAATAATACTAAGCTGAGCAATACTGAACATGACAATCAACAGAACAAACTCAAGTTTTCAGGTTATGTAATATGTTTACAGAGTTATTTTTGGTATATATTTTAACAATTTATTAATAAAGAAAAAAAAGTGTTATTTAAGCATTTCTGAATTATTTTATAATTTATATGTACCTCGTACATTATACTAAGTGTAAGAGGGAGTTAAAATGCGTACAGTTTTTAACAACATCATTACCATTGACGATTCTATGGGGGTGCTGTATGTGTGTTATGCTGTATGTGTGATATGCTTTATGTGTGTAATGCAGAGGGAACTATGCTGTATGTTTGTATGCTTTGGGGCCTATCTATCAAGCTCCGAAAGGAGCTTGACGGCCCGTGTGTCTGGCGAGTCTTCAGACTCGCTAGAAACAGCAGTTATGAAGCATAACCATAACCATAACCGGTCCGCCGGCTCTGAGCAGGCGGATAGGCATCGCCGGAAATCAACCCGATAGAGTATGATCGGGTTGATTGACACCCCCTTGCTGGTGGCCGCGAGTCTGCAGGGGGCGGCGTTGCACCAGCAGCTCTTGTGAGCTGCTGGTGCAATGCTGAATATGGAGAGCGTATTGCTCTCCGTATTCAGCGAGGTCTGGCAGACCTGATCCGCACTGTCGGATCAGGTCCGCCAGACCTTGATAAATAGAGGCCTTGATAAACTTGTCTCTTCAGAATTCCCTATAGAAGTTCGATTTGGTTCAGATCAGGAGACATACTTGGCCACTGCATTACTTTCCCCCTGTTCTTCTTCAGAAATGCAACAGTGGCCTTAGATGTGTGTTTTGGATCATTGTCATGTTGGAAAACTGCACGACGACCAAGGGCACGGAGTGATGGTAGCATCTTTTCTTTCAATATAGAGCAGTACATCTGTGAATTCATGATACCATTAATGAAATGCAGCTCCCCGACACCAGCAGCACTTATACAGCCCCACAAAAGGACACTGCCAACACCATGTTTTACTGTAGGCACCATGCATTTTTCATGGTACTCCTCACCTTTGCAACGCCATAAAGTTTTGAAGCCATCAGTTCCAAAAACATTTATCTTGGTCTCATCACTCCGAGTACAGAGTTCCAGTAGTCTTCTTCTTTTTCAGCATGTGTCCTGGCAAATTCTAGGCGGGCTTTATTGTGCATGGGCTTTAGGTGAGGCTTCCTTCATGCACGACACCCATGCATGCAATTCATCTGCAGTGTATGCCGTATTGTGTCACGGGAAACAATCACCCTAGTTTGGCTTTCTACTTCTTTAGCTAACTGCGGTGAACTTGCATGGCAATTTTCTACGACCCTTCTAATCAGAAGACACTCCTGTCGAGGTGTTAACTTACGTGGACGGCCTGGACGTCTCTGTGAGATGGTTGCAGTTCCATCTTTGTTACATTTTTGTATCACTTTTGCTACAGTATTCTGACTGATAAGTAAAGCTTTGCTGATCTTCTTGTAGCCTTCACCTCTCTTGTGTAAAGCAAATATTTTCTTTCTCAGGCCTTGTGACATTTCTCTTCCATGTGGTGCCATTGCTGACAGCATGACATTGGTAAGGAGTTTTCTTTGGTAAGTAACGCCCATATTTAATCAACGGTCTGCTAGATGCCTATTTAATGAATAATTAGACTCACCTGTAGTTAAGTTCTTGTTCTTGTAGGAATTTGTTGTCGGACATTTAGCTTCGCTCCTCTGACTTTCATTGGGGTGTATTCATTTTTGCAACATGGTCTTTTTTGCATTTGTGGTAGTATTTTGTAGAATAGTGTCCCATAGAATATGTTGTTTCTGAAAGGTAAAGGTTTTCTGACAAATCTGTTGGGGTGTACTCATTTATGCCGAGCACTGTATATATATATATATATATATATATATATATATATATATATATATATATATATATATATATATTAGACAAGTGCATTTGTTTTTGGAAGAATTAAAGAAAATAATGAAAATGGCATTTTACAGAAAACTACAAAAAAAAAGAATGTGTATGCTGCTTTTATGATGCAATCAGGCATTATCCATTGGATGCAAACCAGGAAGGAGCAGCAAAATAGAATGACAGTTTCTCTCAGTCAGACAGTGGAACCCTGTGATGTTTTCTAGACAATCAGTGCTCTCAGGGGGAGGGACTGAAGTGAAAAGTTGATTTTTTAACTTATTGCTGACTGCATAGAGATCAGAAGCTCAGATCTGTGGAGGATCAGGAGGCTAGACACATCCAGTGGTTTAGTCACAGTAGCTTACTGGTGGTATTTGTGCAGCTATTTTTCTAAGTGGGTCAGTCACAAAACATTATTTTCATGTAACAATGGCTAAAGGTCGTGACCCAAACAATCAAAACAGACTGCTAATTGTTCCAGCTGGTGGCTGTGGCTGTGAATGAATAAACAAAGGACGCCCACTATTTGAGTTTTGGGGTGCCACCGCCACCACTGCTGGTCCCAGACAGTGAACCAACATGCCATCCTCCTATGACTGGTGGTACAGATGGTGGTGGTGGCAGTTGCAGAGGGTTGCACCATTGCATGTGCTTTTGTGCCTGTGTGGTGGCTGCCACTGATGTTCTGGTAGCTGGGGAGGGAAAGGGTCTGCGGGTGCACTTTGAGGGGGTAGGGCACTTCTTAGCAGGGGTTTCTCAGCATTTTTTTTATTATTAAAAAGAAGTGGTTACTGCCGTCAGAAACTTTTTAAAAAATAGTATAACTATAAAAAAAATTGAGTGCATCTTCCGAACAAATATAATCACTAAACAATGAAAAGTACAATAAAACAAGTGGGCATATGAGAGTGTGTGTGGGGTGAGTAAAAATGGTTGTTGGTTGATGCAATACCATGGTGCTAAGGATACTGCAAGAGTAAAAGCACATTGCGCTAATTCAACTGATGACAAGTATGTGTGTTAATATGGGATTGTGGGGACACAGTAAAATGATTGATGCAATAACATGGATAACACCATATTGAGCTAATTAAACCGACAACCATGGTATGAAAAATGAGTGTGTATATGTATGTATGTGACTGTGTACTGTGTTGTAATTGTTCTTTGTTTTAATAATTTGTATCCTAAATAGAGAGTATGACCATCCTGGCGGAGAAGGCCATGAGAAATGCAACCAGAGCATACATTTGTAAGCAACTTTTCATTTTATTTATATTATCAATTTTGCTTAATTATCTTGGTATCCTTTGTTGAAGGTGCAACAATGCACTACTTGGCGGGAGCTAGCTTAACACATTGTTAAAGGGACAATCTACACCAGATTTTTTATTGTTTTAAAAGATAGATAATCCCTTTATTACCAATTCCCTAGTTTTGCATAACACAGTTATATTAATACACTTTTTACCTTTGTGATTACCTTGTATCTAAGCCTCTGCAAATGGCTGCTTTATTTCAGTTCTTTTGACAGACTTGCATTTTAGCCAATCAGTGCTGACTCCACGTGCGTGAGCACAATGTTATCTATATGACGCACATGAACTAACACCCTTTAGTAGTGAAAACGGTCAAAATGCATTCAGATAAGAGGTGGCCTTCAAGGTCTAAAAAATTAGTATATGAAACTCAGAGGTTTAGCTTTCGACTAAGAATACCAAGAGAACAAAGCAAAATTGGCGATAAAAGTAAATTGGAAAGTTGTTTAAAATTGCATGCCCTATCTGAATCATGAAAGTTTATTTTGGACTTGACTGTCCCTTTAAAGTGATGATTAATTTCAGACTATAAGAATGTTGCAATGAAAAATATATAAGTTTGCAAGTAAAACCACATTATTTTATTAAGTGTATATATCTTTTATAATAAAAGATTTATAATCCTAATTGGTATTGTCTGTTGCTCCACCTCCTTTCATTTTCTCTTTTCTGTGATGTTTAGTGCAGTCACAACCACCCTCTACATAGGTTTTCTAAGGGCTTTAAAGGGGCTGGACTTCAAGATTGTCATATGACACACACGTTGATTGGGTGTTCACTGGAATTGTCATTAAAGTGGGCCGGCATCTTTTCACAGATGGATTAAAAACAAAAAACGTTACACATATACCTTTTTAATGGCAAAGACTAAATATATGTCATTTGATTAGTTCAAGTTTAACATCACTTTAATGAAAGAAAAACATTTTCCAAATATGACCTAGTTTGTTTTGTTTGAGGTTGTAAATTGTGGAAACTGGTGATTAAAAACATTTATCTCCATTACAGTCTATGGAGATTTTTTGTGTTAAAGGGCCATTATACACTCATTTTTTCTTTGCATAAATGTTTTGTAGATGATCTATTTATAGAGCCCATAAAGTTTGTTTGTTTTTTTTTAAATGTATAATTTTGCTTATTTTTAAATAACATTGCTCTGATTTTCAGACTCCTAACCAAGCCCCAAAGTTTTATTTGAATACAGTCAGCTACCTTCTCCAGCTTGCTCCTGTTTGTGTAAAGGGTCTTTTCATATGCAAAAGAATGGGGATGGGGGGGGGGGGGAGTATCTTATTTCCCACTTGCAGTGGGCTTTCCAACTGCCTTTTCAACAGAGCTAAACTGAAAGCTTCTAAGTATGTTTTTAAACCATTTTATACTGGATTTTTATATCAGTATCTGTGCATCTTATTCTTTATAGTAGTGTCTATTACATGCAGTTATATGAAAATTAGTGTATACTGTCCCTTTAACACCATTTTCCACACATTACCACCAGCTACTAGTGGCTTCTGTAATGAAAATTAAATCCTCATTAAAGTGATGGTAAACTTTCCCCTTTATGAAAACAGATCCAGAACGTTATTATTATTTTAGATGGAGACAATACAAACTTTTTTTTGGAAAAGAAAAAGACACTTGCACATATTCAATATTTTGACACATATTTAATTCTATTGATGCTTCAAAGAGGACTACAAAAAATGTGTTGCAAACTCAAAATATTTATAATCCTCATTTTGTTAAAATTGAGAGAAAACAAAACTATACAGTAGGATAAACAGATAAACCAAAGGCAAGAAGACTTTATGTTAAAACTGGAACAAATGTGACCGTAGCCACTAGAGGGCGCTAAAACAACCAATATGATATGACAAGAGGTAGAGCCCTCCTTATGTACATATACACTAACAGTGTCGGTAACCAAGTGTGGTACTACACCTAATAGGTCTATAACACAAGAGTACTAACTGCTGACCCCTAATATGTGAAAAAAGCTGCACCTCTTAATGACAAAATTCAAATATAAAAACGATATGGGTGTATAAAACACACAAGAGCGCGCTAAATAACCGCTAGTGGGTTGAAGGTATATAATGCCCTTAAAGTGAATATAGTATATATACAAAATGGGAATAGATCGTGGGCTCTCACCATAAAGTAGATATAGCGAATGATGTTCAGTCCCATATGTAAATACAATGTCCATACATCAAATGTCCATATGGTATTAGCAAACAAATCTCTGCCGATAATGCTGCACTTTCCTCTTTCAAGTGCCCTCTTCTCTCCTTGATGGCTGGAGGCAAATCTATGGGAGTGAAGGACAAACAGAGGCGACCAATGTGTGTATCCAATGTGATGGTATCCCACCCTGCACACGTATGCTATACCCAGGGTACTCACACTTTTACTGAGCACACCAATGTGCTGGTAGGCGCGGACTGGCTATCAGAGCAAGCCAGCTTGCTGTCTCAGGTACACTCTCTCTCGATAGTGACAGTCAGACTCCTGGCCGCTTGTCTCCTTAAGTGATGTTGATCTCGACCGCCAACAGGAACTCACAAAGGAATAACCCCAAGGTTTGGTAATGAGAATTACTTGTAATGGAATCACATACGATGGTATAAAATGAACTTTTTGATCAATGTTAAAAACAACCATACAGATTCCACAAGTTAAAATCAGATATGTATTCTTTGCTACGCGTTTCTCGGCTACTACTTGGCCGTTTCTTCAGGCATAATTGTACAAACATTTGAATCGGCTATATATGGCCGCTCATTACCAATCGTCAAGCGTCCTCCCTCCCCCCATCTGAGCCAATGGGCGTGTTGCCTCTAGCCACTGGCTGTTAGTAAGCATACAGCTGATACTTAGTAACACAATCTAAATCAACCCATATACAAATTTCAAACCACAATATGTTAATACAAAGTTGCCAATATTGTCATCTACTTAATACTGTAGAAATCCATACTTTTAAACAAAATTTTCTTAACATACACACTAAATAGCAACACTTGGTCTATCAAATATCTCTCAAATTGCATCAAAGCTTTTTTTATTGTTATTTAAAGCTCGCAAATCACCTCCAACATGCACCAATGGGATAAAGGATAAAAACACTGGCCCATTTTGCTTAAGGACCCCATACTTAAAAGAAATCTAAATACCACCCCTAGTATTGTATATAGGAGAGCACCTAATATCAAGCAATCATTGGCGCCCAGTAAGGTGGTTATCTCTAAGAAAGCAATCAAAAGTACATTAAACAAAAACATAGATGTAGTAAATCAAGATGCTATATGTGTCAATATATAACCCATGGGGCAAAAAATATTACAGCATATACGACAGGAGTGTCATATCAGATAGGGGAATATCTCACATGCAGCTCATCTTTCGTTATCTATGTGTTATCCTGTAGATGTGGGGTCCAGTACCTGGGGCGCACAATACGCAATATTCGCACCAGATGGAGTGAACACTTCAGAAATATATGATATGAATCTGATAAACACAGTGTCTCAAGACACCATATACAAGAACACAAGGGGGAACCATGTTGTTTTAAGATTACACCCATTGAAAGTATTCTGCCCTCAAATAAGTACAATAGATTCATCAAGCTTCGCCAAAGGGAGACCTTTTGGATTCATAAGTTTGGATCACTTTTTACAGATGGGCTCAACGAAGTAATAGACTCCGCAGCATTCTAATATGTACTAGTTTATATCTTTAATTTTTAATATTTTTTGGCACTTATATATTTTATTATACACTAATTTTACATATAAGATTTGGTTCAGTTTATTATAGATTAATTATTACAGTTTATATATATATATACACTTGGTTTACACAGAATATATTTGAGAATACATGTCACACAGCAACACGACCAAGTTATAGAACTTCACAATATTAGCACTAATAGGTTTATTCACCTTAACATACATTAGGTCGTCAGTTCTATATAACATAGACCCCCTTTTTAGTTTAGTAGTACATTTACAATTAGTATATGTTATTTCACACATATATATCGGTATCACATTATATCCGACATGCACATAACTAAGGAATAACTGTTGATTCCTTAAATGGTATTTTACAGTTGTTTTACATTGACCATTGAGGGTCCTTTATCTTGTTCTCCTATACAGGGAGTGCAGAATTATTAGGCAAGTTGTATTTTTGAGGATTAATTTTATTATTGAACAACAACCATGTTCTCAATGAACCCAAAAAACTCATTAATATCAAAGCTGAATAGTTTTGGAAGTAGTTTTTAGTTTGTTTTTAGTTATAGCTATTTTAGGGGGATATCTGTGTGTGCAGGTGACTATTACTGTGCATAATTATTAGGCAACTTCACAAAAAACAAATATATACCCATTTCAATTATTTATTTTTACCAGTGAAACCAATATAACATCTCAACATTCACAAATATACATTTCTGACATTCAAAAACAAAACAAAAACAAATCAGTGACCAATATAGCCACCTTTCTTTGCAAGGACACTCAAAAGCCTGCCATCCATGGATTCTGTCAGTGTTTTGATCTGTTCACCATCAACATTGCGTGCAGCAGCAACCACAGCCTCCCAGACACAGTTCAGAGAGGTGTACTGTTTTCCCTCCTTGTAAATCTCACATTTGATGATGGACCACAGGTTCTCAATGGGGTTCAGATCAGGTGAACAAGGAGGCCATGGCATTAGATTTTCTTCTTTTATACCCTTTCTTGCCAGCCACGCTGTGGAGTACTTGGACGGTGTGATGGAGCATTGTCCTGCATGAAAATCATGTTTTTCTTGAAGGATGCAGACTTCTTCCTGTACCACTGCTTGAAGAAGGTGTCTTCCAGAAACTGGCAGTAGGACTGGGAGTTGAGCTTGACTCCATCCTCAACCCGAAAAGGCCCCACAAGCTCATCTTTGATGATACCAGCCCAAACCAGTACTCCACCTCCACCTTGCTGGCGTCTGAGTCGGACTGGAGCTCTCTGCCCTTTACCAATCCAGCCACAGGCCCATCCATCCGGCCCATCAAGACTCACTCTCATTTCATCAGTCCATAAAACCTTAGAAAAATCAGTCTTGAGATATTTCTTGGCCCAGTCTTGACGTTTCAGCTTGTGTGTCTTGTTCAGTGGTGGTCGTCTTTCAGCCTTTCTTACCTTGGCCATGTCTCTGAGTATTGCACACCTTGTGCTTTTGGGCACTCCAGTGATGTTGCAGCTCTGAAATATGGCCAAACTGGTGGCAAGTGGCATCTTGGCAGCTGCACGCTTGACTTTTCTCAGTTCATGGGCAGTTATTTTGCGCCTTGCTTTTTCCACACGCTTCTTGCGACCCTGTTGACTATTTTGAATGAAACGCTTGATTGTTCGATGATCACGCTTCAGAAGCTTTGCAATTTTAAGAGTGCTGCATCCCTCTGCAAGATATCTCACTATTTTTGACTTTTCTGAGCCTGTCAAGTCCTTCTTTTGACCCATTTTGCCAAAGGAAAGGAAGTTGCCTAATAATTATGCACACCTGATATAGGGTGTTGATGTCATTAGACCACACCCCTTCTCATTACAGAGATGCACATCACCTAATATGCTTAATTGGTAGTAGGCTTTCGAGCCTATACAGCTTGGAGTAAGACAACATGCATAAAGAGGATGATGTGGTCAAAATACTCATTTGCCTAATAATTCTGCACTCCCTGTATATAATTCACTTTTCTATATGAATGGAAATTAGAACCATTCACCGCATTGCACTTATTATTTATGTTTCTCATTTTTTGCATTTTGATAAACCCACATTCACTTGGGATAGGTATTATACTGTATAATCATACAACTCACGTATAACTATCACTTTAAAAATATATAAATATATTACTTTAAAAATATTTTTTATGACAATTAAATATATTATAATATGCCATTCCTATAGGATAATAGACACATTTTAAAGGTATATAACTAGATTATATATCTGGAATTAGAATACTGTGAAAATTGTTGCGTAAAATCCCTTTAATTGATGAGCATATTGTAGTTGGGATTTCATCACTATAGATATAATTTTTGGGATAACCGAACATAGTACAATACATATCTCTTATAGGGAAGTATATGAATTTAAAAGGAAGCTGACTACAGCAGGTACTAAAAAATCTACATATTTAATACTTTTTGAAATTGTAGCATGATACCCCTTTAACTGAATAATGTAGCGTCATACCACTTTAAATAGACACTTGCAGTTTCATTGGTTACCTTACTTCTAGTATTGATGCAATCTTTTTATATATATCTTATTTCATATATATTCCCATTTGACTGTCACTATCGAGAGAGAGTGTACCTGAGACAGCAAGCTGGCTTGCTCTGATAGCCAGTCCGCGCCTACCAGCACATTGGTGTGCTCAGTAAAAGTGTGAGTACCCTGGGTATACGTGTGCAGGGTGGGATACCATCACATTGGATACACACATTGGTCGCCTCTGTTTGTCCTTCACTCCCATAGATTTGCCTCCAGTCATCAAGGAGAGAAGAGGGCACTTGAAAGAGGAAAGTGCAGCATTATCGGCAGAGATTTGTTTGCTAATACCATATGGACATTTGATGTATGGA
Source organism: Bombina bombina (assembly GCF_027579735.1). NCBI lineage: Eukaryota > Metazoa > Chordata > Amphibia > Anura > Bombinatoridae > Bombina > Bombina bombina. The sequence goes on from NC_069503.1 coordinate 267,316,607, forward strand.
CATTGTATTTACATATGGGACTGAACATCATTCGCTATATCTACTTTATGGTGAGAGCCCACGATCTATTCCCATTTTGTATATATACTATATTCACTTTAAGGGCATTATATACCTTCAACCCACTAGCGGTTATTTAGCGCCCTCTTGCGTGTTTTATACACCCATATAGACTTTATGTTAATCCTTCTGTAGCACTTATTAGGCCTATCATGGACCTCTCTATAGATAAATTATAACTCAAATATTTCATAAGGATTGTACCAGTAAACCAGGTCACTTTTGTTACATGAAAGATAATAAATGCCCCAGTCCAAACTATTTTCTGTAAATATATATATGTTACGGGTAACGTCAGATATCGGGTAAAACTGACATAACCCATCGGATCTGAGTAAAGACCAATGTAAGTTATACATCTATCTTTTCCTGGGTAATCCTAGGATTACCCAAACACTTCTGGATAAAGGTTCACACATATACGGTGCACTGTAATTCCCCCATCTTTACTATTTTTTTTTGCCTCTGCCTGGGGGGTTCATGGGGAACGCCCCACCAATGCTCTGGCATCCACCCCAAGTAAACCTTGGGAAATGAGGTTTACAAGGGGGGCTTGAAGATGGCGGAATTACGGTGCATCATATAAACTTTTAGAACAACGGCTTCTGGGTTTTTTCCAGGTTGTAGGAAGTAATGAGCAAAATGACTGCAGATAGTGATGACCATGCTGTTTTCAACCAACATTTATAGCTTTATCCAGAAGCGTTTGGGTAATCCTAAGATTACCCGGGTAAAGCCAGCTGTGTGATCTTACATTTCGCTTTAACATCTACATATACAGAGCAAACACCTCGACATTAAATTGCCCATCAGAAACAAAGGAATGTGATTATTTTTAATAGAAATACTTTAAGGTAAAAATTCATACTTTAACATTTGTTCTTCACTTATAAGATTTTTTTTATTTTAAATATATATATATATATATATATATACACAACCACACACATGTATAGAGATATAAATATGAATATATATATATATATATATATATATATATATATATATATATATTCAATGTTCTCCAGAAAAATATTGCAATGTTCTCCAGAAAAAAAGTTATTTTTATTTTTAAATACATAATTCTATATATATATCTCAAAATACAGTATACATCTATGGATATATCTATATATATTCATATAAATATATAACTATAGATATATAAATAAAAAGAACATGTTCTTCTATGTGAAGAACATTGACATTTGAAGTATTCATAACTACCTTCGGGGTTATCACTGTTGGTCTAGTATGGCATCAGGTTAGCACACGAGTGATAACTGTTAGGGTTTATTGTAACGCGCCCCATAGAAGTCAATGTGAAGAAGTCCTGAAGTTAGCGAGCTTGAATCTTTCGCTCTTGCACAAACAATTTACTTTTACCTTGTAATACGGGCGCTAAGCTGCCTGTGTTGAGAGTATACTTTGAATGTTCTTTTCGTGCGAGTGGAGAAAAAAAGCGCAACACTTCCCTAGTCAAATGGATAATCTTCCTGGAGTCATTCTGAAGTAATTGATGACTCCAGACTAGTTATCAGAAGCCATCCTGAAGTATGCCCACAGGCCAAAATATTTAAATGAGATGAATTTAGAGTCAGTCACTGGCTGTTCATACTTGTGAAATAATAGTTAGGTAATCTGCTATTTCTTCTGAAGTCATCACCCAGAATTTATTACGTTAGCTGATGAAGTTACAAGCCTTCACATTGTGGGATTTTATAATAATGTATTGCGTGATTTTTTTTTAATTCCCAGGATTAGTTTTTATATCATTATTTTGAAAACAAAAAACTGTATATGGTCACTATGCAGGAGCAGTCTTATTATTTAGTAATGCTAAGATATCAGCAAATTTGTAGAAGCACTAGATATTCTTTTTGTTACTCATTTTTATAGTTTAAAATGAAAGGAGCTGATTGATTGAGCATAAACTGTTCTGTCTTTAAAGTCTATATATATTTTTTTTTTTAAACCTTAATATCCTTTTAAGGGATCATAAGATCATCAAGAAGTATTATAGGTTTTTAGAGAGTCAATTTATTATGCTCATATCTATTTTCAAATGGCTACAAGGGTACTTTCAACCAATCCTAGGCCAATACCTGGGTAATACATGAGAGTGTACGTTCAGGGGGTCCAGTGAAAAACACTGGAGAAAAAGAGCTATAGTCGAGTTTTGCTAAAAGGGAAAGCAAAGTCAAAATTAATTTTTTTTATTCAGATTAATATTGAGACCTATTATCAAATGTTCTTTGTTCTCTTGTATCCTTTGTTGAGAAGTAGGCTCAGGAGCAGCTATGCACTACTGGAAGATAGCTGAACACATCTGGTGAGTCGATGACAAAGGTAAATGTGTGCATTGACCAAACACCAGCAGTGCATTGCAGCTTCTGAGTCTACCTAGGTATGTGCTTCAACAAAGGATACCAATAGAGCAAAGCAAATTGGATAAGAAAAGTAAATTGGAAAGCTGGTTGAAACTGCATGTCACTTTGACTTTACTGTCCCTTTAAGCTAAGTAAACAATTTTAAATGTATATGGCTTGTATATGGCTTGTTTCCATTTTTAGGCTGGTTGTCTTTACATTAATTCATTACATATGTTTTCTCCCAGAACCTTAAATGCATACTGTGCTATAAACAAATTCAGACAATCGCTCAATATTTTGGTCTACACGAATGCAATAAAAAATACACAACAAAAGAAATGAGCTTACTCACAGGTATTTTACAGCACATAATAGTTGTCCCATGAAGCAATGTTGTAACATTAAAATAAAGAATAATAAATATATCATTTATGGAATACAGCATTTTCTAGTGCAGTAGATTTAGCTGAACTAAATGTTCAATGTTCTCATAAGTAAATTGTCTGCTATTTATGCAATACCTTATGGCATATTTAGTGATAGCTGTGAGAATAGATATGATTTCAAGAATTTTTCATCTTATTGTGTTTGTGGTTATTTTGTAAAATGTTTGTCCTGTTAGACAATTTGCGCACATGAAGAGACATTTTCTGACATGATTGTGAGGAATTTGCAAAAAAAAGGCTGACAATTTTAAAAAGTTTTTCTGCAAATCATTCCAAAATGTACTTGTAGTCAAATTCTTTATTTGACAGCAAGAACAGTGTAACATGACTAAAGCAACAATTAAATGGCAGAAAACCTTAAATACTCATTCAAATGCAAAAAACAAACAGAAAAACAACAACAAAAACCAGAGGGAGATACATATTTTCAGCTGCCTCTTAAAGGGACATGAAACCCATTTTTTTTTTTCTTTCATGATTCAGATAGAGGATACCATTTTAAACAACTTTCCAATTTACTTCTATTATTTAATTTTCTTCCTTCTCTTGTTATCTATCCTTTGCTGAAAGGTTTATCTATGCATGCTCAAGAGCAGCAGTGAACCTAGGTTCTAGCTGCTGATTGGTTGCTGCATAAATATATACTGATTGTCATTAGCTCACCCATTTGTTCAGTTAGAAACCAATAGTGCATTGCTGCTCCTTCAACAAATGATACCAAGAGAATGAAACAAATTAGATAATAGAAAAAAATTAGAAAGTTGTTAAAAATTGTATCCTCTATCTGAATCGTGAAAGAAAAAATTTGGGTTTCATGTCCCTTTAATGGTAATTTAAAACACAATCTCTGCCCTCCTCCCCATTACACTGTGCGAAAAAGGAACTGGAAAAATGACAGGACTACCTCACCCACTAATTCTTAGTTTAGTAACATTTTTTTAAATAATTTTTTTTTAACTGATGCTTAAACATCCATTTATTGTCATTAAATTTCCCTTTTTTAAAAAGATAATTGATACCTAAAAATGTCCTTATTTACTTGCAGAAAAGAGTCCAAAGTTCATCAAACCCAGAACCTTCTATATTTAAGTTCAAGAACTCACCTGTGGGCAAGGTACTCTATATGGCCAAAAGTATGTGGACACATGACCATCACACCCGTATGATATTGTTCGACATCCAATTCCAAAACCATGAAAGTTGCCGCCCCCCCCCTTTATGGCTATAACAGTTGCCACTCTTCTGGACATGCTTTCCACATGATTTTGTGGTGTGTCTATGGGATTTAGTTCCCATTCAAAGAAAAGAGCATTTTTGAGGTCAGGCACTGATGTTGAATGAGAAGGTCTGGCTCAAATTTGGCATGCCAATTCAGTCCAAAGGTGTTCAATATGGCTGAGCTTAAGGCTCTGTGAAACCCTATCTTAATGCACCTTGCTTTGTGCACAGGGTCACTGTAATGCTGAAAGAAACAGAAAAGGGCCTTCCCCAAACTGTCACTTCCACAAAGTTGGAAGCACCCAATTGTCTAAAATGTCTTAATATCTTGTAAGATTAAGATAACCCTTCACTGGAATTAAGGTGCGAAACCCAGAACATTATCCCTCCTCCACCAAACTTTACAGTAGGCACTATGTATTTTAGTATGTAGCCTTTTCCTGGCATTTGCCATCAGACTGCCAGAAGTGTGATTCATCAGTCCAGAAAACGTTTCCACTGCTTCAGAGTCCAGTGGTGCCATACTTTACACAACTCCTACCGATTACACATGTTGATGTGAGGCTAATGTACAGCTGCTTGACCATGGCAACCCATTTCATGAATCTCCCGATGCACATTTCTGAGCTAATGTTGTTATTAGAGAGCGTTTGGAATTCTATAGAGCGTGATGCAAAAGGTGATAGGCAATTTTTACATGCTAAGTGCAGTCAATGGGCCAGATCTGTGAGTTTGAGTAGCGTAACACTTTGTGGCTGCACTATTGTTGCTCCTAGATCCTCTCACTTCACAATAATAGCACTTACTTGAATTGGGCAGATCTAGTAGGGCAGAAATTTCACAAACGGACTTGTTGCAAAGGTGGCATCCTATGACAGTGCCATGTTTAAATGACAGTGTTTTAGACATTCTTTAATTTGTGCTTTTCCGTTTGAGATTACCAATCAATAAAAGTTTTTGTTTTATTTTTTTATATGATTGGATAAAACAGCTAACAAATATGAAAGTGAAACAAGTTGCTTGTTTTAAATATGTTTTAATAATTTAAAATACATTTTTATCATTGTTTTGCATGTGCTTGAGCCTCCACCAGTGTCCTGCACGTTTCCAGCTAAATCACCTGAGACAGGGGAGCTGAAGGACGGAAATCTTAGCCTAGCTTGGGTATTGGGTATTCAACTCAGTAGGCTGAGTTGAATATATTTTTACTTATATTACCTATTATCAGGAAGATATTAATCTATGTGGTGCCCTTTTTTGTATGTTATTGTTTTCACAGATTGATTTCTGTAAGAAATCCACCCTCCTTACTCCCTTGAGTGTATTTGAACTAGGGAATTTCAATATTTAAATGACTTAACTCCTGAGCTCTTTGGATCACTATGTTAAACAAAAAACAAAACAAAATCATGATACTGAGAGCTCGTGGACAACTGGATTTAGGCCTTTAGATATTTTTTGCTATTTGGGACATCTACCTAGAATCTATGCAGTTTTTCAACAGCTTGATTAATATATTTTTTTTAAGCTCAGCTGCTAGAATTCTTTTAGTAGTCTAGTATTATTTAAGGCACATGGTTGTATTTAGGAGGTGGCCTTCCATTAAACTTACCAAGTACTGTCTTTGTAGAGCATTGATATCCTTTTGAACACTGAGAAATCACTGAATAGTCTAACACAGTTCAGCATGGAGGAACATGTTGCTATATTTTTAAAGGAACTTAAAAACCTTCTGAATACCTAGAAGTTGGTGTTGATCAAAGGGCCAACACGTTTACTTCAACTAGCTCAACCTGTTAGATGAAACTTTTGTGGGTGACCCTCTCTTATCAAATTTCTCTGATGTGCAGTGCTAGATGGATGACGTAAGGAGATGGTTCTCCCCACTTTGTCTGCCATGTTCTTGGATTGTTTTGTCACTTGTGAAGTTTGCAACCTCAGCTATAACTTTAATTTATTTCTAAAAAATTATGTTGGAACTGTTTAGGCTAGAAGAGGCTGTCATGTTTGCTTCTATTTCTGTTCTGTTTCTCCTATCATTAGAGCTGCTGTACCAATTTACAGTCATTGCAAGCCTATTGTACAGAACTTAATCCAGCTAATACTATTCATTTTTTATTTGTTTATTACAGAATTATTACGTGAAACAACTCTATTTCTTATTCTCTAATCTAATATTGCTCTTAAGAATTGCCCTTGCCACTTCTGTTCATGAAAATTATGGTCTAAGAATTAGAGGCAGTGAGCTGGTAACTAAGCAGATAAATGTAATAGTTTAATGTAGTGGTTCCAAACTTTTTCCAGACACAGATCCCGTGGTCATAAACTCATCAGTGCCCCAATAACCCTCGTATCACACAGTGAAGTGTACTAAAATGCCTTGTTGCAACCTTCAAATGATTATTCAATCACTTACGAACATGACATGCACTTTCCATTTGTGATGGATATACCTGTTTTAACATAAAGATATTAGGATGAACTTTAGAAAGCCCAGCATAAGGAAAGCTTAGCAGAGGCTCACCCATGAGTCCATTCATTTCTTCAAGATTGTAGCTATCACAACAGGTAATGCTAATATTGATGACCTTCTAGAATGAGTATTAAAAGGCTCCACTGGAATGGAACAAAAAATGAGTCACCAAAGATAAACATAGTTATAAATCTGGACTTCCTATTGGTTAATTTGTATTTCATTTTTGCATTGTGGAATTAAGGATTATAGATTTTTCCAATTTTTTCACACATACACCATGTCAAATGAGAAAAGAACAACATGATATTGCAAGCACAAGGTGTTACAGATAGAATATAATCCTAGACCATATATAGGACATATACAAACACAGAAGATGTATTGTTAAGCTTTTTTCCTTTAAATTTTTTTTTTAGAAAAGTTATGAATACAGCAGAAATAAATAAACTAACTTTGTAAACATCCTTGTGGGGGCTGACCTGCACTGTGCTTTTCATAGATAGCTGAGTGACACAGAATATATGAGTCATGAACACGTTAGAAGGCAACAAAGATATTGGGCGCCATGTACTAAGCTTCAAAGTGACCGTCCGTCTGTATTTCCGCGTCAAAATTCGCTCACGATCTGCTTCTCGTATGTATCAATCTGCGATCTGCTTGAAAAACCACTATTTTTCATCAGCGATCGTAATTTTACTCAACTCATCGTTCCGAAGCCTTTTTCCACTTACTACATGTTCGATCGCACGTAAATTCGCTGTAATCGGAAATTATGAATGTTACAACAAATCCGCCCGCTCCAACTTTCACTGTAACTTCGCGTGATTTCCTTCGCGACCATTTAGGTAGTGAATACAATAGAAAACTATAGGGGTTATCAACCTGACGCCAGGTAGAAGTACTTAAGTGAAAGGACTAGACTACTATTGTAGCATTATTGGTTTTTGGATCAGTGAATGAAGATGGAGACAGTTTTACACATGTTTTTTTTCCGATTAATTCAATTACGAGGAAGAAGGGCTATACAGGCACCGGTTAACAACTTGCAGAGAAGGAGAGGTAGAAGAATTAGAGTCCCTAGAGTTTTCCTTCCACGTATGGGTTTGGAAAGCATTTCTGATCGAGAGATTATCCAGAGATTCCGTTTGGATAGAGAAGCTATTATGCAACTTTACAATGAAATAGCAGAATACCTTGAACCAATGACAGCGCGTTCACAAGCCATACCCGGACTATTAAAACTGTTGGCAGCCTTACACTTTTTTGCCACCGGTTCATTCCAAGCTGTGTCTAGCGTTATAATTGGCATCAGCCAGTCTGCTTTTTCGAGGCACCTAACCAAAGTTATTGATGCTTTGATGGTCGTCTTTCCAAGGTACGTGTGCCTTCCATCGACTCCAGAAGAGTGGCAATCTGTGAAGTCTAATTTTTATAGAATGGCCGGAATGCCCAATGTACTTGGAGCCATCGATTGCACCCATGTTGCAGTCAAACCATTCAGAGAACGTGAGGAAGTTTTCAGGAACAGAAAACAGTACCATTCCCTCAATGTTCAGATGGTGTGTGACCATAACATGAAAATAATCAGTGTCCGTTCCAACTTCCCTGGATCCTGCCATGATTCGTATATCTTGCGTCAGTCTGGGTTATATCGGAAGTTTGAGGAGGGAGAGATGCCTGAAGGATGGCTGTTAGGTAATTATATTTTAGGGATGTTATGTTACAGTATTATTATAATTGTCAAACGTAGTTTATGTCATGCATTGTTATGATAGATTTAACTAAAAAAATAGTTAATTTTCATTGAAATTATCGTCTTTATCATCTTTGAAATGTTAATCCTTTTTAATTTTTTTCATAGGGGACGCTGGTTATTTCAGTAGAGAATGGTTATTCACACCCTATCTCCGGAGCAAGCCATCTTGTCAAAGTGAATACCGAAAAGTAAATAAACAATATTCTAAGATTTCTGGGAAAATGCACATTCTTATACATGTCAGCAGCCAGACGTTGCCGCTTGTCTGGCGATTATGACACCTAGATCGTCACGTGGGTAAAGAACTAAACCAATCAGGTCGCAGACTGCTTCTTAACTTTGCTCTTTCGCGCCGAACGAAGCTTCAAAGTTATCAATAATCTGATTGTCTTCGACACACAATAGACGCGAAATTTTACGGCTTGGTTTTTAGTACATTCATGTAACGAAGTGCCATCCGCATGGTGCGAATGCCGGCGGGTTATTTCGATACGGTCTGTGCGAAAAAATTGACGCCTTAGTACATGACGCCCATTATCTGTGCCACATATTATGGTCACACAGTACTTGCCAATTGATTAAGTGACTTCTTGATCTTGCGGGTTCCGGGGAATACAATTTATGATTCACAGGATATTGGACATTGCATGTCATACATGGAAGATTATTTTCATTTGAAGTCAAGCCTAAAACATCATATCAATATAACTTGAATGTCAATACAGAAATTATGACAATCCAGTAATGAAAAAGTCAAATGCACATGTGTGCATTAGGATCTGTTTTCAAAACTTGTAGTGATTTGTAACAAACAGTACTACTACATTTTATTCAAATTTATTTGAAGATCAATGTTTAACAATGAAATATAAAGCAGGATGTAGAGAAACAGAAAGAGGTGCCTGTGTGTATCAGTAGCAAACAAAATGTGAGCACAAAGAAACCCCTAATACAGGGTACTCACATTTCATCTGAGCGCTCAGACAGTGCTATCAGGAGCGGACTGGGTATTTATACAGCAACGCAGCTGACTGGTCTCCAGGAAGCAGGAACCCCAGATACTTCAAGCGTAATACTCCCAGTGGAAGGGATTGGTATAAATAGGCAATGCAAGGTTCCAATTAAAAAAGGTAAGAATGATTTATTAAAAAACAATATAAAAACAGGAACCAAGAGGTAGGGTATGCTAGCTGGCCCTCCTCTTGGTTCCTGTTTTTATATTGTTTTTAATAAATCATCCTTACCTTTTTTTCACCTAAAGAATTATATATATTTGCACTTAATCGTCACAAGCATATTTGCATATCCATTTTTGTATCATTTGCATTTACTGATACTTTGTTGTATAATTTCTATATACCAGCTCTGACTTACAAGCATATTTTTATATACCAGCTCTAATTTACGAGCATATTTGCATATCTATTTTTCTATATATTGATACTATTTTGCATAATATTTATATATCTGCTTTGATTTGAGCCATTCATACTTTTCCGCCCTAATTGGCTGCCCTTCGCCTTTAGCACCCCCTATTAGGAGCGTGCCTCCATTAGCCTCTCCTGTTTAACAATGAAATATAGAAGTATTTTCTATAAGAAAAAACTAAGGGGACGCGCTGTAGTGTTGATAGAAATTGTGTTGATGTGAATGAAATTCCTCTGGTATCGTGTGAGTTGAACCGTGACAGATAAGTATGTGAGAGTAGAGGTGTATATGTGTATATGATTGGGTGAAATCTTGTTAATCAAAGGAGAATGTGTGACTTGTTACAAACCGTAAGACTTGAAACAATTGTGATACATAAGCAAAAAATCATGAAACAAGTGTGATACCTAAACAAAAAATCAGTTGGAATATTGCAAAAACCTAAAGACTTGCAACAAAATATGTGAACAGTTGAATTTGATTAAACTCAAAAAACTGAAAAGTCCAATATGTGATAAGTGTTCAGAAATAAAAAGTCCAAATTCAATGTAAAGGATATATAAAGAACAAAAGTTCAAAGGATCAAAACAAATGGCTTGCTCCGCTTGAATCCAAGGTGTGATGAATCAGGAAATCTAGGAGGATAGAAAAACAAGGGGCGCCAACATAGTGTGAATCAGTTTGGAAAACTGGAAAACAGTAGTTATAATAAAATCTACTCACAAGTGGAGTGGCACCTAGAACCAACTGGGTTCATACAGGCAGGCTGACATTCAGGACCAGCAGTCAGTACGCTGGGGGTCTCACCCGGGAGACCTGTGGGTGGGTCAGATGAGGTAGATGGAGTCGGCTGTGTGTCGTCTGGTGAGCCGGATCGCAACTGTGGAAGTCCAAAGGGCTGTGTTGTTTATCCCAAAAGGGTAGCTGCTCACACGATCAGCCTTGTTTCCAAACGAGTTTCCAATGTCAGTGTATGGAACACAGGGATAAAAACCAAACTGGGTATAACCACTGCAAACTGTGGTAATATTAAAAAGGCACAGAAAACCGGGTCTGTCTAAAAACAAGTATTTAATTGCTACGCGTTTCTCAGTCCGTAAAGGACCGTTTCCTCAGGCATATACAAAGGTGTTCAACAGGCTACCATTTATACCTGACAGTGACCCAGAATCAAAATGTGGAGGTCATCTCCAAAGAATTGACAATTGTCATCTCCAAAGAATTGACAATAAAATGTTAAAAAACAAAAATACAATAAAAAATGGAACATGTATCAAAATTGTGTTTGAGCAGCAATCAGATAATATATTCATATCATGAAAAAACAAAAAACAAATCTGTATATAATCAATAAAGAATATATATAAACTAGAAAAATATATATATGTTTTCCTCTGGGTTGGGCTCGAATCCTTGACCTTGTGTATGCTAGGCTTTTACTGATCTAAAAGAGCTATTCAGATATGACAACAAATGAGATTGATATCACTCGTAATATACCAAACAATAGTAGATAATATGGATGTATTAGAAATATGAGTTTGCAGAAAACATTGTTCTTGTAAAGAGCCCTCATATCTTATATTCTAGAAACAAAAATAAGATGGTTATGGTCGATAGATTCTAGATAGAACAAGAAAAATGGTCTTTTATGTATCTAGATAATGATTTAAGGAACGCTATCTCAAACTAGCGGTCCCAAATAGAAATTAAATGTCTATGTAAATGTTGAAGGTGTTGGATGAAGATTAAATGAAAGAATATAGCAATCCTTGTTTGGAGAGATATAAATACGCTATATGCTAGCTGTTGTAATACTGGTAAAAAAGTGATGTAAAAATGGTAAAAAATGGTTCATGGAAAAAACCTATTGAGAAATATTAGAAAATTGTATATATTAAAAAATCTAATGATATATAAAAATTTGCAATATACTCAACAAACATTGGAACATTATTCAAAAGGATCCTTTTTTAAAAAATATAGTTAAGGAGAGACCTAAAATTGTCTACAGACGGGCACCAACCCTTAGGAACAAACTAGCTCCTAGCAAAAGGGTAAAACACAGCCAATCATCTATAAGTAATTTGAAAAAAACACAGAGTTTTTTGAGATTATATGGTTCATATAAATGTGGCAAAAGAGGATGTAATATGTGTAAATTTATATGTTCTCAAAAAACATTTAAATCTAACACTACTGGTTTGTCTTATCAGATATCACATCGCCTCAATTGCGAATCTAAGTATATTATATATCTTTTAAATTGTGTTTGTGGGGTCCAATACATTGGGCGTACCATTAGGAACGTACGCACCCGTTGGGGTGAACACTATCGGAATTGTAAAACTGTAAAAAAAGTAAGATTAATCACAGTGTTCCAAATCACTGTGAAACAATACATGATGGTAGAGCAGATATTTTTAAAATAATTCCGATAGACCATGTACCTCCATCCACTGATTATGATCGTCTAATTAAACTTAGACAATTAGAAACTTACTGGATACATAAACTCAAAACTTTGTATCCACTGGGTTTGAATGCCAATGTTGATTTGGCTGCTTTCATATAAGTCCGTCCTTTGCAGAGATCACATTACATACTACATTCAGTTTACAACAACAGATTTCCAACGATATTTTTCATACATTCATTATTACGACATTTTCTCAGATACATACATCATATTTAGATCTCATATACATATCCAGTTTACATCAATAGATTCTCTACAACATTTTCTAATACATTTATTAATCAAGACATTACCATCAGAGATACACACAAACACTAAGGGCTCCATGTACTAAGCCGTCAATTCATCCGTCATTGTAGACGCGGATAAACTCGCCGTTACTCGCCGCGGGCGAAATGGTGTCCGCTGTCGCTATGTACTAATATTCCCCCAATAAATAGACAAGTCTAGCCCGCCGCGAGCAGTTGCGGATTGTTGATAAATTTGACGCCTCGCTCGCCGCGACTAAGCTGATGTACTTAACTTTCAGTTGAATTGTCTGGCCAATTATTAACACGTGACATGCAAGGTGTCACGAACATCATAGTAGTCACGGGAATAGAATTTTGCTCCTATAAAAGTTCAACTTATCTAAACAACTTTATTATTGTTCAAAATTTTTTGAAGAGTGATAACAGAGCGTTATTTTTGTAATATTTATTTACAATTTGGATATGGCTTCATCTGGATCTGATAATATATAAATATTAATATAAAAATAATTATAAAGATTGACAACTATACAATACAAATATAGATTACTCTTTAATTACAGTCGACAAATTGGGCGCAATTTATGTACATGGAAATGAGAGACAAATTAGACGCCAGTTATGCTGTAAGTACAATGCTGATATTACTGCCTTTTATATATGTCTAGACTGGCGTCTAGATTGACTTTCCTATTGTTTTGTACCTTGCCCGCCACCTAAAAGGTGGCGAGGCAAAAATAACGAGGTGGGAGCGGAAATTGTAGCGAGCGGACAAATAGATTTTTTAGTACATTCGTTTTTGGCGAGTTGGTGGTCAAATGTGTCTAATTACAGTGAAAAATGGAGCGGTAGCGAGGTTTGGCGGATAAGTACGCTCGCAATTTTAAAGATGCGAGTTTTAACATAATTGACGGCTTTGTACATATCAGTTTGCGAATTTTGACGCGAGATTTGTTGCGGGTAGCTCGCTGACTGCTTAGTACATGGAGCCCTAAGAATCAATGAGTTGAATCACTCCTATTAGTGTACAGCATTTTTAATGTTATATCGATTAGTTTAGAGTCAACCACACTAAGATTCCTAAATACTTTGCTATTTCCAGATAGCTCATCGGACTAAACATAGGGTCCTTACATATATAGACACGGATTCGTATCCCACCCAAAATATTTGAAACAATTTATTATCAATATGAGTTTAGAAAAAGAATATCATGAGCAGTATCACTAGAACCTTCACAGCTAGCATTTAGTAAAAATATATGCTTTAAACGAAGGTTCTTTTTATATATACACACTTTTTAGCAGTATATCATTAGTTTTTTAATATATACAATTTTCTAATATTTCTCAATAGGTTTTTTCCATGAACCATTTTTTACCATTTTTACATCACTTTTTTACCAGTATTACAACAGCTAGCATATAGCGTATTTATATCTCTCCAAACAAGGATTGCTATATTCTTTCATTTAATCTTCATCCAACACCTTCAACATTTACATAGACATTTAATTTCTATTTGGGACCGCTAGTTTGAGATAGCGTTCCTTAAATCATTATCTAGATACATAAAAGACCATTTTTCTTGTTCTATCTAGAATCTATCGACCATAACCATCTTATTTTTGTTTCTAGAATATAAGATATGAGGGCTCTTTACAAGAACAATGTTTTCTGCAAACTCATATTTCTAATACATCCATATTATCTACTATTGTTTGGTATATTACGAGTGATATCAATCTCATTTGTTGTCATATCTGAATAGCTCTTTTAGATCAGTAAAAGCCTAGCATACACAAGGTCAAGGGTTCGAGCCCAACCCAGAGGAAAACATATATATATTTTTTCTAGTTTATATATATTCTTTATTGATTATATACAGATTTGTTTTTCACACTAAACAATAGTCACCGTTGGGATATTATTTTCAAATAACCCAATAGTCTTTTGAGGTGACAACATGTTTATCTATAGGATAGGATACATACACAGGTTTAGCCTTTTTTTTTTTTTTTTTCAGAAACACTATCACAGGTGTTACTCATCAATGCAAATACATGCTGTTTTTATGTTTGTTCTTTTTGTTTTTTGTTTTTTCATGATATGAATATATTATCTGATTGCTGCTCAAACACAATTTTGATACATGTTCCATTTTTTATTGTATTTTTGTTTTTTAACATTTTATTGTCAATTCTTTGGAGATGACCTCCACATTTTGATTCCGGGTCACTGTCAGGTATAAATGGTAGCCTGTTGAACACCTTTGTATATGCCTGAGGAAACGGTCCTTTACGGACTGAGAAACGCGTAGCAATTAAATACTTGTTTTTAGACAGACCCGGTTTTCTGTGCCTTTTTAATATTACCACAGTTTGCAGTGGTTATACCCAGTTTGGTTTTTATCCCTTTGTTCCATACACTGACATTGGAAACTCGTTTGGAAACAAGGCTGATCGTGTGAGCAGCTACCCTTTTGGGATAAACAACACAGCCCTTTGGACTTCCACAGTTGCGATCCGGCTCACCAGACGACACACAGCCGACTCCATCTACCTCATCTGACCCACCCACAGGTCTCCCGGGTGAGACCCCCAGCGTACTGACTGCTGGTCCTGAATGTCAGCCTGCCTGTATGCACCCAGTTGGTTCTAGGTGCCACTCCACTTGTGAGTAGATTTTATTATAACTACTGTTTTCCAGTTTTCCAAACTGATTCACACTATGTTGGCGCCCCTTGTTTTTCTATCCTCCAACAATGAAATATATAAAAAGACAGGGAGGGTTCACTTTATGTGCTACTATTTAGTTTATAAAAACAGTACTTAGAATAAACTGTAATTGAATCGCATTGTAGCAATATATGTATGTATGTATATATATATATATATATATATATTCCATTGCGGGATCCAGCACTCACTTCCTATATACAAAACAGCTGCTGGATGCAGTTCAAAGTATTCATCCACAAAAGTCTCAAAGAACAGCACTCTCCGTTACTTAATCCAAATAAAACTATTAAGTAACAGAGAGTGCTGTTCTTTTAAACTTTTTTGGGTATACAGTATATATATATATATATATATATATATACACACACACACACACATATATATTAATTAATTAATTAATTAATTAATTAATTAATGCAGATAATGCAGATTGATGAATATACATTTTGGGAGTCTTATTTACTTTATTACCATGGATGACTTCTGAGATTAAAAGAGAAGCAGACGGTTAGCTTCGCCATAGTGGATTGCTATATGCACCTACAGTGGATGTATGTAATACCGAAATAAATGATATTTTTAATTTCATGACAAATTTAATACAATTTAAAAACATATTATAGTTTATTGTATATGCTTTGCAGAAATTCAATTAATATTATTAACAATTGGCTAATTAGGATCATTTTATAGTTGGTAATGAGATTTTTTTTATTATTTGTAAAACAGATGTTACTCCTACTATCTCATTCAGTTGTTTGTGCTCTTAATGTCTTAGACAAACACTCCTCCAATATTTCGCTGCACAGTGAAGTTGTGCCAGAGTGTATTAGATTTCTGAATCTTGCAATTATGCAAAAAGCAAAAGCATATATTGTTTTTGAAGTGAACTTATTAAGCCTAACAGGATTCAAAGTCAATTGCTTGTTTGTTTTTGCAAAATAGCACTTTTCAAAGGAAGATAAGAACCTCCACAATGTTCCTGAATCCCTTTCCTGTAGCGATTTATTTCATGACACAGCTTTTATGGCTGCACATGGATTCTAAAATCCTGCTCTTGAGGAGCACTCGTATGATTTTTATTTTAATGAAGGAACCAGCCTACAGTACGTACACCTGTGCTTCTAAGCAACAATTGAAATCCTAGAATTGGAATATGTTTTTTGTGTTTTTTATTCAGTATCACATAGTTGATTAAAACTAATCATCAGATGTGTCACTGACCAACAACATGAAATAAAGAAAATGTAGAATTTTTTTTTAATAAAAACAACTGTACTAGGTAGTTTTTAGGGGATTGAAAGCGGCGGCTGTGGGGTGTTAGAAAAAAAAAAAACAGCACTGAAAAGTGCCTTTACATTGCAGTCAATGGGAACTGTGTGTTTCCTGTAAAATATATATATATATATATATATATATATATATATATATATATATATATATATGTATATATATATATATATATATATATATATATATATATATATATATATATATACATACAGGGAGTGCAGAATTATTAGGCAAATGAGTATTTTGACCACATCATCCTCTTTATGCATGTTGTCTTACTCCAAGCTGTATAGGCTCGAAAGCCTACTACTAATTAAGCATATTAGGTGATGTGCATCTCTGTAATGAGAAGGGGTGTGGTCTAATGACATCAACACCCTATATCAGGTGTGCATAATTATTAGGCAACTTCCTTTCCTTTGGCAAAATGGGTCAAAAGAAGGACTTGACAGGCTCAGAAAAGTCAAAAATAGTGAGATATCTTGCAGAGGGATGCAGCACTCTTAAAATTGCAAAGCTTCTGAAGCGTGATCATCGAACAATCAAGCGTTTCATTCAAAATAGTCAACAGGGTCGCAAGAAGCGTGTGGAAAAACCAAGGCGCAAAATAACTGCCCATGAACTGAGAAAAGTCAAGCGTGCAGCTGCCAAGATGCCACTTGCCACCAGGTTGGCCATATTTCAGAGCTGCAACATCACTGGAGTGCCCAAAAGCACAAGGTGTGCAATACTCAGAGACATGGCCAAGGTAAGAAAGGCTGAAAGACGACCACCACTGAACAAGACACACAAGCTGAAACATCAAGACTGGGCCAAGAAATATCTCAAGACTGATTTTTCTAAGGTTTTATGGACTGATGAAATGAGAGTGAGTCTTGATGGGCCAGATGGATGGGCCCGTGGCTGGATTGGTAAAGGGCAGAGAGCTCCAGTCCGACTCAGACGCCAGCAAGGTGGAGGTGGAGTACTGGTTTGGGCTGGTATCATCAAAGATGAGCTTGTGGGGCCTTTTCGGGTTGAGGATGGAGTCAAGCTCAACTCCCAGTCCTACTGCCAGTTTCTGGAAGACACCTTCTTCCAGCAGTGGTACAGGAAGAAGTCTGCATCCTTCAAGAAAAACATGATTTTCATGCAGGACAATGCTCCATCACACACGTCCAAGTACTCCACAGCGTGGCTGGCAAGAAAGGGTATAAAAGAAGAAAATCTAATGCCATGGCCTCCTTGTTCACCTGATCTGAACCCCATTGAGAACCTGTGGTCCATCATCAAATGTGAGATTTACAAGGAGGGAAAACAGTACACCTCTCTGAACAGTATCTGGGAGGCTGTGTTTGCTGCTGCATGCAATGTTGATGGTGAACAGATCAAATCACTGACAGAATCCATGGATGGCAGGCTTTTGAGTGTCCTTGCAAAGAAAGGTGGCTATATTGGTCACTGATTTGTTTTTGTTTTGTTTTTGAATGTCAGAAATGTATATTTGTGAATGTTGAGATGTTATATTGGTTTCACTGGTAAAAATAAATAATTGAAATGGGTATATATTTGTTTTTTGTTAAGTTGCCTAATAATTATGCACAGTAATAGTCACCTGCACACACAGATATCCCCCTAAAATAGCTATAACTAAAAACAAACTAAAAACTACTTCCAAAACTATCCAGCTTTGATATTAATGAGTTTTTTGGGTTCATTGAGAACATGGTTGTTGTTCAATAATAAAATTAATCCTCAAAAATACAACTTGCCTAATAATTCTGCACTCCCTGTATACACATATAAACACATAAATATATATGTATATAATCATATACATATATATTTAACATTTGCTGCCATCTCTGCACTACTTACCCCCTTTACTGCATAAGGTTCTCATGCCGTGTGTCACAGCATGAGAACGAGGCTCCCATTGGAGTCAATGGAAGTGCGCTCTCATGAGAAAGCAATACTTAGCGCTCCACATGTAATCTGGCCCTTAGGGCCCCTGTTTCCATGCGAGCCTTCAGGTTTGCCAGAAACAGTAGACCGCTGCTCCATAACTTGTCCGCTGTCTCTGAGGCTGCGGTCTTCAATCCGCCCGATCCTATACGATCGGGCTGATTGACACCCCCTGCTAGCGGCCAATCTGTAGGGGGCGGCATTGCACAAGCATTTCACCAGAACTGTTTGTGCAATGATAATTGCCGACAGTGCATGCTCTCGGCATTTATCTATGTGCAGCGGACATACGCTACATCATATCATGTCCACTCGCACATTAATAAATAGACCCCATAGTGTCTAAAGTTTCAGGTATTTTTTGCTAAGTAGGAAAAATAACTTTTTAAGGGCTCTTGGAGAGCAGCAATGACAACGATGTCAGATTACTTTAAACTCAGACACTAATTTCCCTCTTTCCAGTAACTATTCCCCCAGAACTCAAAGCACCTTCTTGTCACATGACCCTGTCATTTCTTAATGGTAGAACAACATAAATATTATTATACATACTCACATTATCATAGTAATAATACAGCTCTCGGTATTAGTGTGACCATAATCATTTTCTTCTTTTGTTCTTTCTTGTTTTGTTTATCTCACTTGTTTGATTATATTTTATATTTTGAATGGCGGATGTACTGTGGAACTATCCACTTATCTGTGCAGTTCAAAAGAAATTTAAGGTATTTATTAAAGAAAAAAATTATATATATATATATATATATATATATATAAATTGTTACATAAGCCATTTTACCTGTATTTCACAAAATGGAACTCCCCAGGAGTCATCATAATTACATTCAACAGAAAGACAAAATGAAGACTGAGAGAGAAAAATATGATGTTAGCTTTTAAAAATGAAAATAATAATGTGTTTTAAAGGATTGCATGTGAGGATACCTAAGATAATTTGTTTTATGTCCAAAGCCATTGTCATATTTTCTAACACATGCTGTGTAAAACCTTGCCGAAATAAATTCATCCTAAAGGCCGGGATTAAACTACTTTACACCTGTTCACTTTAAAGCATATTATTTCTTTTGCATTGTTTTTTTTTTCCAATTGGAAAGTGAAGTATGCATAGTGCAAAAGTATATTCAGTGCATCTAGTTATAGCTTTCTATTACTGAAGAACTCCAGCTAAAAATTATCACCTAAATTACGAGTTTTGCGTTAGGAGGGGTGCGGTGCTAACAAGCAGTTTTCCCTCACCTCTCACTTGCAGACAGCGCTGGTATTACGGGTTTTTACAAACCCGGCGTTAGCCGCAAAAAGTGAGCGAAGAAAAAAATTTAGCTCCACATCTCACCTCAATACCAGCGCTGCTTACGTTAGCGGTGAGCTTGTAAATCGTGCTCATGCACGATTTCCCCATAGGAATCAATGGGGGGAGAGCCGGCTGGAAAAAACTAACACCTGCAAAAAAGCAGCGTTCAGCTTCTAACACAGCCCCATTGATTCCTATGGGGAAAATAAATCTATGTCTACACCTAACACCCTAACATGAACCCTGAGTCTAAACACCCCTAATCTTACACCTACATTATATTACTAACCCCTAATCTGCTGCTCCGGACACCGCCGCCACCTACATTATACTTATTAACCCTTAATCTGCTGCTCCCAACATCGCAGACACCTACATTTTATTTATTAACCCCTAATCTGCCGCCTCCAATGTCGCCGCAACCTAACTACATTTATTAACCCCTAATCTGCTGCCCACAACGTCGCCACCACTATATTAAAGTTATTAACCCCTAAACCTAAGTCTAACCCTAACACCCCCTAACTTAAATATAATTACAATAAATCTAAATAAAATTACTACAATTAACTAAATTATTCCTATTTAAAACTACTTACCTATAAAATAAACCCTAATATAGCTACAATATAACTAATAGTTACATTGCAGCTAGCTTAGGATTTATTTTTATTTTACAGGCAAGTTTGAATTTATTTTAACTAGGTAGAATAGTTATTAAATAGTTATTAACTATGTAATAACTTCCTAGTTAAAATAAAGACAAACCTAAGTTACAATTACACCTAACACTACACTATAATTACATTAGTTCACTAAACTAAATACAATTAATTACAATTAAATAAAATTATCTAAAGTACGAAACCCCCCCACTAAATTACAGGAAGTAATAAAATAATTACAAGATTTTTAAACTAATTACACCTACTCTAATCCCCCTAACAAAATAAAAAAGCCCCCCCCCCCAAAAAAGCCCCCCAAAATAAAAAAGCCCTACCCTGCACTAAATTACAAATAGCCCTTAAAATGGGCTTTTGCAGGGCATTGCCCCAAAGTAATCAGCTCTTTTACCTGAAATAAAAAAGTACAAATACCCCCCCAACATTGCAACCTACCACCCACACAACCAACCCTACTCTAAAACCCACCCAATCCCCCCTTAAAAAAACCTAACACTAACCCCTTGAAGATCACCCTACCGTGAGACGTCTTCACCCAACCGGGCAGAAGTGGTCCTCCAGACGGGCAGAAGTCTTCATCCAAGCCGGGCAGAAGAGGTCCTCCAGATGGGCAGAAGTCTTCATCCAGACGGCATCTTCTATCTTCATCCATCCGGTGCGGAGTGGGTCCATCTTTAAGACATCCGACGCTGAGCATTCTCTTCTTTTTTCGTCCGACGACTGCATGAAGGTTCCTTAAATGACGTCATCCAAGATGGCATCCCTTCAATTCTGATTGGCTGATAGAATTCTATCAGTCAATCGGAATTAAGGTAGAAAAATCCTATTGGCTGATGCTCAGTGTGCCTAGAGGGATATGGCTGCACCTCACTGACGAGGCCCACAATAGGCCGAAACGTACGTCTGGGGTTTTGCTGTTTCTCTTGTTCAGAAAGGGATTGCCTGGTATTTCGGGGCTGGACTGTACTGTGAAGTCAGGATCAGACTGATATGCTACAGGAAAGTTCTTTTCTGTGAAAGGCACATATTGAGCAAAAAGAGGCTGCTTCTAGGGTGGTAACTAGCCATAGAACAAGCTATTATGCTTTTGTTCGTTCCCAGGTTGAGCGCTTCTCTCTTTTTATTTATGCAAATTATGACACTTAGGGAAGTCTCCCTAAGTGTGATGCGGGAATCCAGACGTGGACCCATTGCTCAGTGTGCCTAGAGGGATATGGCTGCACCTCACTGACGAGGCCCACAATAGGCCGAAACGTACGTCTGGGGTTTTGCTGTTTCTCTTGTTCAGAAAGGGATTGCCTGGTATTTCGGGGCTGGACTGTACTGTGAAGTCAGGATCAGACTGATATGCTACAGGAAAGTTCTTTTCTGTGAAAGGCACATATTGAGCAAAAAGAGGCTGCTTCTAGGGTGGTAACTAGCCATAGAACAAGCTATTATGCTTTTGTTCGTTCCCAGGTTGAGCGCTTCTCTCTTTTTATTTATGCAAATTATGACACTTAGGGAAGTCTCCCTAAGTGTGATGCGGGAATCCAGACGTGGACCCGTTGCTCAGTGTGCCTAGAGGGATATGGCTGCACCTCACTGACGAGGCCCACAATAGGCCGAAACGTACGCCTGGGGTTTTGCTGTTTCTCTTGTTCAGAAAGGGATTGCCTGGTATTTCGGGGCTGGACTGTACTGTGAAGTCAGGATCAGACTGATATGCTACAGGAAAGTTCTTTTCTGTGAAAGGCACATATTGAGCAAAAAGAGGCTGCTTCTAGGGTGGTAACTAGCCATAGAACAAGCTATTATGCTTTTGTTTGTTCCCAGGTTTAGCGCTTCTCTCTTTTTATTTATGCTAATTAAATAAAATACCTACAATTATCTACAATTAAACCTAACACTACACTATCAATAAATTAATTAAATACAATATCTACAAACAAATACAATGAAATAAACTAACTAAAGTACAAAAAATAAAAAAGAACTGTTACAAAAAATAAAAAAATATTTACCAACATTAGAAAAATATTACAACAATTTTAAACTAATTACACCTACTCTAAGCCCCCTAATAAAATAACAAAGACCCCCAAAATAAAAAAATGCCCTACCCTATTCTAAATTACAAAAGTTCAAAGCTCTTTTACCTTACCAGCCCTGAACAGGGCCCTTTGCGGGGCATGCCCCAAAGAATTCAGCTCTTTTGCCTGTAAAAAAAACACATACAATACTCCCCCCCAACATTACAACCCACCACCCACATACCCCTAATCTAACCCAAACCCCCCTTAAATAAACCTAACACTAAGCCCCTGAAGATCTTCCTACCTTATCTTCACCATACCAGGTTCACCGATCGATCCAGAAGAGCTCCTCCAATGTCTTGATGCAAGCCCAAGCGGGGGGCTGAAGATGTCCATGATCCGGCTGAAGTCTTTTCACCAAGCGGGAGCTGAAGAGGTCCATGATCCGGCTGAAGTCTTCTATCAACGGCATCTTCAATCTTCTTTCTTCCGGATCCATGTTCATCCCGCCGACGCGGAACATCCATCTTCACCGACGACTTCCCGACGAATGACGGTTCCTTTAAGGGACGTCATCCAAGATGGCGTCCCTCGAATTCCGATTGGCTGATAGGATTCTATCAGCCAATCGGAATTAAGGTAGGAAAATTCTGATTGGCTGATGGAATCAGCCAATCAGAATCAAGTTCAATCTGATTGGCTGATTCGATCAGCCAATCAGATTGAGCTCGCATTCTATTGGCTGATCGGAACAGCCAATAGAATGCGAGCTCAATCTGATTGGCTGATTGAAAAGATGCTACTTTCCCATCCAGATCAATTTAAATATTTTTAAGTTAAGCAATTGAAAATCATGCCTCTCCAAAAGCACAGGGAACATCTGGAAAAACATATAGCAACTTTGGAAAAACATATAGCAACTTTGGGAAAACTATCATTTAAATTAAATCTACCCGTCCCGAAAGCAAAAGGGGTAATCAGTGCCTTATAATTAGTAGAGTACCAAGATCTAGGATTTATCATTAGTTTTATGTCCAAATATTTAAATTCTCCCTGAACTAATCTAAAATTAAAGCCTGGCAGGACTGGTGAATCTCCTGATGAAAAAAAGTAACCAAGTTAATTCAAATTTGTAATTATTGACTTGATACCCTGAAATATTACTAAATTATTTAATGAGGGACATGAGTTTAGGGAGATTAGTGCATGGCTTAGAAACAAATAAAATCATATTGTCGGCATATAACGACAAGTGGAGTGTGGTATTTCCATTTGATAGCCCCTCTATCTCTTCCCTTATTAGGCATGCAAGCGGCTCTATCGCAAGGTCAAATAAGAGTGGGGACAGTGGGAAATCCTGTCTAGTTCCTATGTCTAGCAGAAAAGTAGAAGCTATCCTACCATCAATTAACACTGCAATATATACTTTTTTTTATATATAATTTTTTTTATTGAGGTTTACAATAAAATACAACTCAAGCAAATTACAATGCAATACAGTTATACATACTTTTTTAAGATTACAAAAAAATAATGGATCTGTCATCACATATCTATAGACATCAATGAATATCAGAAGGTGCATATTGCATTGTTTATCTATCTTTAAGTAATATTAATATTAGAGCCCTCTAACTGGTAATGGGGCCACTTTTGGACCCCTCTGAGCACATGGAGACGGAACACTAAAGAGGGGGGTAAACAAAGAAGGGGACCACTCTTGGGTCCCGATGCAAAACCTCAGTTTTATTTTTTATTATTTCTTTACTATTATAAGAAACTAGCTTTAACTCTGAAAAGCAACTGACACTTGCCTTGTAAACTGTTGGAGAACTGCATTATTATATCACACATATTAAATCTTGAACTATAGGCAAGAGGTTCTCTTCCTATTGCGTTGACATTGCATGCAGGTACATTAAGAACCAAATCTGCTGACCAGGTGGAGGTGAAAAATGTACCTGCATTGAGCAATGTTCAATCAGAACATAGATTTTCCGCTCTGTTTTGTGATGAAATACCATTGGTCACTGTGTTGGAAGGATAGGGGGTCCCCTACTGTTGCAACACAGTATGGTGTAAGAAAATAATAATAGTGCTCACATTAAGCTAAGGAGCAAGAAAACACGGTCAGGCCGGCAGTTACTCTGAATCTCTAACCCTTAAGCTATCATTTAATAGAAGCATACAGTTCTATATCAGCTTTTGACGGCTTATGTACGCTATACATTCACAGCTAATGAGCAAACACAGAGAGCACAACTTCATAAATTACAATATTCTCATATATGCGAAAAGCTCATCTAATTTCTATGTGCATCCTCATAGGTAAGATGACCAGTGTAAAGAAGCAATGTATTGATATGTGAAATTTGAATTAATTATCTTTAAATATGACTAAAACAGCTATACTAATGTGAAAAGTACAGTATTGTACATCCTTTTAGCGTAAACCTAGAAACCAATGATATAT
The DNA here is from genome assembly GCF_027579735.1 of Bombina bombina. Lineage (NCBI taxonomy): Eukaryota > Metazoa > Chordata > Amphibia > Anura > Bombinatoridae > Bombina > Bombina bombina. Next base: position 267,341,553 of record NC_069503.1, read on the forward strand.
TCAATTGCTTGTATTATAGATGGGGACAGTCGGTTACGCCAAACTTATGCCATTTAGTAGGGTGCGTTGTGCTGAATAAGAGTGGAGATATCAATTAAACTTTTGCATATATATGGATAAACAGATAAAGATATTAGAAACTGAAAGTCTAGAAATTGGGAGAAGATAGCATTATTAAGTTTATCATTCTTGTGGAGCAGTATATGCCTTATACACATAAAACAGTTAAATAATATCTTCCAAAACATTAAGGGGGGGGTCATAAGAATCAAGAAATGACTGCTATCGTATGGCATATAATATAGACTATGCACACAATTATAGTATCATAAATAGATAAATATAGCAAGCCATATGCAATATATTTTGTAATAGTGCATTCAATGAAATATTGCATTCAATGAAATGCTACTCCTAGGTTTTTACTTCCAGGTTTTTCTGTCAGGCTACTGTTATTTGAGACCTCTTAACAAAGCTTTTAACTAAATGTGGCAAAGTACATGTCTAATATACTCCCTGTAATGTTTAGTTCAAAATCACTATTATAGTGTATACCAGAAACAATGTCTCTTACAGAGTAATACACATTGGTAATGCTATCGTTATCGAGTGTGCTTATATATGTGCATATGGTACAACAAAACAGAGCCTAGTTAGTTGGATTCAAGCGGAATCTCACAGTTCATGCATAATCCAAGGAACATTGTCAATCACTAGCACCCAAAAACGGAGTGGCTTCTGGAAATCAAGCAACAGTTTAACTGTGGTGAGCAGTCCCATCTTGAGAGCCTTGTAGCTGCATAAATCTAAAGACTCCTGGGCTCCACAAACTTGAGAGTTCACAGCAGTCTTACCGATTGCTTAACTAGTTAGGCGGAGGTGCATAAGAGCAAAAACAGCTAATTTAATACAATGTGCAATAATATGCCTTGAAGCTGCAAATGTAGTTGCTCCCGGCATACACAATTACTTTTTACTTGTTCTTATCCAAGGCTGAATCCGAACGTTCCCTGCTATAACCATCAAAGAATTAGCCACCAGGGTCCCAGTTCCGATGCAGCACATCAGAGCAGAAAGTTATAATAATATGCTGCAGGGCTGATAGTAAAATCGAAACTAGCTGGTACCAAGGCTGCGCTGTGGTGAATCCCATTGAGGCTAGCATCTTCCGCAAAACACCGCCAATTTGCTTGATTAGGACACCGCTTGGGATCTCTGTAGGTCTGAGCTTCCAAACTTTCTGCAGAGTCTCAAATGCGGTATGACTCACAGCACCAGCACTTTTGACACTTGCTGAAGGCATGACGGTTCCATAGCTTCTGTTGAGCTCTCGGCCTCTGCTCCCTCCTTCCTCGCTGCGGGCATCACTGAACCGGACTCCTGGTCATTTAAGTGTTCATCACAGGTAAGCTGCAAGCGCTGGGGCCCCAAAAAAGAAAATGGCTTCCAATCCTGATATCAAGCTTGTCCCATAGCTGACTCAAAGAACATAGGCATAAACTCCATCAAAACATCAGCTCCTAGAAAATATCTGTTCACCTTGATGTATATCTAATGCAGGGCAAGAAATATTGAACTTTGGTTATATTTAATTTGTAAACTTAGAGTCCAATTCAGAGAGCTTCACAGAGATGCATCCAGCCGCAGTGAGTGTAGGCTCTGCCCAATATATACTTTTAATAATATGGAGAAGTTCACCCTAAAAACCAAAGCTTTCAAAGACTAAAAAGAGATGGTTTCATAGAATCTTATCAAAAGCTTTCTCACTGTCAACGGCCAGCAGACAGGCTGCTGGCCTCTTCAATGAGTGTGGGAGGTTTAGAATTTTCCAAAAATATAATAAGACTAGCTGTACCTTAGTAATGTATAGAACTTAATCACTACATTTTCTCAAATAATTTCCTTCCAAATCCCAAGCAATGCTGAGCCACAAGGAAGGAGACCAATCAAGACTTCAATCTATCATAGATATAATTGGTAAACAACACAGATAAAAAAGAGTTAAACTTTAAATTTAAATTCTGAATCACAATCTAGAACATTCCACCTGCACATATTTTGAGCCCACCCCTCCTAGGTTATTCTAAAATTATAAAATTGTAGTCTTCAAAATAAAGCTCTTCTAGTAATTCTAGATACTTTGAGTATTTGACTGGGAAAAAAAAGTAGTGCTCGTCAGCCTTTTCCATAACTGGAACTGCATCACCTTCCATATTTTGCTTGACCCCTAAATCCTTCTGCAAATATATCTGGAGCTGTATTGGTGTGTCAAAAAATGTAGGTCCATCTGCGGTCTGCAATTTCAATCATGCAGGTCATAGTAATGTCACTGATCTTCTGTTTTCTATTAGCTGCTTACAATAGGGTGCAAATTCCCTTAATTTGGTGACTTAAAGTAGTAGTGAGTAGTCTTAAAAAAAAAAAGATAAACTTTTTTCTTCTCAATTGATAAGGGACCTATTTATTTCTTTCTTTCTTTCTTTCTTTCTTTCTTTCTTTCTTTCTTTCTTTCTTTCTTTCTTTCTTTCTTTCTTTCTAGATCTTGTCCTTAAAATTAAAATATTTAATAAGGACATGCCTGGGTGACTTTGCAGCATGGTAGAGCACACAGAGAACATCTGCCTCTGGCGGTTTGAGAAGTTGTGGCAAGGTTTTTGCTGCAACTTGCAGTAAAGTTGGCAGGCCATTTTTTCGCATGTTGTTCCTGCGAGATCTGTTTTCCTAGTCATCTACTATTGGTAAAAGCATAGGATTTTGTTTCTGCAGACTCGTCACACTCCATTCTCATGTTCAGAAACATGGTGTTCAACCTGCGTGAGTTTTCTTTAAAACTACTTAAAATCTGCAGACAATGAGGCCAAATTATCAAGCCGTCAACTGTGCTGCATTCGCCGGGACCAATACGCTCGCCTAACATCGCCTAACATTGCGGCCACGGACCTGAATACGATCGCCATATTTATAAAAAAAGCCGGCAAAAAGCCGTGCACCAAGTACGGGGCGATGAGAAGCAGATTGCTGTTAACTAACAGTCATCGATCTCGCTGCTATTCGGCTTTTTCCCAACTTTATTTACATCCTGTCACTAAACACCGCCACTATACTAAAATGTTTAACCCCTATCCCACCACTCCCGGAGCCCACCGCAACTTTAATAAAGCTATTAACCCTTATCCCGCCGCTCCTGGAGCCCACTGAAACTTTAATAAAGTTATTAACCCCTATCCCGCCGCTCCCGGAGCCCACCACAATTTTAATAATGCTATTAACCCCTATGCCACCACTCCCGGACCCCTCCGCAACTAAATAAATGTATTTACCCCTAAACCCCTGGCCTCCCACATCACTAACACTTACTAAACCTATTAACCCCTAAACCGCCAGCCCCCCACATCTATTGGCTGATTGGAATAGCCAATAGAATGCAAGCTCAATCCTATTGGCCGATTGGATCAGCCAATAGGATGAAAGCTCAATCCTATTGGCTGATTGCAACAGCCAATAGGATTTGTTCCCCTTTAATTCCTATTGGCTGATAGAATTCTATCAGCCAATCGGAATGTAAGGGACACCATCTTGGATGACGTACCTTAAAGGGAAACTTAATACATTGTTGACCATCGGAAGAAGAGGATGCTCCACGCCGGATGTCTTGAAGATGGAGCCGCTCCGCGCCGGATGGATGAAGATAGAAGATGCCGTCTGGATGAAGACTTCTGCCTGCTTGAATGAAGACTTCGGCCCGCTTGAATGAAGACTTCTGCCGGCTTCGCTGAGGACTTCTGTCGCTTGGATGAGGATGGATGTCTGGTCTTCGAAAACTGTAAGTGGATCGTCGGTGGTTAGTGTTAGGTTTTTTTAAGGGTTTATTGGGTCGATTTTAATTTTAGGTTAGGGACTTTGGGCAGTAAAAGAGCTTAATGCACTTTTAAGGGCAATGCCCATACAAATGTCCTTTTCAGGGCAATGGGGAGCTTAGGTTTTTTAGATAGGGTTTTATTTGGGGGTGTTGGTTGTGTGGGTGGTGGGTTTTACTGTTGGGGAGTGTTTGTATTTTTTTTTACAGGTAAAAGAGCTGATTTATTTGGGGCAATGTCCCGCAAAAGGCCCTTTTAAGAGCCATTAGTAGTTTAGTGTAGGCTAGGGTTTTTTTATTTTAGGGGGTCTTTTTTATTTTGATAGGGCTCCTAGATTAGGTGTAATTCTTTTTTATTTTCTATTCTGTGGTTTTTTATTTATTGTAAGTTAGTGTTTTTTATTTTTTGTAACAGTGTTTTTTATTTTTTGTAACTTAGTTGTTATTTTTTTGTAATTTAATAATTTTTAATAGCAGATTTAAATAACTTGAGTAGGGTTAGGTTTTTAAGTATGTAATATAGTTAATTTAATTGTTAGTTTAATGTTATTTTAGTATAATAGTTAGGGTAGGTTAATTAATAGTTTAATGTAATTTTAGTATAATAGTTAGGGTAGGTTAATTAATAGTTTAAAATAGTTTAATGTAATTTTAGTATAATAGTTAGGGTAGGTTAATAAATAGTTTGATATAGTTTAATTTAATTTTAAATGTAAGTTTTAATTTATTATAAGATAGGGATGAGTTAATATTTAATGTAAAGTTAGCGGGTTGTTAGGTTTAGGAGTTACTAGCTTAATTTAGTTTATGGCGATGTGGGGGGCTGGCGGTTTAGGGGTTAATAGGTTTAGTTAGTGGTAGTGATGTGGGGGGCCAGGGGTTAATAATTTTATTACAGTTGCGGCGAGGTCCGGGAGCGGTGGGATAGGGGTTAATTAATTTATTTAGTTATGCCGCGTCCGGGAGCGGCGGGATAGGGGTTAATACATTTATTTAGTTGCGGTGGGCTCCGGGAGCGGCGGTATAGGGGTTAATACATTTATTTAGTTGCAGTGGGCTCCAGGAGCAGTGGGATAGGGGTTAATATATTTTATGTAGGTGGCGGTTATGTCGGGGCGGCAGATTGAAAACCAGGTACGCTGGGCCGGAATAGCGGCGAGCGTACCTGTTATAAATTTGATAACTTGCAAAAGTTGTCAGATAGTGCCAAATTTGTATTCGGAACATATGTAATGACGTAAGCATCGATCTGTGTCGGATTGAGACCGGTGGATCGTATGTTACGTCACAGATTTCAACTTTTGCCAGTCTGTAGGCTTTGATAACTAGGTTGAATCAGGCTTGCCACAATTACGCTGCGGAATTCCAGCGTATTTGTGGTTGACAGCTTGATAAATATCCCTCAGTGACTCCACTCCCATTTGTAGCTCTTCTATTTTAGGGAGAAATAAAGTTGACAGCTGTGCAACTATAGGATACGTCTTTTGTAATATTGCACAAATAAGTTATAAGGGCTCAAAAAGATAAGGTCTCAGGTGTTAGAAAAAAAAAGGCAGGCAAAGAGCTTTAGCATAGAGATACATACATATAGGTATGTTTATTTATGTATACATATATGTTTATATGTGTGTGCATATATATTTATGTGTTTATATGTGTATATATGTATATACAGACATATATATATACACATATAAACACATACATATGTATAAATATATAAACTTAAAAATATATTTAAGTGCATTCGAGCCGTTTGCAGTCAAGTAGATGAAAACATTTAAAATCATATTTATGCAATATTCATATTTAATAAAGTGTTTGTGTATTTACTGTAAATATTTCACATTCCAATGTTCTGCACAGAATATGTTCTATGTATTTATAAATAGATATTTAATCATATATATACAGTATATGTATGTTATATAGCTATACCTATATTTAATTATATATATATATATATATATATATATATATATATATATATATATATATATATATATATATATATACTGTACATATATATATTTTTGCTTCATTGACTTATATGGGGGAATATGTTAACGTGGTTGCGATATTCTAAGTTCGGCTTTTTGTGTGCATCGGGTTAGCACCAGAGAAAAACTCTTTATTTTTTTTAAAACTGTAATACGAGTGCTTACCGACACGTGCAAAAAAGCTTACTTTTAGCGGAGTTAGTGTATGAGCAGAAGCATCAAATAACGCTCCATTTGTAATCTGGCCCATAGTGTTACAAAATGTCTTAATCTTTTGACAGTTAAAGATAACATCTCAAAAAAATGATCATAACTTTCTCGTGCATCTGTTTGACATTGTGTTTGAACATTAGAGCAACATAAAAATATTCACTACAATAAAGTATGCATAGAGCATAGTTGTGAGGGGCATTCTTTATAGTAGAAGTTATAAATATGAGAAGAACTGAAATAAAGACTAACTTGCAAATCAAATTTCATATCCAGTGGTGAATTTAGTTCTAATGAAGCAAATATTTCAATAAATGATGTTCTGTGAAAATATGCAAAGAGAAAGAATCATAGCCATGGCATATAGCTTCTGATATCAACTGATTAACTAACATTTAGAAATTCACTCAGTGAAGAGAAAATTAGGATTTCTTATATCCAAATTAGTCTCAGTCTTGGATTTTCCTTTAGAATAATCATGTACAGTATTGATAACCTTTTGGCTGTGTGCTTATGAATTTATTTTGAACACTTCTTTGTCAGCTGCCATCTCTTGTGGTAATTCACTTTGTAAGTGACACATAAAGATCATATAGTTTTTTATTAAAATTTACAGAAGCACTTTAAGATTATGACTTAGTTTGGCTACTAGACTGTAAGGATTATTTAAATGAACAATCTAGGCCAAAATAAACTTTCATGATTCAGATAGAGCATGTAATTTTAAGCAACTTTCCAATTTACTTTTAGCACCAATTTTGCTTTGTTCTCTTGCTATTCTTAGTTGAAAACTAAACCTAGGAGGTTCATATGCTAATTTCTTAGATCTTGAAGGCCGTCTCTTATATGAATGCATTTTGACAGTTTTTTTAAGTTCATGAGTGTTATATAGATAAGATTGTGCTCACGCACGGGGAGTTACAGCACTGATTGGCTAAAATGCATGTCTGTCAAAAGAACTGAAATAAGGGGGCAGTCTGCAAAGGCTTAGATACAAGGTAATCACAGAGGTAAAAAGTGTATTAATATAAATGTGTTGGTTATGCAAATTTAGGGAATGGGTAATAAATGGATTATCTATCTTTTAAAACAATAAGAATTCTGGTGTAGACTGTCCCTTTAATATACTTTTCTATTTCAGCATTATTGACCACCTGAAATCTGTTTTTACCTTTTTTAAATTGACATAATTAAGCTATCACCATTAAGACTGCTGCTTCTTAACTATTGGCTGTGGGCACACTGATGTGATGGAGCCCATAGTCCTTTTCTTCATTTGGTTTTCACAGATTATCGATTCCTCCAGCCTAGACCTAATCATTTGTCCTGTCAACTTCAGTTTAGTTCCATTAAAGGGACACATGAACTAACACCCCCTAGTGGTGAAAAACTGTCAAAATGCCCTGAGAGAAGAGGCGGCTTTCAAGGGCTTAGAAATTAGAATATGAACCTCCTAGGTTTAGCTTTCAACTAAGAATACCAAGAGAACAAAGCAAAATTGGTGATAAAAGTAAATTGGAAAATTGTTTAAAATGACATTCTCTATCTGAATCATGAACGTTTATTTTGGACTAGACTGTCCCTTTAAACTCTGGTTTGTCTAAGACCCTGATTTAGTTACAGTGTTAGGATAATGCATTTTAACGACTCCACCTTTGGCAGCTTCTACTGTTATTAGTAGAAAATTACTTCTGCCTTAATCATAACAAATGTGGCTATTTAATATACTTTAGAGATCAGGATATCTTTGATATTACTCTATATTATATGCAACTTAAATATGAGAACACAAATGTAATAAAGCACAATCCAATGTAAAGCAAACAATATCTATATTAGGCATAACAAAAACAAATTAAAAGCATACAAGAGCAGAATCCCCAAAGCACATAAATAATTAAAAAGCAATGGTGCATTAAAAAATGATCAATCTAATAGATGTTTATGTAGCCACATATAGATGTATTATATTGTGTTTTAATTGCTTATGTAGTATTGGGATTTGTACTTTACTAAAGGGGTGAAGGTTTTATAGTAAATGAACTTGTTACACAGGGTGCAGTGTACAGCTGCCAATAGGTTGTTTTTTTCATTTCTGTCTTGCAACGGGCACAGAACGCAACTGCAAATGAGCAAAGAACAATAAAGGAACATTTTATAAAGATGAGGGTTAGAAAATGTTACTACTGTTGTGCAACCCTAACAATAACGTAACAAAGTAATTAAACTCAAAATGTTTACATGAAATGTTTACATGAAACTCAAAATGTTTATTTCATGATTCAGATAGAGCATGCGATTTTAAAAAACTTTCCAATTTACTTCTTATCTTATTTGCTTCATTCTCTTTGTATTCTTTGTTGAAAGGCATATCTAGATAGGCTCAGGAGCTTGGAAGTAGCTGCTGATTGGTGGTTGAATTTGTATTCCCATTTTCATTGACTTACAAATGTGTTCAGCTAGCTCACAGGAGTGCAATGCTGCTTCTTCAATAAAAGATACCAAGAGAATGATGCAAAATTATAAACAGTAAACACTTTGGAAATTATATTGTAAAATATTTAATTGAAATATTAAAATATATATAATATATTAGTATAACATATGCAATTTATTTTCATTATTTATTTTGTCCCCATTACTTATAAAATTAATCTGGATTTTCTAGTTCTGAAAAATGAAACAACACATGCAGGCTTCACAAGCCTAACCCTGCCTCATATTGGCACCTAATTTGCAGCTTATTACCTATTTATTCTGCTGAAGCCAAACAATGGAGATTTTGTTAACACAGTAACAGTGACAAACTGAGTCAGACTCTAGTCAGGAATGACTTCCCAGTTAAAGAAAGCTATTACAGGTGAAGTTTGATCATTTAAAAAACAATTGCAGTAAACAAGATGTTGATCTGTTCTAATAACATTTAGACTCTTCTGATATGTTAATCTAATGTAAGATTGCAGATAAATGTTGTAATTACCAGATGTTTACTGTTACTTTAAGCAAAACCATTCAATCCTTAAAAAAATAAGCAACTCTTTCATCACTTTGATTAAGATGAATCTAATCAGTTGTCAAAAGTTTTAAGGTAACAAGGGAATAACGTTTTACTATTGCCCTGTGGTCCTTTATCTGCACAGCTAGTTCCATCTGACAAAGGTAACAATGTTCATTCCAAGTTTATCCTCCCAGTCTGAAGAGCTCTGGTGCCCAAATGATCTCTATGTGTCTCTGACAGATAAAGCCAAAAAGAACTGACAAATGCAGAATGGGACAAATACAATATTTACAAATGAAAAGCAACAGACCAACCTTATCAGCAGGATTGAAAAGATATCATAAAAAGAAGAGAATTTCTCTCCTATAAGTTTAATGTTGATTCTCCTAGGAAGGAGCTTTACCAGTATCTGACATTTCTTCTCAAATGTAAGAATCAATAAATCTTTGTTTCCCAGTGTCAGACTCTTTGACCTTATTGTGTTGCAGCGTAAAAGAGAAAATAAAGGCAGCTTGTGATAATAAAATACCAGACATGAACACGCACTGTGGATCATAAGTGGAGAGTTTTGTTTGTTTGATTGTTGTTCATGCAGCTCATTTAAATTCTGGACCCTGTGTAATAAGTCACCCGGCAGCAGTCATCAGTCAGCTGTGGACAAGTAAATGTCACCTACGTTTGACTGACAGCTTGTATTCTAGAATACAGGAGTATGACTTAACGATCAATTTGGTTTATTTAGCTAAACCGTCCCTGTCATTAGGTGCACAATTGATGATGTGCTACCAAACGTATTAAGCATTTCAAATAATTAACTATTTTGTATCGCAGAGGCCTTAATTGCTTGTCATTACATAGCAGATCATTACTTGCCTAATTGAGCTACATATATTAAAGGGAAATTAAAGCGTAAAGGCAAATGGAGATGTTTGGCTACAACATAGTTTTAATCACTGCCAGATATTTGTATTAAAAAATGGTCCTTCTATATTTATTGTACTCAAAGATTCACACTATCAGCAACAATCTCCGGTGCTAATATACTTGGCATTGGACTCAAATGAATATCTCATAATGTATTCCAGTGTTTTTTTTTTTTGTTGTTGTTTTTTTTAAATGAGTTTTCTGTGATGAATAAAACAACTTTTTAGGGTGTTGTCCCCAGCAGACAAAAAGGACTAGATACCAGGTATCAGTTGTACACAATTATATATGCTGTGATTTTATTTTAGAGCATGTAATTTTAACACTAGTGATCATGCAATGCTAATTCTACTCCAGAATTTGTATTGTTTAACTCCTTAAGGACACGGCCATTTTTCAATTTCCTTCCCTTAAGGACCAGGGCTATTTTTACATTTCTGCAGTGTTTGTGTTTAGCTGTAATTTTCCTCTTACTCATTTACTGTACCCACACATTTTATATACTGTTTTTCTCGCCATTAAATTGACTTTCTAAAGATACCATTATTTTCATCATATCTTATAATTTACTATTAAAAAATATAAAATATGAGGAAAAAATGGAAAAAACACACTTTTTCTAACTTTGACCCCCAAAATCTGTTACACATCTATAACCACCAAAAAACACCCATGCTAAATAGTTTTTAAATTTTGTCCTGAGTTTAGAAATACCCAATGTTTACATGTTCTTTGCTTTTTTTGCAAGTTATAGGGCAATAAATACAAGTAGCATTTTGCTATTTCCAAACCACTTTTTTCAAAATTAGCGCTAGTTACATTGGAACACTGATATCTTTCAGGAATCCCTGAATATTCCTTTACATGTACAGGGAGTGCAGAATTATTAGGCAAGTTGTATTTTTGAGGATTAATTTTATTATTGAACAACAACCATGTTCTCAATGAACCCAAAAAACTCATTAATATCAAAGCTGAATAGTTTTGGAAGTAGTTTTTAGTTTGTTTTTAGTTATAGCTATTTTAGGGGGATATCTGTGTGTGCAGGTGACTATTACTGTGCATAATTATTAGGCAGCTTAACAAAAAACAAATATATACCCATTTCAATAATTTATTTTTACCAGTGAAACCAATATAACATCTCAACATTCACAAATATACATTTCTGACATTCAAAAACAAAACAAAAACAAATCAGTGACCAATATAGCCACCTTTCTTTGCAAGGACACTCAAAAGCCTGCCATTCATGGATTCTGTCAGTGTTTTGATCTGTTCACCATCAACATTGCGTGCAGCAGCAACCACAGCCTCCCAGACACTGTTCAGAGAGGTGTACTGTTTTCCCTCCTTGTAAATCTCACATTTGATGATGGACCACAGGTTCTCAATGGGGTTCAGATCAGGTGAACAAGGAGGCCATGTCATTAGATTTTCTTCTTTTATACCCTTTCTTGCCAGCCACGCTGTGGGGTACTTGGACGCGTGTGATGGAGCATTGTCCTGCATGAAAATCATGTTTTTCTTGAAGGATGCAGACTTCTTCCTGTACCACTGCTTGAAGAAGGTGTCTTCCAGAAACTGGCAGTAGGACTGGGAGTTGAGCTTGACTCCATCCTCAACCCGAAAAGGCCCCACAAGCTCATCTTTGATGATACCAGCCCAAACCAGTACTCCACCTCCACCTTGCTGGCGTCTGAGTCAGACTGGAGCTCTCTGCCCTTTACCAATCCAGCCACGGGCCCATCCATCTGGCCCATCAATACTCACTCTCATTTCATCAGTCCATAAAACCTTAGAAAAATCAGTCTTGAGATATTTCTTGGCCCAGTCTTGACGTTTCAGCTTGTGTGTCTTGTTCAGTGGTGGTCGTCTTTCAGCCTTTCTTACCTTGGCCATGTCTCTGAGTATTGCACACCTTGTGCTTTTGGGCACTCCAGTGATGTTGCAGCTCTGAAATATGGCCAAACTGGTGGCAAGTGGCATCTTGGCAGCTGCACGCTTGACTTTTCTCAGTTCATGGGCAGTTATTTTGCGCCTTGGTTTTAACACACGCTTCTTGCGACCCTGTTGACTATTTTGAATGAAACGCTTGATTGTTCGATGATCACGCTTCAGAAGCTTTGCAATTTTAAGAGTGCTGCATCCCTCTGCAAGATATCTCACTATTTTTGACTTTTCTGAGCCTGCCAAGTCCTTCTTTTGACCCATTTTGCCAAAGGAAAGGAAGTTGCCTAATAATTATGCACACCTGATATAGGGTGTTGATGTCATTAGACCACACCCCTTCTCATTACAGAGATGCACATCACCTAATATGCTTAATTGGTAGTAGGCTTTCGAGCCTATACAGCTTGGAGTAAGACAACATGCATAAAGAGGATGATGTGGTCAAAATACTCATTTGCCTAATAATTCTGCACTCCCTGTATATATATATATATATTTTAGAAGACATTCCAAAGTATTGATCTAGTCCCATTTTGGTATATTTCATGCCACCATTTCACCGCCAAATGCGATCAAATAAAAAAAAATCGTTCACTTTTTCACAATTCTTTTCACAAACTTTAGGTTTCCCACAGAAATTATTTACAAACAACTTGTGCAATTATGGCACAAATGGTTGTAAATGCTTCAGTGGGATCCCCTTTGCTCAGAAATAGCAGACTTATATGGCTTTGGCGTTGCTTTTTGGTAATTAGAAGGCTGCTAAATGCCACTGCGCACCACACGTGTATTATGCCCAGCAGTAAAGGGGTTAATTAGGGAGCATGTAGGGAGCTTGTAGAGTTAATTTTAGCTTTAGTGTAGTGTAGTAGACAACCCCAAGTATTGATCTAGGCCCATTTTGGTATATTTAATGCCACCATTTCACCGCCAAATGCGATCAAATTTAAAAAAAACTTAAAATTTTTCGCAATTTTAGGTTTTTCACTGAAATTAATTACAAACAACTTTTGCAATTATGGCACAAATAGTTGTAAATGCTTCTCTGGGATCCCCTTTGTTCAGAAATAGCAGACATATATGGCTTTGGCGATGCTTTTTGGTAATTAGAAGGCCGCTAAATGCCGCTGCACATCACACATGTATTATGTCTAGCAGTGAAGGGGTTAATTAGAGAGCTTGTAGGGAGCTTGCCGGGTTAATTTTAGCTTTAGTGTAGAGATTAGCCTCCCACCTGACACATCAGACCCCCTGATCCCTCCCAAACAGCTCTCTTCCCTCCCCCACCCCACAATTGTGCCCGCCATCTTAAATACTGGCAGAAAGTCTGCCAGTACTAAAATAAAAGGTATCTTTTATTTTTTATTTTATTTTTTTTAGCATATTTACATATTCTGCTGTGTAGGATCCCCCTTAGCCCCAAACCTCCCTGATCCCCCCACAAACAGCTCTCTAACCCTCCCCCTCTACATTATTGGGAGCCATATTTGGTACTGGCAGCTGTCTGCCAGTACCCAGTTTACAAAAACAAATTTTTTTTATTTTTTTCCCACTTTTCTGTAGTGTAGCTTCCCCCCCCAAGACTAAACCCGCACCCCCTCCCAGATCACTTAGATTATTAATTTTAAAAAATGTATTCCTCCTCTCTCCCACTTAATTTTAAAAAATTGTTCCATAGTGTAATGGTTCCCACCTGCTCCCTCCCCGTGCACGCGCCAGCCCACCTCCCCCCGTGCAGTCGCGCGCGTGTCCGTGCGCGCCCCTGGCTAACCCGCCCACGATCCCGCGCTACCCCGTCCACGATCCCGCCCACCTCTGCAGACAGAAAGCCATCGATGGCCGCCCACCCGCCTCCCACGTCGGCTCCCACCCATCAACGATTGTGGCCATCGATGTCCGGTGCAGAGAGGGCCACAGAGTGGCTCTCTCTGCATCGGATGGGGAATTTTTTTTATTGCAGGATGCCTCGATATTGAGGTATCGCTGCAATAAGCGGAAAGCAGCTGGAAGCGATCAGGATTGCTTCCAGCTGCTTTAATCCCCAACGTCGTACAGGGTACGTCGTTGGTCTTTAAAGACCAGTTTGTGCAAGACGTACCCTGTACGACGTATGTCGTTAAGGGGTTAAAGGGACATTCCAGTCAAAATATAAATGCGCATAGATTTATTACATCTTTGAGTAGAAACATATTTTCAAAATACACGTATTGGTAAAGATGCTTTAATTAAGATTTATCACTGTTTTAGTTTTTTTCTTGTTTCTTGTTTTGATCACTGTTTTAGTGTTAACATTTTTCTCTGCATGTGCATGTGAAGCATAGGTAGATATTTTCACGGCACCCACATTTTAAATAATGCAGCTGCTCAGATCATCCTTGGGGCTTGTATAATGTCAGCAATTAACACATTGAATCATTACCAGATGGTACAAGCACCTTTGGCTCTCCAAACAAGTGTTATGTTTAAAATGCTGGTGCACGGTGCATAATTAAATACACTTTTGAAACAGCTATAGATTGTATTAGAAGCATTTTTGCTAATGCGTGCATATTACAAAATTGCTTCTGTTCAATACAGAAATGCACCCATGTGGTTTCCAATTTTGGCTGGAATATCCCTTTAAAAAGATAATCCCTTTATTACCCATTCCCCAGTTTTGCATAACAAACACGGTTATATTAATACATAGTTTACCATTGTAATTAGCTTGTTTCTAAGCCTCTGCAGACTGACCCCTTATTTCCATTTTTTTTGACAGACTTGCATTTTAGCCAATCAGTGTCCTCTCATAAGTAACTTCTTGGGCGTGAGTGCAATGTTATCTATATGGCACACACGCTGTCTATCTTAGAAATTAGCATATGAGCCATGTCCACTTAGATCAAGCAATACTCGGAGGATCCTGAATTGTACTTTAATTATGTGTTTATGCCATTTCCACTATTCATTCTCAGATCATATAACTCAGCCTGGCCAAACAAGTCTATTTCTTCTCCCTTATTTTAACTCATGCATCCAACCTCAAAAGGCTGTTTTCACCATTTGACTACCTTCTACATCCATTTGGGCCTCCGCCCATTAACAAACTCACTGCTCAGATTATAGCTGATCACTTCAAAAATAAAATTGGCACAATTAGAAAAAACATCTCTCCCTCACACTTTTCAAATCCAGCATTGGATCCTTTACAATCTGTTTTCCACCCTAAACACCCCCATGGAAAAACTGCTCTTACTAAAGCCAAGGGGAACTACTCCTTTTTAATTCTTCTGGATCTATTTGCTGCTTTCGACAAAATTGACCCTTGCTTTTTTCTATCTATACATTCCCCCTTAGAAAAATGAGTTCCAGTACCACTTATATGCTGATAATACCCAAATCTATCTTTCTACTTGTGATATCTCTCCCTCTTTACTCAACCAGATTACCAACTGTCTCTCTGCAATTTACTCTTGGATGTCTTGCACTACCTCCAACTCAATCTGTCTAAAACTGAGCTTCTTCTCATTTGCCCCCCCTCTCCTAGACTTCCTACAGCTGACATTTTTCTTACAGTTGGAGACTCTATTCTCAACACCTTATCCCGTCTGCTGTCTTGGCTCTCAAATTATATACTCTCCACATATATTTTACCAAATCCCGTTGTGAACACCTTGTTCAATATTTCCAGTATTCACCATTTCCTTATTCAAGAAACTACGAAAATACTAAATTGTTCCCTCATTTTGCCACACATTGATTACTGCAACCTACTTATAAATGGTCTCAAATACATCATCCACCTCTTCCTATGTATCATGAATGCTTCAGCTAGGCTCATCCGGCTAAAGGTTAATTTCCATTAAGCCGTAATTAGGTTTGCATGTGCTCGCAAACTGTTGAATAAGCTGTCGGTAGCAATATCGTTCACCGACTGCTTCGAACAGCCCATTATAACTCAATTTCGTCAACCAGACTCCGGCTGCCGAAAACATTTTCGTGTCCCATACAAAGTATCAGAAGCCGCTAATCTTTAAATAATACCATGTTTCCAATGCTCGTGCAAACCGTTAATACACTGTCGGAGGCTGCCGATACATTAACAAAAATTACACTAAGTTTCCCCTAACAGTAAACCCCACCCACCAAACCCCCAAAATAAAAATAAAAATAACACTAAAAACTCCTAAACTACCCATTGTCCCTAAAGGGGCATTTGTATGGGCATTGCCCTTAAAAGGGCATTCAGCTCTTTTACCGCCCATTAAATCTCTAATCTAAAAAATTAAAAAATTAAAAATTAAAAAAAAAGCCTAAGTCTAACTTCCAGATAGGTACTCACGGTTCCTGAAGTCCGGCGGTGAAGTCTTCTTCCAAGCGGCGACATCTTCTTCCATTGTGGCAAACTCTTCTATTTTCATCCAGGACCGCGGAACTGAAGACCAGAGACCGAGGAACTGAAGACCGGCGACTGTGGAGCTAAGGAGCCTGGAAGATCCTCTATGTACGATCACCGCCGTACACTGAATATTGAATGCAAGTTACGTGTTTAAATTATTATTATTTTTATTTTTATTTTTATAATCCAGATTGCAGTGGGTCAAGGAGGCATATACTAGCTTTTCGAGAAGCTTTGAGGCATAAGGGAGGAGGGAAATAGGATGGTAGTTGGATGGGGAGGTTGGATCAAGGGAAGGTTTTTTGAGGACAGGTGTGACCAGTGCATGTTTCAGAGATGAGGGAGATATACTGGTACTGAGGGAGAGGTTGAAAATGTGTGTGAGTATATGGGTAAGGGTAGAAGAGAGGGAGGGGATAGGGTCAAGGGGACAAGTAGTGAGGTGAGAGCGCAGTATAAGTGCAGAAACTTCTTCCACAGTAGCAGGGGAGAAAGAGCTAAGTTTATGGCTATGTGGGTTGTGGTTGATTGCGAGCGTTTGAGGGCGTGAGAAAATGGAAGTATGTTGAGAGCTGATTTCATTTCTGATGGAGTCAATTTTGTTATTGAAGTGGCTGGCAAAGTCTTGAGCTGACAGAGAAGTTGCATTAGGAGGTGGGGGTGGGCGGAGAAGAGTATTGAAAGTGGAGAACAGATGTTTTAGGTTTGAAAAAAGAGTAGAGATAAGAGTAGAGAAGTAATGTTGCTTATAGAGATTAAGGGCAGAATAGTAGGAGTTCAAGATGAATTTGTAATCAAGAAAATCAGCTGAACTCCGAGATTTTCTTCAGTGCCGAACAGCAGTACGGGAACATCTACGTAGGTACAGTGTCAGAGGAGTATGCCAGGGCTGAGGATGAGTGTGTGATTTCTGAGCTATGGTAAGAGGGGCCAGATTGTCAAGGACAGATGTAAGGGTGGAATTATAAAGGCAGATAGATTGGTCAGGGCAGGAAAAGGAGGAAAAGTATGAGAGGAGAGGTTCGAGGAAATTAGCAAGCAGTTGACATAATGCTCCTGTGAAGTTTGGTGTGAGGAGTAGAAGGGTGTTGAGTTGTAGGGAGGGATGATATTTTGCAAGTGAGGAGATGGTGGTCAGAAAGAGGAAAAGGGAGTTTGTAAAGTTTTAAATAGGGTATCGATAGCTAAAGATCAGGTCAAGGGAGGGACCGACTTTGTGAGTGGGAGAATCAGTCCATTGTGACAAACCGAAAGATGAAGTAAGTTGCAGAAGTTGTTTTGCAGAGGAGGCAGTAGGATTGTCAAGAGGGATGTTGAAGTTGCCAAGAATGAGGGCAGGGGTGTCTGAGGAAAGGAAGTAAGGTAGCCAGGCGGGTTTCGAATGAGGAATATGTGAGGGAAGAGATGGGTTGTATTTGTTGAAAATACCTACACCACCTCCTTGTCTATTACCAGACCCAGGAGTGTGCCTGAAGTGGAGACCCCCATGTGACAGAGCAGCAGTGGATGCTGTGTCTAGGGGAGAGAGCCAGGTTTCTGTTAGGGCCAGAAGGTTGAGGTAGCGGGAGATAAAGAGGTCATGTATAGAAGTGAGTTTGTTGCAAACAGAGCGAGAGTTCCAAAGTGCACAAGTGAAAGGGGTAGTGGCTTTAGATGCAAGAGGAATGTGAGAAAGGTTGCCAGAGTTTTGTTTTCTGAGTCTATGGAACGTTACACAAGAAAGTGCACGGCTAGGAAGTTGTTGGGGACCAGGATTAGGGGAGATGTCACCCGCAGTGAGAGGGAAAGTGACATGAGATGAGATACAGATTTGCAGTAATGAGACTGTTTTGAGAAGATGTGCAGGTGGAGAGAGAGTGTTTAGGAATAGGTAAAGTTAATGAGTACAAAAGTAAGGTGAGTTTAAGAGAAATGAGCTAATGAACAGTGCAGGTGGAGAGGGAGAAGGAGTAATTGAATAATGTAGTTTGTTATAGAGACAAGAGGTAGCAAAAAGGAATATGAATATATTGAGCATTTTTACAAAAGTGGGAACCAGTTAAACACATAAAACACAGTATTACAACAGCATTTGCATAAGGAAACATTGAGATACATAAAACATAATATTACAAAAATACTTGCCTTGTGTCTTACCCCTTGTCCAATCTTTGTTCAATTCTTGTATAATTACTTTCTTAATCCCTCACTTATAAAATGTTCACTTCAAAAATGTGAACATATGTTGTTGTAACAATGCACACTGCCCAGGTAATGCACAGCCCAGTGCAATGCACAGTCCATAAATATGGCCTACCTTGCATTCCTATTGGTTGATTTGATTCTTCAAATTCAAATCAGCCAATAGGAGGAGAGCTACTAAAATCTTATTGGGTGTGTTAGACAGGCTTTTTTTAAAATGTTTTTAATTGTTTAATTTTTTAGATTAGGGATTTAATGGGCGGTAAAAGAGCTGAATGCCCTTTTAAGGGCAATGCCCATACAAATGCCCCTTTAGGGGCAATGAGTAGTTTAGGATTTTTAAGTGTTAGTTTTTTTTTTATTTTGGGGGTTTGGTGGGTGGGGGTTTTACTGTTAGGGGGAACTTAGTTTTTTTAAAGGTAAAAGAGCTGTTTAACTTAGGGCAATGCCCTACAAAAGTCCCTTTTAAGAGCTATTGGTCTTTTAGTATTAGATTAGGGGTGTTTTTATTTTGTGGGGCTTTTTATTTTCATAGGGATTAGGTTTAATTTTTTACTTTTTAATAATTTGGTTTATTATGATATGTAATATTAGACTTTTTATTTTTTTGTAATTTTAGATTAATTTAAACTTTGTTTTTTTTATATTTTTAAAGTAATGTTAGTTTTTTTCTTTTAATTGTAATTTAGGATTATTTTAATTTATGTAATGGGGTTAATTTAGGGGGTGTTAAGTTAGGGGGCTTAGTGGTTAGTTATTTGCGTTGTGGGGGCATGGTGGATTAGGGGTTAATAGTTTAAATAGTTAGATTGCATTGTGGGTGCATGGCAGATTAGGGGTTAATAGTTTAAATAGATACTTTGCGATATGGGGTTGGCGGATTAGGGGTTAATAGTTTAAATAGATACATTGCAATATGGGGGTTGGTGGATTAGGGGTTAATACGTTTATTAATAGTTGTGGTGGGGGTTTGCGGTTGAGAGGTAGATATTGTGCATGCGTTAGGTGTTTGATTTTAACAGCGAGCAACGGGGAACACATAAGCACCGCACTTGTATGCGGCGCCGATTATGCGATCGGGTGTAGTGTGAGGTTGGGTTACCATAGTAACCTATTATGTTTTAGAAAACTGGCATCGGGTGGAAGCGTTAACACAAAGCTAACTTACACCTGCATAAAAAGAGCGACCGCATGCAAAGCAGAAACTTTTTCAATGGAAACCTGGTACTAAAATGGAGCCATAATTTACTTTTAGCTGTCGGCCGCTTTGGTAGCTTATGGCTCCATTTTTAATGACTCAATGGAAGTGAGCTCTAAGTCGCCAATCTACATTAACTGCAATCAGGCCTGTATAGTGACGATTGTGGCTTCATGTTTTGCGCAGTGACGTCACGCGCAATGACGTTAATGACATCACTGTGCAACTTTATTTAAAAAATACAATAGACAGTTTAGGGAAATGAAACATGCTGCTTAGAAGCCTGTATCTCAGGCATCTAAGCAGCTACAGAGTCCCAAGACCCATCGTTGGAAAGGTAATCGCCTAACCTTTCCAACGGTATAAGTCTTGGGAATCTGAGAAAAAAAAAAGTTAAAAAAATATATATTTAAAAAAACAAAAACCTCAAATCCAGCTTAGCACCCAGGTGGGAAAGTGCTTAGCACTCAAAGGGTTAAATAAACTACAGATGTATTATGGAATCTAATATTTCTTTTTTTTTTTTTTAGCTAAAATCTAATTTGACATGAATTGTGTGGGCTGTAGCCATGGCAGACCAACCCCCACTTCTTCTTGGTTACACAGGAAAGAACAAAAGGTTTAGATAAGATAAGGCCAGTGGGCCACTTCAAAATAAATATTAGCATTTTGAAACCCTCAGATGTGTATGTCCATATATGGAGTTTCCTGCCCAAAATGGATAATAGATTTACAGACCCCCCTCACTGCTCAATACAGAGGGAGCCTAAAAGTCTATAAAAACCCTTTTGGTGGAAGATTTGCATCACTAAAGCCAGGCATATAGTAATTAGCACAGACCTGTTAATTGCCCCTGAGCCAACTAAATACACATAAGGCAACTGAACTCATGTTTACCTACAGACATTTGGGTATGCTGTGACTAAATCTTCATAATAATTTAAAATACACAGAACATATTAAAAACATATATATATATATATATATATATATATATATATATATATGTATATATATATATATATATATATATATAAATATATATATATATATATATATATATATATATATATATATATATATATATATATATATAGCCAGGAACAAGCGGGGGTATATGCACTCTCACCAAATACCATCAACTGCCAGGGTGCTATGTAGGAAAATTCATCAGCAAAATTGAGAAAAGCACTCACTGGTCTTTAGATAACTTATCCAAACAAAATGTATTAGTGACGTTTCGGGACAGATAGCGTCCCTTCCTCTGACCAACAGAAACTACAAACAAACAAACTAATAAAGGCCTGTTAAACCCTCCCCTAGAGAGGCCACCAATGAATGGAGGCCGTGTGCAAACAACTCAAGACTGTACCAATTGACAGAAAAATGTGCTATTATAATGAATATCTCATGCTAAATATGAAACTCGTGTAGCAAGTGCATATCAATCATAAATAAATGTTAAAGTGAACAATAGTGTAACAAACATTAAGTGTACAAAAAAATTATATATGTATCCCTCATATATAGTCCATGAAAATATATCCCTGGCGTAGTGGGAGCCCACAAATGGAACGTTCCAACTTCAGGAGACACACGCCCCCATTGGAGTAAATAATGCCCAGCCAGTATTAGATCTGAACGATCAAATCAAAAAACCATCACCTAGATAAATATAAATATAAATAAATCAAAACCGATGTGAAACAAATACATCCCTAGTCTGCAGCACAAAGCTGTCTCTATCACAGCCAAGATCTCTTTATGTTTGCAGAGACGATCGCGGTAAGGTTCAGCCACTCCTACCTGACTCACATTGGTTAAGTGCCAAAATAATAACAAACCCCTGATACTGTATATATATATATATATATATATATATATATATATATATATATATGTGTATATATATATGTGTATGATATATATGTATTATACTAAATTGGATAAATGTCTGCTGCATTAATAGATGTATAAATGTTTGACATTTTAACAACATTATTTCTTTCATTTCAGACCTACATCTGTTTTTTCATGCATTCAAAATTATTAGAAACGGGAAATATACTGTATTCATTTAAGATACAATACAATGCCAGGATGTTGAATGCTATGATTCTGTGAAGAATGATGGTTAACAGTGAGCTTCTTATTAATATGATTACTAGAAGTAAAATCATATTTAATATTAAAATAATCAGAGAGAATGACACTATAGGGTCCCATATATGTTGGCCAGATAAGTTTATTAATACTGAAAATTATATTAAATAAAATAAACATTTTATAGATTAGATAATTGAACTGCAGCAATATTTGATGGAGACTGCATTTGTGATTGTCTGCTGCCCCCTAGGGGATTAAAAATGGTATGACAGCCAAATGGATTGACTACTAGAACACATGCAAATCCAAATGAACCAATGAGAGGGACAAGCTCCAAGGGCCAATGGAAAGACAGCTCCGTTAAGGGCCGATCGAATTTATCACCAATAATTAGGATAAAAAGGGTGGGGTTATATCGCGTGATATAACCTCAGTCAAGAGAAAGACTAAGTCTCTGTTGCTGAGTTTTTGACTGACAAACTGTTACCTTGGAATCCAGTCTCTGATGTGCAAATCTGGGCCTAATTTTTCATCCATCTTGCAAACATTTACCTCTTTTAAATTTATGAGTGGAAATTGGACTTATCAGAGAAAAATTTAAACATTAATTTGGTTATTTGGGTAAAGTATAAGAAATTGTTAAGTATATTTAATATTTTAAATCAAAGGCTACAGTTAGATTACAGTTAGTAATTTTAAAAGGGCACACTTTGTATTTTATGCTTATATCCATAGTCCTACGTAGTTTTAGCTAGTCACATAAATTGGCTGTTTGCATTAATAATAATATATACAATTTCTGGTGTTTTCAATTAAAGTTATATAGAATTATTTCTGGGCTAAGTAACTTAATTATACTTGTCTGAAAGTTATCTTAAATCTATTGAAATTCAGTAAGATTTGGGTGAAGTATCTTGGTATATTCTTTATCTAAACACTGTGAAGTTTGTGGTCCATATTGTGGTATTTTAATGTGTTCATTGTGAATAAGGTAAATTGTAAAGGCATATTTTTATGATTAATACAAAAAACACAGGGTTCTGGTGAAGAAAATATAAAGGTGTAAAAATACGAATGTAAGTAAAGGCTCCAGTTAATATAAATGGGGATAGCGGAAACCACACCGATCATAAATATGTAAGCCCTTGCTTCAAAACTTGATAAATAAAGTCTCACCTCCAATTCAAAGCACAGCGTACATCCGGAAATAGGCCAATCGCTCTCTGATTCCGGCAAACCCGGTTGCCACAAGGAACCATCAGTGGCACATATCTCTAGGGAGACTAGTCCCGGGACGTAAGCACGTAGAACCGCACTCCCCTCCTGGGGCAAATCAATCTCACAAAGAATCCGGTGCACAGAAGGGTGTGCGGGAGGTGTGTCAGTCTCAAATCCGCTGCATCCAATCAGCGGCGTCAAACGGGATGAACCATCTCCGCACCGTGTAGGGCAAACAAAGTAGAATGGTGGTAAACCCCAAAATTAAAGAAAAAACAGTGGGTATAAGGTGCGCAAATCTACCCCTGCATTACACACTAATCTGCTACCATAAAGCAGATAATCAAAGAATCGGTACAAAGAGAAGAGGGGTGTGTGTATGCGCTAAAACAGCTACGGGGAAAAAAGTTTGGCAGTAATATAGTATTTCTTATAAATAAGTGTGTTAGTGATGTGTTATACAGAACTAATAAGTTGGAATCTAAATATTCTTACATAGACGTATCAAAAAATAAGGCTTATTCATCTAAGAATGAATCCAGTTATAAAAAACAGGTTTAAGCAAACATAAGATTTATTAATCCCCAAAAAAAGGTATATTAATCTTGATAAAACATACATATAAACATATATGATGTGACCGGTCATACGTTAGTGCAAATCAACAAAAATTACAATAAAATCCTGACAATATTAACTTTAAAAATATTAACTTTAAAAATATAAGTGCAACTAAATCTAGAGAATTGTAGGGAAGTTGCTACATATATGAATAAATCCACCTTTGTAGTACTGACATAAAAAAGGGAGTGCAGAAAAATATAAGTTCCAATATGTTGGTATAAAGAGTTCCGTTTTTGCAATACGCTTATTTTAAATATATGGCAAAGTTCCGTTATAGCAAAAAACAACTGGTGTTAAAGTTCCGTTATAGGGAACTAATTGATGTTAGAAACAACACTTAGGGATAATGTTGTATTAGTTCCGTTATAGTTCCGTTCCGGTATTCCAAAAGTTCATGCAAGAGGGTATAAAATAAAGTGTTTTACTTAAAAGTTTAAAAGTTACCTCTGACTTCCACGCTGTGGTGCCCTTACACCTCTATAGTGCCTACCTGCTCTTGTCTCGAGCTGAATCCTCCGTCTGGGTACGGCACAGGTGTCCTAAGCGGCTTCCAACAGCTGGTAACGTCAGGAACGTAGAATGCGTGTCAAATGTAGGTCCGGTTAAGGATATGAAACTCTGCGCAGAGTGCTTAAAAAGTTGACAAAGTAGTTCCCACGAATCCTTTGTAATCCTTGTGAATAATACTTTCTTATCACCTTGTGATTAATAGTCTAGCTCCATCAACGCGTTTCGCCATGTAGCATGGCTTTATCAAGATGGTTTAGACTAATTTTAAGATCCTTTATAAATGTATGGTTCATCCGTGATTGGTCATGGTTTGATTGTTAATTTCTTTAAGGCCATCCCTTACTTAAGGTGGATATTCATAAAGGTGGATTTCCTGAATTCTTATTTTCTATTTTGTGAAGCTATTTTCTCTATTAGTTACACATAAAACAATTATTTAAAAATAATTCATTTTAATATGAAGCCATGAAGTTTTATTTTTACTGATTCATTCCTTACTCAAATAAATATGTACAATCTATATGATTTTTTCTTTAAAACATCAGATCAGGCATTGAATTAATATAAACATAGTGATATTTGTCTATCTATGTCTATCATCTAAGGTTCTAAGCCCTTATTGGAAATCTTGTGAATGTCACATAAACAGTTTTATAATATGTAAATGATGTTAGATCTTTGTTTATGGTTACGTCTGGAGAAATGTCTAAATATGGATTGTTTTAATAACAACTAACCTCTATATTTATCGGAACATCTGTTAGAAATTTTGAGTATACACAATAAATGTATGTGAGTTAAAAATTATACAACTATGTTGTTGTTAAACCGTTATTAACTCTATGTGCTAATACTTTATAGTTGATCTTATGGTACCTAAATAAGAAGTTTTAAAATTATATGTTTACGAGAAACTAATTCTATTGGGAAGTATATATCTATGATTTGTGAATAAGTGTAATTTATTAAATACAATAATTTTATTATATTAATGTATATATTATGTCATATTTATAGTTATACTTTTGAAGTATGGATGTGCCCATTTTCTCTGAAACGAAATTGTATTATTATATCGAAAGACAATCTGTTATGACATGGTAAAATGTATAGTAAAACATATATGGATAGTGTTTCTAATATATATAATGCAATTTCATATAGGTTATTACTAGGTTTGTGTATGATCGTAAATTGTTACTAAGTTTGTATATATATATATGTGGAAATTTACAGAATTAATTTTTTATGTCAGTACTACAAAGGTGGATTTATTCATATATGTAGCAACTTCCCTACAATTCTCTAGATTTAGTTGCACTTATATTTTTAAAGTTAATATTTTTAAAGTTAATATTGTCAGGATTTTATTGTAATTTTTGTTGATTTGCACTAACGTATGACCGGTCACATCATATATGTTTATATGTATGTTTTATCAAGATTAATATACCTTTTTTTTGGGATTAATAAATCTTATGTTTGCTTAAACCTGTTTTTTATAACTGGATTCATTCTTAGATGAATAAGCCTTATTTTTTGATACGTCTATGTAAGAATATTTAGATTCCAACTTATTAGTTCTGTATAACACATCACTAACACACTTATTTATAAGAAATACTATATTACTGCCAAACTTTTTTCCCCGTAGCTGTTTTAGCGCATACACAAACCCCAAAATTAACTCTTAGGGAGCCTTGAGATCCAGCAGCGGTTGGTCCTGAGGTGGTGTGTAGAACTCCTCGTAGACCACAAAATATAGTATAAGCAAACAAATGTACTCAGGAACTCCGTATATGGTGATACCAATAAAAACAGTCTTTATTCCAAAAAAGGTTAAAATGCACACACAGGTTCAGGTAGTGACTGGTCTTACGCTTTTCGGCAGACTGCCGTAATCATAGACCTTCTATAAAATTATGATCTTTGTATAGAATATTATAACAGCATAAGTGTGGATCATTTGATTCATATCTGGTTTCTATAAATATAATTCAATGTGTTTATAACTTTATCTAATATAAAAAATTTATGAATAAAATATTGATTTTAATTGTTTCATATATGCATTTTAATTGGGGGTTATTTTAAAGAATAATTATTAAATAAATTGTATTATAACCCGGCCATATACTGACATTATTTATTCCATGGATACAGGTTAGTGTATCAAAAATGCTTACATTTAACCATCACTTTAAGATACTGCCAGATAAAGTGCACATTTAAAGGGACATTTTTTTTTTTTTTTTTTTTTTCAAACAAGCTTTATTAAGAATATTAATTAGTGATACAGGAGTCATTCAATACACAATGCAGTTCTTTGCGCCAGAGAAATAATAAAATATATAAAAAACAGTGAACCACTGACAATCTATTGATATCATAGATCGATTCAGAAACATAAATTACGAGCGAAACGAGGTTCCACCCAGCAGGTAAGGTGTGTGTTCCCGCTTCAGATAAACAACAATCAAAAATGTCTATATCAGTCCTTAATTTCCAACAGTTTGTGAAAGCTTGATAATTTTATAATTTTAACAGATGTACATCATACAAAAAGTATGAAATATACAAATCATTAATAAACTTGTAATATAAATGTTGTGCTTAGGAGGATTCAAAAAAGAGAAAGGATAGAAAGAAAAGTAATTAAAGGGACATTTTATATCTTCTCGTTATATATTCTTAGCAATTAAGCCCTGCATTCCAAATAGATGCAAACAAAATAAAAGTATTTAAACATTTTAAAAAGGCATATTGTTAGCAAAATTTGCATTGTTTTGTAGCTCAGAGACATAGAACTTGAAAACTTCTTAAAGGGGCATTCTACACTAAAATTGTTATTGTTTTAAAAGATATATAATGCCTTTACTACCCATTCCCCAGCTTTGCACAACCAACATTGATATATTCACCCGTTAACAACCAAAGATGTACCAGACACGTCCTACAAAAACCTATTGTTAACGACCAAGGACGTGCCTGGTACGTCCTCAGGGGTTTCAAGCGGTGAAAGCAATCATGATCGCTTCCAGACGCTTTCAGGGTATTTCAGCAATGTTTTGATATCAAGGCATTGTGCAATACCCTTTCCTAAGCAACCAATGCAAAGAACATGTAAACATTGGGTATTTCTAAACTCAGGACAAAATTTAGAAACTATTTAGCATGGGTGTTTTTTTGGTGGTTGTAGATGTGTAACAAATTTTGGGGGTCAAAGTTAGAAAAAGTGTGTTTTTTTCACTTTTTTCATAATATTATATAATTTATTTATAGTAAATTATAAGATATGATGAAAATAATGGTATCTTTAGAAAGTCCATTGAATGGCGAGAAAAATGGTATATAATATGTGTGCGTACAGTAAATGAGTAAGAGGAAAATTACAGCTAAACACAAATACTTTAGAAATGTAAAAACAGCCCTGGTCCTTAATGTGAATGTAAATTATATGCTTTCTAATGAACATTATTAATTCTCAATATACTTGCAATGTAAACCGCAATATTTATTTTGGAAAATAAGCATCTTGTGATATTATAATTTATTTTATAACTTATCTACGTCTTGAACGCCAACTCCTCCCATCCTTGACTTCCGGTATTGCTTATAGAGCAGTCCCTCCTGCTCTCTTACGTAGGCTTGAAGCGCGCTTCTGAGGAGACAACAATTTGCGCATGCATTTTGAAACAGCTGTTAATATGCGCAAAAAATGTATTAACCCCTAAACCGCCGCTCCCGGACCCCGCCGCCACCTAATAAAGTTATTAACCTCTAAACCGCTGCTCCCGGACCCCGCCACCATCTACCTTAGCTACCCCGCCGCCATCTACCTTAGCTACCCCGCCGCCATCTACCTTAGCTACCCCGCCGCCATCTACCTTAGCTACCCCGCCGCCATCTACCTTACCTACCCCGCCGCCATCTATCTTACCTACCCCGCCGCCATCTACCTTACCTACCCCGCCGCCATCTACCTTAGCTACCCCGCCGCCATCTACCTTAGCTACCCCGCCGCCATCTACCTTACCTCCCCCGCCGCCATCTACCTTACCTCCCCCGCCGCCATCTACCTTAGCTACCCCGCCGCCATCTACCTTACCTCCCCCGCCGCCATCTACCTTAGCTACCCCGCCGCCATCTACCTTAGCTACCCCTCCGCCATCTACCTTACCTACCCCGCCGCCATCTACCTTACCTACCCCGCCACCATCTACCTTAGCTACCCCGCCGCCATCTACCTTAGCTACCCCACCGCCATCTACCTTAGCTACCCCGCCACCATCTACCTTACCTACCCCGCCGCCATCTACCTTACCTACCCCGCCGCCATCTACCTTAGCTACCCCGCCGCCATCTACCTTAGCTACCCCGCCGCCATCTACCTTAGCTACCCCGCCGCCATCTACCTTAGGTACCCCGCCACCATCTACCTTAGCTACCCCGCCGCCATCTACCTTAGCTACCCCGCCGCTATCTACCTTACCTACCCCGCCGCAATCTACCTTAGCTACCCCCTAAAGTGAGCTCCTACCCCTCCACCATCTACCTTACCTACCCCGCCGCCATCTACCTTAGCTACCCCCTAAAGTGAGCTCCTACCCCGCCGCCATCTACCTTACCTACCCCCTAAAGTGAGCTCCTACCCCGCCGCCATCTACCTTACCTACCCCCTAAAGTGAGCTCCTACCGCACCGCCATCTATTTTAAAAATATTAACCCCTAATTTAATCCCCCTACACCGCCGCCACCTATATTAAACACATTAACCCCTAATCTAATCCCCCTACACCGCCGCCAGCTATATTAACTATATTAACCCTAATTATATTAGGGTTAATATAGTTATTATATTATAAATATTAACCCTAATTATATTAGGGTTAATATAGTTATTATATTATATATTTTAACTATATTAACCCTAATTATATTAGGGTTAATATAGTTAATATCGTTATTATTTTATATATATATTAAGTATAATAACCCTATCTAAATAAATAAATAAATAAATCTAATTAATATTAATATTATTAATTAAAATATTCCTATTTAAATATAAATACCTATAAAAAAAAACCTAAGATAGCTACAATGTAATTAATAATTATATTGTAGCGATTTTAGGGTTTATATTTATTTTACAGGCAACTTTGTATTTATTTTAACTAGGTACAATAGCTATTAAATAGTTATTTACTATTTAATAACTACCTAGTAAAAATAATTACCAATTTACCTATAAAATAAATCCTAACCTAAGTTACAAATACACCTACACTATCAATAAATTAAATAAACTACAAATATCTAAACTAAAATACAATAAAATAAACTAAACTAAATTACAAAAAAACCCCCCACTAAATTACAAAAAATAAAAAAAATATTACAAGATTTTTAAGCTAATTACACCTATTCTAAACCCCTAATAAAATAATAAAGCCCCCCAAAATAAAAAAAATTTCCCTGCCCTATTCTAAATTAAAAAAGTTCAAAGCTCTTTTACCTTACCAGCCCTTAAAAGGGCCTTTTGCGGGGCATGCCCCCCAAAAAACTGCTCTTTTGCCTGTAAAGAAAAACACAATACCACCCCCCAACATTACAACCCACCATCCACATACCCCTATTCTAAACCCACCCAAACCCCCCTTAAATAAACCTAACACTACCCCCCTGAAGATCTCCCTACCTTGTATTCACCCAGCCAGGCAGAACTCTTCATCCGATCCTGGCGATGTCTTCAATCAAGCGGCAGAGAGTCTTCTTCCATCCGGGCGATGTCTTCAATCAAGCGGCAGAGAGTCTTCTTCCATCCGGTGATGTCTTCAAGCAAAGCGGCATCTTCAATCTTCTTTCCTTGCTCCTCCGCCGCGGAGCATCCATCCGGCACGACGACTTCCCGACGAATGAGGTACCTTTAAATGATATCATCCAAAATGGCGTCCGTTGAATTCCGATTGGCTGATAGGATTCTATCAGCCAATTGGAATTAAGGTAGAAAAATCTGATTGGCTGATTGCATCAGCCAACCAGATTCAAGTTCAATCCGATTGGCTGATTGGTTCAGCCAATCGGATTGAACTTGAATCTGATTGGCTGATTCAATCAGCCAATCAGATTTTTCTACCTTAATTCCGATTGGCTGATAGAATCCTATCAGCCAATCGGAATTCGACGGACGCCATCTTGGATGACGTCATTTAAAGGTACCTCATTCCTAGTTGAGTCTTCGTGCAGAATGGATGCTCCACGGTGGAGGAGCGAAGAAAGAAGATTGAAGATGCCACTTTGCTTGAAGACATCGCCGGATGGAAGAAGACTCTCTGCCGCTTGCTTGAAGACATTGCCCGGATGGAAGAAGAGTTCTGCCCAGCTGGGTGAAGACAAGGTAGGGAGATCTTCAGGGGGGTAGTGTTAGGTTTTTTTAAGGGGGGTTTGGGTAGGTTTAGAATAGGGGTATGTGGGTGGTGGGTTGATGGCGGTGGGGGAGGTAAGGTAGATGGCGGCGGGGTAGGGGCTCACTTTAGGGGGTAGGTAAGGTAGATGGTGGCCGGGGTAGGGGCTCACAATAGCGGGTAGTTTAATGTAGCTGGCGGCTGTGTAAGGGGCTCCCATTAGGGGGTATGTAATATAGCTCGCGACGGTGTAGGGGGATCACATTAGGGAGTTATACTTTTATTGTAGGTGGCGGCGGGGTCTGGGAGTGGCGGTTTAGGGGTTAAACACTTTATTAGGGATTGCAGCGGGGGATCGCGGTTGACAGGTAGATAGACATTGCGCATGCGTTAGGTGTTAGGAATTGTTTGCGCATGCGCTACACGTGAACGAGCATGGATTGTCAATGACGATTTGTTAGGGAACGCATGCGCAGTTTCATCGCGTTACATGTGCAAAAAGGGGCTGGACGCCACGGGGTATGAGCTATAATTCGTTAAAGGCAATGTCAATCAAATTAGATACAAGGGACAAGATGGCGGGCGGAGGAAGAAAGTAAGTGAAGTAGGGTTATACAGGGAGTGCAGAATTATTAGGCAAGTTGTATTTTTGAGGATTAATTTTATTATTGAACAACAACCATGTTCTCAATGAACCCAAAAAACTCATTAATATCAAAGCTGAATAGTTTTGGAAGTAGTTTTTAGTTTGTTTTTAGTTATAGCTATTTTAGGGGGATATCTGTGTGTGCAGGTGACTATTACTGTGCATAATTATTAGGCAACTTAACAAAAAACAAATATATACCCATTTCAATTATTTATTTTTACCAGTGAAACCAATATAACATCTCAACATTCACAAATATACATTTCTGACATTCAAAAACAAAACAAAAACAAATCAGTGACCAATATAGCCACCTTTCTTTGCAAGGACACTCAAAAGCCTGCCATCCATGGATTCTGTCAGTGTTTTGATCTGTTCACCATCAACATTGCATGCAGCAGCAACCACAGCCTCTCAGACACTGTTCAGAGAGGTGTACTGTTTTCCCTCCTTGTAAATCTCACATTTGATGATGGACCACAGGTTCTCAATGGGGTTCAGATCAGGTGAACAAGGAGGCCATGTCATTAGATTTTCTTCTTTTATACCCTTTCTTGCCAGCCACGCTGTGGAGTACTTGGACGCGTGTGATGGAGCATTGTCCTGCATGAAAATCATGTTTTTCTTGAAGGATGCAGACTTCTTCCTGTACCACTGCTTGAAGAAGGTGTCTTCCAGAAACTGGCAGTAGGACTGGGAGTTGAGCTTGACTCCATCCTCAACCCGAAAAGGCCCCACAAGCTCATCTTTGATGATACCAGCCCAAACCAGTACTCCACCTCCACCTTGCTGGCGTCTGAGTCGGACTGGAGCTCTCTGCCCTTTACCAATCCAGCCACGGGCCCATCCATCTGGCCCATCAAGACTCACTCTCATTTCATCAGTCCATAAAACCTTAGAAAAATCAGTCTTGAGATATTTCTTGGCCCAGTCTTGACGTTTCAGCTTGTGTGTCTTGTTCAGTGGTGGTCGTCTTTCAGCCTTTCTTACCTTGGCCATGTCTCTGAGTATTGCACACCTTGTGCTTTTGGGCACTCCAGTGATGTTGTAGCTCTGAAATATGGCCAAACTGGTGGCAAGTGGCATCTTGGCAGCTGCACGCTTGACTTTTCTCAGTTCATGGGCAGTTATTTTGCACCTTGGTTTTTCCACACGCTTCTTGCGACCCTGTTGACTATTTTGAATGAAACGCTTGATTGTTCGATGATCACGCTTCAGAAGCTTTGCAATTTTAAGAGTGCTGCATCCCTCTGAAAGATATCTCACTATTTTTGACTTTTCTGAGCCTGTCAAGTCCTTCTTTTGACCCATTTTGCCAAAGGAAAGGAAGTTGCCTAATAATTATGCACACCTGATATAGGGTGTTGATGTCATTAGACCACACCCCTTCTCATTACAGAGATGCACATCACCTAATATGCTTAATTGGTAGTAGGCTTTCGAGCCTATACAGCTTGGAGTAAGACAACATGCATAAAGAGGATGATGTGGTCAAAATACTCATTTGCCTAATAATTCTGCACTCCCTGTAAATCCTTCGATTATGGTTTTAGTCTTAAATTATAAAAAAATGATGACTTAAACTAACGTTTATTTTCGGTAATTAACAAGATGAGGAAGAGGGGTGAAGGTGACTTGACATTCACTTTAATGGTAAGAAAATTTAAAAATGGTCAGTCACTAAGGGGTTAGTATACTTTATAACATTTAATCCTCTAAATTTCTGCCTGTTTCTAAGTCACTATAAACAGCCTCTTATCACATTATTTTGTATTTGCTTTTCACAACAGGAAACTGCTAGTTCATGTGGGCCATAAAGATAACATTGTGTTCACGCCCAAGGAGTTATTTAAGATTTAGCACAACACAGCACTAAATGCAAGTCAATAGATAATAAATAGTGATGTGGTCAGGGGGCTGTCGGAAGATGCTTATACAAGGTAATCACAGGTAAAAACTATATAAATATAACTGTGTTGGTTATGCAAAACTGGGGAATGGGTAATAAAGGGATTATGTATCTTTTAAAACAATAACATTTTTATTATAAACTGTCCCTTTACCTATGCTTATCACTTTGCTGATATAAGTTAGCTGCTGCTCTGATTGAGCAATCACAGTGCTAAATGATGCACAGAATCCTAGAAGATCTATTTCAGCATTTCTGGAGGAGGTAACAAAATTTGCTTTCAGATTTAAAAGGACATTGAAGGGACAGTGTACTGTAAAATTAGTGTAACCTTCATTAGTTTCCAGTGACTTGTTATACCAGCTTCAGAGTATAAAATGTATGGGAAATTGTTCCTTTAGGTTTATTTTGCCATATAAAAAGCTGTTTTTGCTTGTTGAAACCACTACTAATATACGTTTTTAGTGTAAGGCAGGTTAGGTTTTATTTTACAGGTAACTTTGTATTTATTTTAACTAGGTAGTTAGTAAATAGTTAATAACTATTTACTAACTAGTCTACCTAGTTAAACTAAATACAAACTTAACTGTAAAATAAAAATAAAACCTAAGCTAGCTACAATGTAACTATTAGTTTATTGTGTAGCTAGCTTTGGTTTTATTTTACAGGTAAGTATGTATTTAGTTTTAAATAGGTTATTTAGGTAATAATAGTTTTATTTAGGTTTATTTTAATTATATTTAAGTTAGCGGGTGTTAGGGTTACGTTAGGATTAGAGTTAGACTTAGGCTTAGGGTTACGTTAGGGTTATGGTTAGGTTTAGGGGTTATTATATTTATGTAGTAATGTGGGAGGATGACGGTTTAGGGGTTAATAGGTTTATTATAGCAGTGGTGTGGGTTGGACGGCAGATTAGGGGTTAATAATATTTAAATAGTGTTTGCAATGTGGGAGGGCAGCGGTTTAGGGGTTAATAAGTTTATTATAGTGGCGACGATGTTGGGGAGCGGCGGAATAGGGGTTAATACATTTTGTAAGTGGCGACGATGTCTGGAGCGGCAGATTAGGGGTTAATTTATTTATTATAGTGTTTGCGATGCGGGAGAGCCTAGGTTTAGGGGTTAATAGCTAGTTTATGTGAGTACTTTTTGACACTTTAGTTATGAGTTTTATGTAACAGCTTTGTAACGTAAAACTCATCACTAATGACTTTAGATGGCGGTACAGATCTTCTCAGTATAGGGTGTACCGCTCACTTTTTGGCCTCCCATGCAAACTTGCAATACCAGCGCTATGAAAGTACCATTAAATAAAGGACTTTTCAAAGTGCGATACTGACTTTGTGTGAAGGCCAAAAAGGTGTGCGGTACACCTATACCGACAAGACTTGTAATAGCGACGTTTGGGAAAAAGCAGCGTTATGCTTTTTCATTTATAACGCGAAACTCGGAATCTAGCTGTTTTTTAGCTCAACATCATAACTCATATCATAATTTGAGTGATGTTTAGCATGGCCGCACTATCCATTGAAAGTATAGGGAGTGCTAAAGAGATGTGTGTGTATATATATATATATATATATATATATATATATAGATATATAGATATATATAGATATATAGATAAATATAAAAAATAAATAAAAAGGAGAATGTGCCTGATGAAAAACGCTGCCAAAAGCCAGAGAGAGGACTGAGCTTAATATAAGGGGAATTTCTGTCTCCAGCCTGAGGAGGCTACTCCATTTGTGCACACCTGCACGTGCCCCCCCCCCGCCACAAAGAAGAAAAAAAATTCAAAATCTGAATAAAATATAATTTTTCCAGTAGCCCCCTATTGGAAAAATTATATTTATTTTGTAGCCAAATTTTTTAAAAAAAACTGTTTTTTATTTTGAAAAACATTTTTTTTTTTTTTACATATTTAAACATGTAACCGCACGTGCGGTAGAGCTAACATATGCCTGAGATGCGCCTCTCATTAAATTTGCCTGCATGCGCGCTCCCAGCCTTCACCCATCCCCATACTCCCTTGATCGCACACTTCAGCCTGTGCGAGGGTGGGAGGTGTTAGTTTCTGAAGCCGAACAGACAGTGACTGACACAGTATACGCGTCATCACTCACAGTCACGTGATGACGCTTGACAAGCTCCTCCCAGCTCAACGGCATGAAATCTCATTGCGGAGATAGACGTTGAGCTGAGAGGAGCTCAAATTATTTTGTGCAGCAAGTTTCTTTGGCAGTTTACTGTGGCTGCTGTGGCAGCCGCAGACAGAGACGTCAGACTCAGAACTTAGTCAGAAGACTCAGAACTAACTTGAATAAGGCTAGACCAGTGGTGGCTGGTGAATTTTGAAGATGGTGGTGCACTAGACCCCACCCCTTGAAATAAAGTCCCGTGCCTTAAATGTAAAACTATGTGTATATGATAGATACGCACTTCACACACACAGGCACATGCACACTATACACTCACAGACTACATACTATTTTGTAATGCATTTCCCATGAAATATAACATAATTCAAAACCAGTATAAATATAACACAACTGCCATAAAAATATAGGTCTATCCAGGGCATCAGGATCCCACATTGCTATTTTATTTTGATTAAAAAAGCAGGTACATTACCCAAACCACGTGTGTGTGTGTGTATGTATATATATATATATATATATATATATATATATATATATATATATATATATACAGAGAGTGCAGAATTATTAGGCAAATGAGTATTTTGACCACATCTTCCTCTTTATGCATGTTGTCTTACTCCAAGCTGTATAGGCTCGAAAGCCTACTACCAATTAAGCATATTAGGTGATGTGCATCTCTGTAATGAGAAGGGGTGTGGTCTAATGACATCAACACCCTATATCAGGTGTGCATAATTATTAGGCAACTTCCTTTCCTTTGGCAAAATGGGTCAAAGGAAGGACTTGACAGGCTCAGAAAAGTCAAAAATAGTGAGATATCTTGCAGAGGGATGCAGCACTCTTAAAATTGCAAAGCTTCTGAAGCGTGATCATCGAACAATCAAGCGTTTCATTCAAAATAGTCAACAGGGTCGCAAGAAGCATGTGAAAAAACCAAGGCGCAAAATAACTGCCCATGAACTGAGAAAAGTCAAGCGTGCAGCTGCCAAGATGCCACTTGCCACCAGTTTGGCCATATTTCAGAGCTGCAACATCACTGGAGTGCCCAAAAGCACAAGGTGTGCAATACTCAGAGACATGGCCAAGGTAAGAAAGGCTGAAAGACGACCACCACTGAACAAGACACACAAGCTGAAACGTCAAGACTGGGCCAAGAAATATCTCAAGACTGATTTTTCTAAGGTTTTATGGACTGATGAAATGAGAGTGAGTCTTGATGGGCCAGATGGATGGGCCCGTGGCTGGATTGGTAAAGGGCAGAGAGCTCCAGTCCGACTCAGACGCCAGCAAGGTGGAGGTGGAGTACTGGTTTGGGCTGGTATCATCAAAGATGAGCTTGTGGGGCCTTTTCGGGTTGAGGATGGAGTCAAGCTCAACTCCCAGTCCTACTGCCAGTTTCTGGAAGACACCTTCTTCAAGCAGTGGTACAGGAAGAAGTCTGCATCCTTCAAGAAAAACATGATTTTCATGCAGGGCAATGCTCCATCACACGCGTCCAAGTACTCCACAGCGTGGCTGGCAAGAAAGGGTATAAAAGAAGAAAATCTAATGACATGGCCTCCTTGTTCACCTGATCTGAACCCCATTGAGAACCTGTGGTCCATCATCAAATGTGAGATTTACAAGGAGGGAAAACAGTACACCTCTCTGAACAGTGTCTGGGAGGCTGTGGTTGCTGCTGCACGCAATGTTGATGGTGAACAGATCAAAACACTGACAGAATCCATGGATGGCAGGCTTTTGAGTGTCCTTGCAAAGAAAGGTGGCTATATTGGTCACTGATTTGTTTTTGTTTTGTTTTTGAATGTCAGAAATGTATATTTGTGAATGTTGAGATGCTATATTGGTTTCACTGGTAAAAATAAATAATTGAAATGGGTATATATTTGTTTTTTGTTAAGTTGCCTAATAATTATGCATAGTAATAGTCACCTGCACACACAGATATCCCCCTAAAATAGCTATAACTAAAAACAAACTAAAAACTACTTCCAAAACTATTCAGCTTTGATATTAATGAGTTTTTTGGGTTCATTGAGAACATGGTTGCTGTTCAATAATAAAATTAATCCTCAAAAATACAACTTGCCTAATAATTCTGCACTCCCTGTATATATGCAATTATAATATAGTTCATAATAGAGTCCTTAGCTTAATAACAGGTAAATTGCCTCCCTTATGCACACTAGCTGCTTGTAAGTCTTGAATATAACTTGGCAGCTAAAACTGCCTGGGTTAATGAATGCTGAGCTTATCAGCAGAGATGAACAGTTCCAGCGGCTTGTACTATGATTTTCCAGAAAAGAACACTAAAAAAATAAAAACAAATAATATAAGACAACATTTCACAATATAATGTCAATCATGCATTTCTTTTTTCTTTCTTTAATAAACATAATTTAAATAACTTTTTTTTCTAGAAATACCATACTGGCTGTATGGACGCACCTGCATAACTCAATACAGGACAACACCCTACCAAGCTATAGAATACATTAATTAAATATATTTTTTTCTCTCAAATCAAGGCCAAGTCAAAACATCTTTAAGTTATTTTATCCCAGATAAATTAAACTTGTTAAAAGTAGACCGGCAGTCTGGACCGGCATATAGAAATATCAAATAGTACATTGCATAACAGAGAGCTTTCTGAAAATGTAAAAAAAAAAAAGCATAACTATCTTAAAAATTAAATCATTCAGCACCATTTAAATAGAATTAGTAAAATGAAAATATGAAAGCATGCCCAAGTTATCACTGCTTTGGTCATAATGCATTTAACATTCACATCCAATCAAATAATATGTTCAGGGCAGACCAGCAAAATATTTTATGTGGGAAGCACCAGGATTAGTAGCGGCAGAGGCAGCCATGGCGCCAAGTATATTTATAAATATTTTATTTCCTCTTTAAAGGACCTTAACTACTAACTAGCAAACAACTTATGAAAAAGCAATTTGACAGCACCGAGACACCTCTGTCTGCAGTCTGCATGCGGTCCTGCATATGTTACGATTCGTAAGATATACAAAACCGCATGCAGACTACAGAGGTGTCCCGGTGCTGTCAAATTGCTTTTTCATAAGTTGTTTGCTAGTTAGTAGTTAAGGTCCTTTAAAGAGGAAATAAAATGACTGTGTGACTGAGACTCGTAATAAATATAACACTAGCTCACACAGAAAGTTAGGTTAACATTATTAGCAGCATAGCTGGCACTAACCTGAAGCGCTGCGTCCAAGCATAGCAGCAGCCAGCAGAGTACTTAAATTCAGACAGGTCTAGGAGCTAAGATAAGTAAATGTGTAATTCAAAAAACGATCTATTTACTAATATATATCTGCTCTCCTCTCCCTCCACTCCAGTACCTACTCTGTCTCTACCACGGCCGGGTCAACTCAACTGCTGTAACTTCTAAGTTTCAGGATTCAGATAGAGAATACAATTTTAAACAACTTTCTAATTTACTTCTATTATCTCATATCTCTTGGTATCATTTGTTGAAGAAGCAGCAATGCACTACTGGTTTCTAACTGAACACATGACAATCAGTATATATATATATATATATATATATATATATATATATATATATATATATATGCAGCCACCAATCAGCACCTAGAACCTAGGTTTTGTGCTGCTCCTGAGCTTACCTACATAAACATTTCAGCAAAGGATAACAAGAAAAGGAAGCAAATTAAACAATAGAAGTAAATTGGAAAGTTGTTTAAAATTGTATTCTCTATCTGAATCATGAAAGAAAAATGTTCGGTTTCATGTCCCTTTAAGTTTGTTGGTATTGGTGGACAGTGATGGCATCACTGTACGTGTGTCCTATAATCAATGATGAATTTTGCAGCTGCATTGTCTATTCCTAATTGCTTATGTCATAGATAAGATGGGCTCTTAGAGAGATTATATTCTGGTGATCACCTGCAGCACATGCCACTAGGTGCACTGAGGAGTAGGGGTGCTCTAATTCACTCTCTCTAAATAGCACCCAAGGCATTTGGTTTTAATAACATACAAACGGGTAACTATAAATTATAAATACATTTATTTTGCACAATATAAAAAGACACTAGTGTATATAGAGTCACTAATAAAAATTGCAAAAATAAGCAACAAAGTGCACAAATTGATAGAAGCATCAAAATCTACAATAAATCTAATTCCTAGTAAGGTTTCATGTGCATACTAGTATATTCAACTCAAGACCCCATCTTGGGAGTAAGACTTAAACATCAGCTGCAGATGATATTCAGACAAGCAAAAAAAATAAAAAATATTCTGGCTCCTAGTGAATTCAGAAAAATAACTACAATAAAGATGTAGAGCTAACAAGAGAAGAAACTGAAGGTTCTTTTCTGTTCCATAACTGCAACTCTTGTAATTATAGCAACAAACTTAAAATAATAAAAGGTGACAAAGTAGGAAAAGCAATGAAAATAACGGGAATCATTTGATGTTCAGATAGGAACGTAATTTATTTGATACAGTGTGATTGTAACCTGAGGTAATTTGGTCAAACGAGTAGACAACTCAGACAGGATAAGGAACATCTTTTATATATTGACCATGGTAGAGATGATAATTGGCTGTATAAACACTTTCGGCTAGATTACGAGTCTTGCATTAGGGTTAAAAAGCAGCGTTGAGAGGTCCCAACGCTGCTTTTTAACGCCCGCTGGTATTACAAGTCTGGCAGGTACAGGTGTACCGCTCACTTTTCTTCCGTGACTCGAGCTTACCGCAAATCCCCTTACGTCAATTGCGTATCCTATCTTTTTAATGGGACTTGCCTAACGCCAGTATTACGAGTCTTGGAAGAAGTGAGCGGTAGACCCTCTCCTGTCAAGACTTCTATCGCATTTAAAAGTCAGTAGTTAAGAGTTTTATGGGCTAACGCCGTAACATAAAACTCTTAACTAAAGTGCTAAAAAGTACACTAACACCCATAAACTAATTATTAACACCTAAACTGAGGCCCCCCCACATCGGAAACACTTTTATAAAAATTTTAACCCCTAATCTTCCGACTGGACATCGCCGCCACTTTAATAAATATATTAACCCCTAAACCGCCACACTCCCGCCTCATAAACACTAGTTTAATTTTATTAACTCCTAATCTGCCATCCCTAACATTGCCACCACCGATCTACATTTATTAACCCCTAATCTGCCACCCCCAACGTCGCCGCTACTATATTAAAGGTATTAACCCCTAAACCTAAGTCTAAACCTAACCCTAACCCCCCCTAACTTAAATATAATTTAAAATAATCTAAATAAAATTACTACAATTAAATAAATTAATCCTATTTAAAACTAAAAACTATTTAAAATCACACCATACATTGATCTCTAGGAATTTATTATTCACTGCAACACTTATTAGTTTATAGTTATTATTTCTTTATTACTTGTTTTCTAGGGTTATATCTTTCCATTTCATATGGGTTATTGAATATGTTTAGCAATAACTATCCACTTTTTAAAAAAAAACATTTTTAATAACTCATAGCTTGTATTACTAATGTTCATCATATACTCATATACCCAATTTAGCGTTATGAGTATGTGTTTTTATATTAACTAACCGCACTACGGGATTGGTGGGAGACTGTTTATTTGAACAAGCCATACAATCATATTCAATGTACACACCGATTAATATGATGCATTGTCAAAGCAACGAGAATCCTGTTTTTTGATGTTTATATCGCTTTCATTTATATATGTTCCTATCTCTTTAAGAAATGACTCACTCCAGTCTTAGCAGAAGGCTATGTCTTCCGCACACTTAATAAATTCAATGATCGCAACGAGCATAAATGTGAGATCTAGGGGTGTGTGGACTACATGGCATTTTATTTGTCTGCAGTGATTTAGGTGTCCCATACGGGTTAATGAATATGTTTAGCAATAACTATTTTTTTTTTTTTTTAATAATTCATTGTTTGTACTATTAATGTTTATTTTTTGTATTGTGAGTATGTGTATGGACTAACTAACTGTTTTATGGTAGGAGACCGTCTATTTATAACAAGTGATTCAACCATTTTCAATGTATACACCGATTAGTATTATGCATTGTCATAGGAACGAAAATCCTGTTTTTTTGATGTTTATATTCACTCCAGTCTTAGCAAAGGGCTTTGTCTTCCGCACACTTAATAACTTCAAAGATTGTGATGAGCACAGATGTGAAATCTAGGGGTGTGTGGATTACATGGCATTTGATTTGTCTGCAGTGATGTAGGTGTTTTCCGAGACACGGACTGCTGATTGGTCTTTTGTGAAATAAAAGGTAGCAAGGTAGTGTGTAATAATTATGTAGCCTGATGAAACGGCACTGCTAGCCGAGAAACGCGTTGCAAAGCAACTTTTAAAGTGTTTTTAATAAAACGGATATTTTAATACTCTTCCTTGCTTTGGAGATTTGTTTGTAACCTTCAGCAGCCAGTGGACTCCACGCCTATTCCCTAACTGATCACCCCTGGGTGTCACGGAGGATTGGATCTTTGCCTTTACGAATCAGTGTTATATCGTCGTCTGTCAGAGTCGCCATTGGGGAGTCAGCCGAACGGCTCTGAAGTTTCGGTCCGCCTACTATTGCACTGCATGTGCATATTTGTTTGTGAGTACTATACCATTTCTCGAATAACTGTGTGTTGTGCTGATTGGAACTTGCTGCACCAAGAGCGCCTCTCTTTTTTCTTGTCTTACAGGACAATCATATTTCTTGCATACATCCCGGAGAGAGCAGCTTTTCACTTGGTTGATGAACTTTTGTCATATCGACTAATATCTGTCAGAGTACCCATCAGAGGAACTTTTTCAAGTATTGTGACTTCCTCTTACTCTTTCCTTTGTTGGAAAACCACCTCTATTAATATATTAATATACATATAGATATAGATATATACTTTTTGAATTATGTATATTGATTGTAATTAATATTTGCATTCATAAGTTCAGTATTATCGTTTGTGGCTTAGTTGATTGGCGCACCTTTGTTTTCCCTCTGGTCAGCACAGAAGTTGTACTGTGCTAGCACCATACGTGTTGTTTAAAACTAAATACTTACCTGTAAAATAAACCCTAAACTAGCTACAATATAACTAATAGTTACATTGTAGCTAGCTTAGGGTTTATATTTATTTTACAGGCACGTTTGTATTTATTTTAACTAGGTAGAATAGTTATTAAATAGTTATTAACTATTTAATAACTACCTAGTTAAAATAAATACAAATTTACCTGTAAAATAAATCCTAACCTAAGTTACAATTACACCTAACACTACACTATCATTAAACTACCTACAATTAATTACCATTAAATTAAATAAACTAAAGTACGAAAAACAACAAACACTAAATTACAGAAAGTAAAAAATTAATTACAACTTGTTTAAACTAATTACACCTACTCTAATCCCCCTAATAAAATAAAAAAGTCCCCCAAAATAATAAAATTCCCTACCCTATACTACCCTACCCTACCCTATACTAAATTGCAAATAGCCCTTAAAAGGGCCTTTTGCGGGGCATATAGGTTCAATACACTTTTCCTTTTAGAAATCAATTGCGAATTAGACCTAAATCCATTCATCTAATATTGTTATTATGTTTTAATTACAAGTAAATTTAATCTAATGTTATTAAATGTCTTTCACAAACAATTTGTAAATTATATGGATACATGTTTTATCATTATTCCATAAAAGGAATTTAATATCCTGGGACTGTTCTTTATAATATTTTACAATATTTTATATAATATAAAAATGTCTTATTATATATACATATTATATGTTTTTATATAAGATGTTTCTTATTTTTTATTATATATGGCAAGATTTTTAAGATATATGGCAAGATTTATTTTGATTTTTATAATGCAGGCATAATTGGGTCCATGATAGAGATATCTCTATCTAATATTTATGAAATATTTTTTTCAAATGAATGACATTATTAGTATTGAATAAAAGATCAATGGATTGAATTTCTCACTACATATTTACATAGCTTTATAATTTTGATTACAATTTGCAAATATTTATACATCTACTCAAAAAGGATTTTAAGATCTAAATATTTAATAAAGAGCAACTGGGCCTTTAAGGAAATCATTATATTACTTTAAGGATCATAGATTGACTGAGTTAACTGGCACCAAGCCAGCAAGCCAAAACGCTTAGAGGACTTTATATTAAGCTCAAAAAGACAAATCCAGTAGAAGGACCCGCACTGACAGCACAGCGTGTAACAGCTGTGCAAAGCATAGAGCGATAGGAGTCAACTGATCGCCCCTATACTGGTATATTGAGGAACATTCCTCATTCCATTTGGAAAGATTGCTTTAAGTCATAAGGGATAATAGTGATCAGATAAGAGTCCCAGGATCTGCATTGCTAGTGGGCATTTAATTTGCTAAGCATAAGAGCGGTAGGATTCAAAAGATCACCTCCACATTATAATATTTTTGAATCATTAAGATACAGTGAGTGCACAGACTTTATATGATTCACTTTAAAGGGACACTAAACCCACATTTTTTTTCTTGAATCATTCAGATAGAGCAGGCAATTTTAAGCAACTTTCTAATTTACTCCTATTATTAATTTTGTTTAATTCTCTTGCTATCTTTATTTAAGAAGCAGGAATGTAAAGCATAGGAGCTGGTCCATTTTTGGTTGAGATCCTAGGTTATGCTTGCTTATTGGTGGCTAAATGTCAGCCACCAATAAGCAAGCGCTGTCCATTGTGCTGAACCTAAAATGAGCCAGCTCCCAAGCTTAACATTCATGCTTTTTAAATAAAGATAGCAAGAAAACAAAGAAAAATTGATAAAAGGAATAAATTAGAAAGTTGCTTAAAATTGCATTCTCTATTTGAATCATTTAAAGTGAAGGTCAATTTTCAGCAATGAGTGCCCTGTTTTTAAAATACTTTTAAAAACAGGGGCACTTTCATTGATGAAAAGTTACATTGCACCAGATTTGTAGAAATACTTACCTTTTACTTCTGCAAACCCAGATCGGCGATCCCAGCCTCAGTTCCTCTGTACTGACGTCAGAAATGACAAAACCGGCTTCCTACAATCATGGCTTGCACCCAAGAGCATCCATCTCGTGATGCCCGGCTGTGATTGGAGAAAGCCGGTTTCGTCATTGCTGTGGTTGTACAGCAGGAAGAAGAAGGCGGGGGATCATCGATCCGGCTTTGCAGAAGTAAAAGGTAAGTATTTCTACAAATCTGGTGCAATGTAAACTTTCATCAATGAAAGTGTTTTTAAAAACTGGGCACTCATTGCTGAAAATTGACCTTCACTTTAAGAAAAAGATTGGGTTTAGTATCCCTTTAAAGGGACATAAAACAAGTTGGGATAGAGACAGAATATAATAAGATGTACTTTAACTACTTTACCTGCAAATTTATACTGCAGTGCCTTGCCTTTAATCCTTTCTTTTTAGTTTCCGAATTGTAAAGCTCTAACTCCCCCCACACATTTCCTTCTATGCCTGTATCTATATATATTGTTGCTTTGGTAGAATGAAAAAAATCCAAAGCGGTTATCTGCAGCAGTATGCCTAGAATCTGTGAACTCAGTTGAAATACAATGCCTGTGTCTAAACATTGATAAGGGTGGGTGGAGTAGACTGCTC
The DNA here is from genome assembly GCF_027579735.1 of Bombina bombina. Classification (NCBI taxonomy): domain Eukaryota; kingdom Metazoa; phylum Chordata; class Amphibia; order Anura; family Bombinatoridae; genus Bombina; species Bombina bombina. Next base: position 267,386,517 of record NC_069503.1, read on the forward strand.
CAGACAGCATGGCTATGTAAGTTTTTTTGCTTATTTTTTTAAATTATTTTAAAATACTTGCCAGCAATTTAAATTTTTTTTTAATGCAAATTATTTTTTACTTAATTAGCACTTTTAGAATATGCACAATTCTCAACCTGTTTTATGGCACTTTAATTATCAACTTAAACAGCGAAGATTGGAAGAACACAATGACATGACCAACTACATCACCAATAGCCTCGGATATTAAATCGGAACATCACAGAGGAAAAAAAAGTACTATCTCATCAGCTGTACAATACTTTAACAATTTGCTTCAAGGCGGACTTGGTGGATAATGTTTTTTCTTTAGCTGAAGGAGCAATTATAGTATAAAAGCTTTGAGCTAATAAAGAGATCATAGAACCTGTGAGTTTCAAAGACTAATACACATGAAACTAGACATTTGGTCCTAACTAGGAATCAGATTTATTGTAGATTTTGCTCCTTGTATCAATTTGTGCACTTAGTTGCTTTATTTGCAATTTTTGTTAGTAATTCTATAGACACCAGTGTCTTTTAATATTGTGCAAAATACATTTCTTTAAAATTTATATATATATGTTTGTATCTTTTAAATGATTAGCCTCTTGTATCTCATGATCAATGTGAGTAATGACACTCCCCAGCATCACTGGACATTAGTGATGTCCAGGGAATTTTATGAATGGGGAGAAGGTTATTGTAAAGTCTATAATTTCTATCTCTCATTTAATTTGAGGATTAAGGAGTATCTTATTTGAAAAAGTAAATTGCCTTTTTTTGTATGAGTGATCACATGACTATAACTATAGCAACCCCTATCCCATAAAGACTGCATAAAACACACACATAACATGTGTCGCATGAAAAAGGGTTCTCCCCTCTTTCAAATTAGGATTCTCAAGCCCCTATCATTGAGCATTTTACAGATTACCAGCACTTGTTCTGTGAATGTGCAGGGGTTTTGTGCTGTGATTCCACAGTTCACTATAGGTGTTGAGTGAGGGGAATTTTAAAGGATTTTTCTCACAGTGCTCTAGGAATTGAGTCAGTCTGTATGTGCTGTGGATATGTTTATCATTTCTGCTGACTTATGTGCATAACAACATGTTTCTAGTTTAAACAGGTACTTTTTCCATGATTTTCTGAACCTGAAGAAACTGCTGTGTAGCCAAGAAGTATATTGCTATTCAAGAATGTTTTTATTCTCTATTAAAACTTCTTTGCTTGGATGAGAATGAAATGTGCCCATTTATAAATAGTTTGCATTTTTGTATTGCATACAGATATTGTGTATATACATTGTACATTACAATTTTATTGGAAGTTTACTAGTACTTTCAAGAGTGTTGAGGACATAGTTCAGCCAGCTAATGGGCTGCAAATTCAGACTGTGCTACTGGATCCTTTCAGATGATGTCTCTTTTTCAGCACACCAGTTGACTGCACATCATTTCTTTGTGTTGTGGGCAATTCACAACTGGGACTCCTTATCTCATTATTTGACTAGATAATACATTGACTTACTGGTATCTAGTCTCTAGCTGAAGTGTATTCTATTGTATGTTGCATTCACTGCTGCATTTATTAATGATATACTTTTATCTATCTTCTTTCACCAATTAACGAGAGGTTCCAGTACCAAGATTATATAAGAGTATAGAGAAAAAAAAAAAAGTGACAGCCCCACAAGGCAGAAGTTGACTGCTATAGAAATATTGTCTACTCTGTGACATATATGGTGCTCTGGGCTCTACAAGAGACCATAACACCCCATTCAAAAAACTAAAATAAATTGTGACCCCTCTTTTGAATGGAAGTTCTCTCTTCTAATTGAGCAATTACATCCTCAAGAAGCAATCAGGTAATCACCATGGCAACTGCAATCAATTAATGGGTGCTTAACCATCTGACCCAAATTTTAGGGGGGGGGGTGTAGCCACTCCTATCATTGCTTAATAAAAAGTAGCTTGAGACTGATTTGACAGAGGAAATCCTTCATTTGAGATGAGATTTCCTGATAGGTCATTTTAATGGAAAAATACTTAAAGTATTCATCCTTTTTGATTGTTCACTGCAAATATAAAGACGCCCATGTTACCCCCATCCATTTGTAATAATTTAATGTATTTAATTATTTGAAAGAGGGGATGTGGTTTCAAGACCGCATGGGTGTCATGATCATTAATAATAATAATAATAATAATAATAATAATCACTTGTCTCAGTATCTAGCTACTTTTCCTTTTTTTTTTTTTTTCAAATGTAACAGGTTGCATTTCATGACAGATTTATATAGGAGTATTTATGCTTTTTTGTCCCAGGTTTTCCACAATTAAACTCATGTTGAACAGTTATGGTTGCAATTTTGTGTTTTATGTATAACAATATTAATAATAAAATGACTCAGATGGTATGAAATTGTTATTTTTACATGTCATAAACTGATCTAAATGGTTAAGAGAAAAAAAAATCAGCTTTCAAAAACAATAGGCTGTTTATTATCAATTTGATTTAGCTGTTATGTTTCCTTTTTGTTTTGGATGTGAACATTTTGCTGCCTTGACAGTTAGCTTTCCATACCTAAGTTTTCTGTTAAAATTCAGCAAACTAAAGTTTGTTTGTTTTTATCCTGACAGAACACGATCTGCTGAAAAAAAAATATTAATAATTTGTGTTGGTAACCCACACAGAAAGCTCTTAAACTGATGTTTAAATAGAAAGATCTCAAAAAGACTAAAAACTGTCTCAACCCAAGGGTGGGATATGGCTCAGCACTGAAATGTTTATTATATTTCTGTTGTCATCATTATTACAGCAAACCAAGAAGTTATCCATATAAACTGATTTACAAGACTCAAAGATATATTCTAGTCTAACTAAGATAGTGTTTCAGTATGAACAAATACAGGATAAAATGCATACCATCAGAGAGCTCCCAATGGTCCCGTATTATTTAGGACTGTTAAAGGGACAGTCAACACTAAAATTGTATTGTTTAAAAAGTTAGATAACGCCTTTACTAACCATTTCCCAACTTTGCACAACCGACATTGTTATATTAATACACTTTATAACATTCAAACCTCTACAATTCTGCCTGCTTCTACGCCACTATAGACAACCTCTTCTTAATCACATGCTATTTTATTTGCTTTTCACAACAGGATACAGCTAGTTCATGTGGGCCATATAGATAACATTGTTCTCATGTCCGTGGGTTCTCCACAACACAGCTAAAATGCAAGTCAATAGATAATAAATAAAAAGTCATGTGATCAGGGGGCTGTCAAAAGAGGGTAAGATACAAGGTTATCACAGAGGTAAAAAGTATATAAATATAACTATGTTAACTGTGCAAAACTGGGGAATCTATACTATAATCGCGTTTGTAACGCGTCCGTCGCCAGTTGCGCACGCCTCTCTAAAGGATGTTGGCTGCACGAGGCAGCCAAAAGAATACACCTGGATGCAGCGTAGGCAAACAAAGCCTTAAAAAAAAACCCACGAAAACGCTCACACGAAATAACGAAAAACACGTACAAAATAACTGCCTGCACAAAGTTTAACAAAAAACTAACCTAACCTAAATAATAAAGTAATTAACCCGTAATCCGCAAATTAAACAACGCAAATAACATAATTAAAATATTAACCCCTAAACGGCCAACCCCCACATCATAATAAACCTAATTAACCTACTAACCCATAAACCACCAACCCCCCACATTACAATAAACCTAATTAAAGTATTAACCCTCAAACCACCAACCCCCTACATAGCAATAAATCTAATTAACCTATTAACTCCTAAACCGCCAAGCCCCCACACCGCAATTAACTAATTTAATTACTAAGCCCCCTATCCTAACACCCTCTAAATTAACCCCAATTACATAAACAAAGTTACAATTAAAATAAAAAATCCTAACATTAATTTAAAAATAAAACCTTACATTAAATTACAAAAAAAGTATCTAAAATTATAAAAAATTAAAAAAGTCTAAAATTACAGACAAAAATAAAGAAAATGATCAAAAATAAAAATCATTAAACCTAATCCCTAGGAAAATAAAAAAGCCCCTCAAAATAAAAACACCCCCTAATCTAAACTACCAATAGCCCTTAAAAGGGCATTTTTAAGGGCATTGCCCTAAGTTAAACAGCTCTTTTACATTTAAAAAATACTAAGTCCCCCCTAACAGTTACCCCCCCAGCCACCAAACCCCCCAAAATAAAAACCTAACACTAAAAAAACCAAAACTACATTTGTATGAGCATTGCCCTCAAAGGGGCATTCAGCTCTTTTACCTCCCTTAAAATGGCATTCAGCTCTTTTACAAGCCCATTAAATCCCTAATTTAAAAAAATAAATAAAAAATCCTAAATCTAACCCGCAAATAGTTACTCACCGTTCCTGAAGTCCGGCGGAGAAGGTCTTCTTCCAGGTGGCTCCATCATCTTCTGTATTCATCCGGAGCGAAGGCGGCACGGAGCGGAGGTGCGGTGCTGGCTTCCCTGATGCACAGATCCTCAGTGGCGGTCCTCAGCAATGTTTCGCAGTGGCAGTCTTCAGCGGCAGTGGTCCAAAGCGGCGTGGAGTCTCCTCTTCATGCGATCGTTTGTCGCACACTGAAGAATAAATGCAAGGTACCCCATATTTATTGGGGTACCTTGCATTCCTATTGGATGAAACTTTGAAATCAGCCAATAGGATAAGAGCTACTGAAATCTTATTGGCTGATTTGAACAGGCAATAGGATTTCAGTAGCTCTAATCCCATTGACTGATTTCAAAATTGCAGCCAATTGGAAGAGCTGTTTAACTTAGGGCAATGCCCTAAAAAAAGCCCTTTTAAGGGTTATTGGTAGTTTAGTATTAGATTAAGGGGTGTTTTTATTTTGGAGGGCATTTTTTATTTTTATAGGGGTATTAGTTTAGGTTTATAGTTTTTATTTTGCATAGCTTTGATTATGTTTTTTCTGTAATTTTACATTTTTTATTTTTTGTAACATCACATTTAGGGTTTGTAATTTTTTCAACATAGACTGTCCTCTGGGCAGGTTTACCGCCTATTGGTTAATAAAGAGATTATCTATCTTTTTAAACAATAAACATGTTTTGAGTTTACTTTCTTTTTAAGGCTGGAAACTCTGCTCATTGTCCCTCTTCCAGCTCTGGATGACTTGATTAAAGTCCTGGTTTAGTTAGGAGCACATAGCATTCCTATTGGATGAAACTTTGAAATCAGCCAATAGGATAAGAGCTACTGAAATCTTATTGGCTGATTTGAACAGGCAATAGGATTTCAGTAGCTCTAATCCCATTGACTGATTTGAAAATTGCAGCCAATTGGAATGCAAGGTACCTCAAATTGGATGCAGTACCTTGAATTCAATTTTCAGTGTATGACGGAGATCGGATGAAGAGGAGCTTCCGTGCCACTTTGGACTGCCACCGCTGAAGACCGCTGCTGTGGACCCCCGCTGAGAACCATCACTGAGGACTGCTGCTCCGGATCCACTCATCGGGAGAGTCAGCTCCGCACCTCTGCTCCGCACCTCTGCTCCGCACCGCTTTCGCTTCGGATGAAGGTTGAAGATGATGGTGCCGCCTGGAAGAAGACCTTCCCCGCCGGACTTCAAGAACGTTGAGTACCTATTTGTGGCTTAGTTTTAGGCTTTTTTTTATATTTTGAGGTGGCTTTTTTTTAAAATTAGGATTTTTTGGGCTGTAAAACAGCTGATTGCCCTTTTAAGGGCAGTAAAATATCCGAATGCCCTTTTAAGGGCAATGCCCATACAAATGTCCCTTTAGGGGCAATGGGTGACTTCGGTTTTTTTAGACTTAGTTTTTTTTTGGGGGGGGGATTGGTTGGGTGGGGGGTTTTACTGTTAGGGGGTAATTTTACGAAAAAGAGCTGTTTAACTTAGGGCAATGCCCTAAAAAAGCCCTTTTAAGGGTTATTGGTAGTGTAGTATTAGATTTAGGGGTGTTTTTATTTTGATGGGGATTGTTTATTTTTATAGGGGTATTAGTTTAGGTTTATAGTTTTTATTTTGGATAGCTTTAATTATTTTTTTCTTTAATTTTACATTTTTTATTTTTTGTAATATCACCTTTAGGGTTTGTAATTTTTTAAACATAGACTGTCCTCTGGACAGGTTTATTGCCTAGTGGTTAATAAAGAGATTATCTATCTTTTTAAACAATAAACATGTTTTGAGTTGACTTTGCTTTTAAGGCTTGGAAACTCTGCTCATTGTCACTCTTCCAGCTCTGGGTGACTTGATTAAAGTCCTGGATCTTTTCAAACAATAAACATGTTTTGAGTTGACTTTCCTTTTAAGGCTTGGAAACTCTGCTCATTGTCACTCTTCCAGCTCTGGGTGACTTGATTAAAGTCCTGGATCTTTTTAAACAATAAACATGTTTTGAGTTGACTTTCTTTTTAAGGCTTGGAAACTCTGCTCATTGTCCCTCTTCCAGCTCTGGATGACTTGATTAAAGTCCTGGTTTAGTTAGGAGCACATAGTCACACCCACATAATGTGACATGACTCTACTCCCAGTTTTCCTTTCATCTCCCTGACTAAATCAAAAGCTTTATCATCACAGAAAGTCTTCAATAAATGTTGGTATCCCACTATGCATGCTCATTATCATTTATCAATCAAGGTGCTGTTAAATCTACACTTTCAATTACAGTTACTTATAATGTCCATATTGAATTAGCTCCATAGAACATTTTGAATACTAAATATTTATGTTGAATAGGCACTACTGGATGACTGGATTAATACATCACTGTAAGTTTACAGATTTGCATAAACAGTTAATTTGTATTTGTAACAGAAAAAGAAAAGTAAATGTTTGAGACTAAAATGAGACTGAAGTGCATAACAATAACAAAAGGAAATCAGCCTCTGAAAGGGTAGATTTTGATTAATTACTTATTACAAATAGTTGTAGTATAATGTGAGCTCATCTGACCTAGTTATAAAGAACAGTAAAGTCTCCTAACTGGTGTTGTTTATTATACGCACTCACCTCTCCAAGACTAATATTAATAAGAGATGTGCCCCTAAAGTATTTGATTTTATAAAGAATGCCTGGGATATTCATAAAGCGTAGTGCGAAGTGTGAAGCATAGAAATGTTTATTTTGAATGCAGCTAAAGAACTAGAAATTGTATTGCGTCAACTCATATTTTCTTCTGTATTGTGAGCTGAATTAATAAATTAATTATTGAAACAGCTTTATAAATTAATAAATTGTGTTGTTTTTGTAATGCCAAAAAGAATGGAAAGTACATACTCAAGACATCACACACCTAATCCTGCTACAATACACACAGTGATTGCTTGATAAGTGGAGGGGCAAGGGGTGTATCCCTATCTGTAACACAATGCACATTTTACTATCAAAATAACTGTTTCTGATTCATAAAAGTTTTATTGTGTGACGTTTAAAATAAAAAGGCAGTTAGGACCAATCCCTAAAGGAACAGTCAACTCCAAAATGTTTATTGTTAAAAAGATAGATAATCCCTTTATTACCTATTCCCCAATTTTACACAGCCCACATGGTTATATTAATATACTTTTTACCTCTGTGATTACCTTGTATCTAAGCCTCTTTTGACAGCCCCATTATCACATGGCTATTTGTTTATTATCTATTGACTTACATTTTAGCCAATTAGTGCAGTGTCAGCCACAGCTCCACAGGCGTGAGCACAATGTTATCTAAATGGCCACATGGATTAGCAGACTCTTGTTGTGAAAAGCTAATAAAAAAGCATGTGATAAGAGGCTGTATGTAGTGGCTTAGAAACAGGCAGAAATGTAGAGGTTTAATTGTTATAAAGTATATTAATATAACAATGTTGGTTGTGCAAAGCTGGGGAATGGTTAGTAATGGCGTTATCTATCTTTTTAAACAATAACAATTTTGGTGTAGACTGTCCCTTTAACTAGGATGTCTGGACACAACAATGGGATTAATCCACTAAAAGACTCCCCAGATTATTTGAGCCCTCTATACTCACAATCTTCTGTGTCATTTTTAAGGAGTTATTCAATAAAGGTTCTGTATTGGTTATCAAAAAAAATGCCAAACTGACCATCCACTGTACAATGTCTCACAACCTAATAACTAGGTTAGAGGTTTAAACAATTAATATATTTAACAATATTTGGGATATTTTCTTAGTATATTTTTTTAGAATATTCTACCATTAAAATATTTTTTTTAAAGTATTTTTCCTAGTTATTGTAATTCTGGTGTATTTATATTGAAGTGGAAACTGGAATAAATAAAAGATTAAATCATGTAGCAGTGCAAAAAAAAAAAAAAAAAAAAACTTTGCTAAAAAAGTTCACACGATACCAATAATATTTCTGTTAGTTGATGTAAGTAGCTGATAACAGTAGGGGAAGTTTTTTGCTTTGTTTGTTTAATAGAAATGCACTTTTTATTTTGAAGTAAAAGTTGCATTATATAAAACATTCAATGCAAAAAAAAAAAAAAAAAAAAACATTTCTAAAAGACTGCAACAAAATACCAATAAATATGATTTCTACATTATTTTGTGTAGTTTATAACATTTTGGGAAAGTAGTTTTTTTTTATATTAGATTGTCCAAACATATCATAGAACAGTAGAACTTAATCTGCAATATAAGCAAACATTGTTCCCAAACTGATATTTATATGTGTTATAGAAATATATTAATACAGTGAATACAATATATGTAAAGAGTTTATTGCCAGAGCTTCTTTATACCAGTCTAAAAAAGCTAGAGAGGATATAAGTAGCATCTCTTTCCCTAGCAGAGGTAGTAGTGGGGATTCCCTAGGATAAAATCCCCCTGTGACTGGGCTGCGTTGCTTTTATCTTTTGCTTCTGATCTACAGGTGCTAAATTTGCATCCCTTAGTTTGAGACAGCGAGCTACAGTGTGTTGCAACCAGACATTGATGATATTAAAGAAGGAATAAGAGCTATGCTGAGGATTCACTGCCTCTGTGATCATGAACTTATAACACAAAATCATAACCATATACAGCACATGACAGGGATGTGTTTAACCCCTCTGGTGCCAGAGAGTGCTGCCATGTCTTGTTATGCTATGCCTAGCATTAATCTCTGGCAGCCTAGGGGTTAAGAGAGAGAAAGTTGATTTGCACAGGCAGACTGAAAAGGGAAAAAAAATTCGATCACCATCAGCAGATTGGGAAGATGCTTACTATTGGGAGGCGGTGAGATGTAATCTGCTACACGTGGGTTTAAGGCAGCATTATTGTACTTTGGTGACAGAGGTGGGATACATTGCAAGGCTACTTTATCACTGATCATTCTGCTAAACGCATTGGAAGCCTTGCGGAACAGTGAGTGCATCAGCGGTGATACAGAGAGGGGCATCCTCAGGAGTTTGTTGGCTTGATATCCCCTTGCTGCTGTGGGAGAGCACCTGAGCGCAACAGCAGAGCCTGACTGCCCAGTAGCCGGATGCCAGCCGAGACCACAGGAGCTCTCTGAACCCAGTCACCTGTGGTGCGCAGGAGACCCTATAGCTTCTGGGCACCAACTACAACCAGCAGAACCATTCAGGATCTCCCCAGGGTTACCCTTGTTTTCTAATTAGTGGTGCTCAGAAAGGCTTCAAGATTTCGTCGAAAAGCAGGCAGGAGGAGCGGCCAGCACTAAGCCGGCTGGTGGCCAGGAAGAGGCTGGTGGCCGCCGGGGCGCTGGGGGTGGTCATGGTGTTGTTGCTGGTCATCCTCATCCCGGTGCTTGTTAGTTCTGCTGGGACCTCGGCACACTATGAGATGCTAGGAACCTGCCGCATGGTCTGCGACCCATATGGAACCAAACCCCCCAGCACAGCTACAGCGGAGACGGTGCGGGAACACAGCCTTCTTCAATCCTTGCCCACCTTCATCCAGGGTCCGAAGGGAGAATCTGGGCGCCCGGGGAAGGCTGGACCCCGGGGTCCCCCGGGAGAGCCAGGACCTCCTGGACCTATGGGTCCACCGGGTGAAAAAGGAGAGCCAGGTAGACCTGGACTACCTGGGACCCCAGGGGCCCCGGGGCTGAATGCTGCTGGGGCAATAAGCGCTGCCACTTACAATACAGTGCCCAAGATTGCTTTCTACGCTGGTCTCAAGCGACAACATGAAGGCTACGAGCTGCTCAAGTTTGACGATGTGGTCACTAATCTGGGCAACCACTATGACCCGACCACCGGTAAATTCACATGCTCCATCCCAGGCATCTACTTCTTTACCTACCACGTCCTTATGAGGGGAGGGGATGGTACCAGCATGTGGGCTGATCTGTGCAAGAACAACCAGGTAAGGCACAGGCATATAGTTAAAGTAGTAACCTATACATGCGGGTGATATTGATATATAGATATAACTCTTGGAAGTCAGTAAATTTGAATGAAATCATAGCAGTGATGCCATTTATTAGAAAACTATATGAACATTATAGGAACATAACTTGTCATGAAGTTTATGATCAGACCTCTCTGGTAACGTTCTTGTGTTCATTCTGAAAAAGACTCATGGCACATTTAAAGTCATTTTATTTAAATTCAAATTATTCTCAATTTTTAAAATAACTTTCATGCTTGTAACCTCTAATGTTTAATATAATGTTTTCCGTCTGCGTTTTTAATAACACAATATATCTTTATTTGGGTGTAATCTACAAAACCATATATTTAAACCCTATAGAGTTTATTTCACTTAAATATGGGATGTAAAATCATTAATCCGTGTAAACATTAGGTATTTATTTGTGCAAATTTGAACTAATGAAAATGATATTAGGGGAGTATTATATTTGGAATCTCACATAAGTGCACACATATGCTTCTATGCAGAAAGGGATTATCAGCTGTTATACCCTGGCTATCTGAAGTTTAAACATCTTTTATGTAAGTTTCTAGAACTAGTAAAAAAACAACTCTGAGTATCTCAGTAATGTCAGTTATAATTACTATATATTGTACTATCCAATACAGTAAATGTACTGTATATTTAACATATACTGTAATATATATATATATATATATATATATATATATATATAGGACATACTATATATCAATTTGTGTGTGATGAGATGATAAAAACATTTTGTCTGTCTGTTTATCTTTATCTAATCTATCTATCTATCTATCTATCTATCTATCTATCTATCTATCTATCTATCTATCTATATATCTATCTATCTATCTATCTATCTTTATCTAATCTATCTATCTATCTATCTTTCTATCTATCTATCTATCTATCTATCTATCTATCTATCTATCTATCTATCTATCTATCTATCTATCTATCTATATCTATCATCTGTGTCTGTCTGATCTAATCTATCTCCCTATCCATAAAATACTCTTCTGTGTTTTTTAACTTCAAAGAACACATTCTTCTTTCTATAAAAACACCTTTTAATCTAACTCGTTTAACAAAATGCAACCACAATAAGTAGCATTGCTTTCAGCAAATACTTTTATGGTTGCAGAATTGTACATCTTATAGGGATCACTGTACGCCCCTTAATAAGCACTTTACAAAAAAAAAAGAAAGAAGAGAGCAGTTTGTCTTCTTGACAGGAAGAATATTAAGAGTGATCTGGTTTATAAAGAGTAAAGCTGCACTTCTAGGACACATCAGAAATCAAAGTAAAGATGAGAAAGCTGTCAGTGATCCAATCACAAGTCACTGTATGCTGAGGAGGTGGATCTCCCTGTATTTAATGCAAACTCTCTGCACACCACGTTATGTATGTAAATATAATTAACATTTATTTCCTGAATTGGCCTGAATGTCAACGTCATCCTACTGAGAGTAATGAATAAGATGCAGCTTATGAGAAAAAGGCATTGGTTCCTCTACACTTTCTTCCATAGAGTGCATTTAAATGGCCTGTGCATATCAATTTTATTATGTATCAGTCTAGCTTTCATATATTCACATATGTATATATATATATGTGTGTGTGTGTGTAATTATTATTTGGTGTGCACTGTTTTGTGTATATTTCTGGCAACCAATGGGGTTCTTCACTGTGGCTTGACTGTTAACTTTAAGGTTACATTTTATATACAATAAACCACAAAAGGTGAAATATTTTTTGCTTCTAGACTTTGTATACATTTCTTGCACCCTGAGTTGACATTTTTTATTTAATGAGCAATAAATTACATAGACAACACATTTACATGTGCAGGAAAACAAGTATCACATTTACTTAAATTGCATTTTTTTTTATAACCTAACAATTATATTAGAATTATATTACAACTTTATACTTGATTTATACTTGATAAGGATAAACAAACAAGTAGGAAATTGGTCAACTTGTTTGTTGAGTGCAATAAGTATTCCCATATTGCTTATGTTATATAAGGCCATAGGTAACAAAAAAGTGTAGTGATATAATACACTGCCAACAGAACCCCTCCCTCATTTTCCTATTTGCAAAACAGTTTTGCCAAAATAATGAATATTAGTACACACGCACTATTAAATTAACCACTTAATAAAGCAAAAATCTAAAATTGTCATGGTAATGTACATATTACAGCAATTTCTCCTTATACAGTAGTGTTACAAAGTTTAGTTAGTAAACTCTGTTAAGCCCATAGTGTATTTAAATGTATACCATGATACTCAATGTATTGTCATTTTTATATTGCAAATGTTCAAAAAATATATGGAAAATTTTGAACTAAAGAAAATAATTTTAAAAATATAAAATGTAGAAATTACTGAGAGAACCATAATGAATATCAATACTCATTGATATTCAGACTATTAAGGAACCATATGCATATTTTGTGGGAGCTAGGGAATATATATATATATACATAGCAAGCTTAAAAAAAGTCAGAGGCAAAGCACGTGTTCTTCAAAGCAATTAGTCAAATTTATTGACGTTTTGGGGAACAAAACTCTTCTTTATATATATATATATATATAATAACAATAATAATAAAAAAAGAAGTCTGAAGTAACATTTTAGAATCTATGACTCCTTCCCTTCTAGGATTTGCCAAGCCCTATATGAATACACAATTAAACATGATTTATATCAATGCTTTTCATTCAGGGTGTTAGAACATCCTGGTGTGTAACACTTAGCAGTCATGGATCTTACTCAGAATTAGGGTTGAGATTATTTGAGCATTCAAATTAAATTTTGAAAGGATTTTATTTGACACAGGCTTCAAAAATACCAGTTGCTGTTACATAAATTTGAAAATTACACCAAGTAAAAAAAAAAAAAAAAAAAAAAAAAAAGGTTTGGAATCCCTGTTTTTTTATGTTTTTTTTGTTTTGTTGTTTTTTTTTTACCAATATGGCAGTATTTATTATTATGAAAGTATATTCCAATTATTGCATTTTAGATATTAGAAATTCCGTTTTGTAGTACTCTGCAATTGTGATTAATTAGAAGGATTTTTTTCAGGAAGGCGCTGCAGTTTAATATATTTTTTGTTTGACAATAGACCTTGTCTAACACGTATGTCAAATTACTTGAATTATCAGTGTAAGAATTGTAATATACACCAATTGTTGCCTTTTAAGTTTCGGACACATTAACTGGTTCATAGGATAAAACAAATTACATTCTTTGTACACTAACAATATTTTGAAAAAATATTTTTAGTTATTAAAGAAATAGTTATGCTATTATTACTATAGAACTGCAATATTGGTATATTTATAAATGATATGGAAAGTTTATATATGCTATGTGCTTGTGAGCACATACTATAAATGCATCACAATCATATGTCCGCTGTAAACTAATACTAGGCAGAGCATATTTAGATTGGGAAAATGTCAAGTGCTCCAAATTAGGAAAACCAACAGAGCATAGAGAGACGTATCATTATCAGTGAGTATAACAAAAAAAGATCCATCTCTCTGGTGACTCCATGTAGTTGTATGCCCTGGGATTTCCTTGCTCAGTTGCCACTCTCAGGACTGTAAATTGTATTGGAAAAGCTTGGATAATGAGGATGAGATTAATGGTGACACTTTAAGGCTCACTAAACTTGGTCTCCCTTTCACAAACCAGTTGCTTTCATCATGTTTAACCCTCTGGCTGCCAAAATGTGGATGGAACAATTTTAAAGGCCATGTGTTAATGAATTTTCTGTTAATAAAGGAGTTAAACAGTTTGAGATAACTATAGAGAAGCACTGGATCAATTTCTGGGTACATGCTGTATGTGGTGAGATGTATACTGAATCCCGTCTACAATTATTGAAAAAAAAAAAAAAAAAAATCTAATCTTTAATAAAATACCCCAGTAAGACATTTTAGCTTGTCAAATAATTTTACTACAGTATTATGATGCTATTCATAATCATCATACTGGAACTTGTATTCTTCTAAGGTTGTCTTAGCTCTTATTACATTTGTAATTTTTTCATCAATGTTAAAAAACAAATTCACCTGGCTTTGAAATGCAAATGTTATATATCTGATATAGGAAGGTGCCAACATTTAAAAAAATATTTTTTAAATTAGGCCTATCATAACTTAGAATTTTTCTGTAGTATTTAACATTCCATTAACCATCAAAAATAATCAATCTATTTTATATTTAGTTGTGTAGTTACATTTACTGACACTTACACTTTTTATAATCTGTTATATTAATTTTATAAATCTTCTAAAGTAACACATTGATAATAAAACATCTTTTTTTAACTAGACATTGTACACAACAGAAGAAATAATTTGCAGCAATCTAGAGTCTACATTTTATTTTAAAACTTATTCTAATTAACTGGTCAGCATTTATATCAGATGAGATTTTCTTTAAAATATTGAGCAGTTTATGCCTAATAAATATAAATGTATTTTCACTAGCTGTGTGAAATATTTGATGCTGATTTATAGTTAGAAATGATAAGATTTAAGCCAATGAGACAGAAACCCTTTGTTGCACTTGGCAGCGACACTCTATAAATATTTATGTAGTCTTGTGGTAACACATATGATAACGCTGATCAAAATGTCCAGCATTTCCATCTCCAAATAACAGTAGCAATCAGACAAAATGTGTTAACAGTCTCTCAACCCGAAGTTCTATGGCAATTTAATACTCACTTTTTATAAAGGCACAGAATTGTGTGGACTTGTTCAGAAAAATATCCTTTTTCAGATTTGCCTTTTTTCTAAATTCATATTTTTTTCTTGCATGGTCATAATGTTTGGTAAATAAATTAAGAGGCAATCCACATGAGGGCAAATGAAGCAATAAAGTAATAGGATTATAATATGTGAAGCGAAGATAAATCTTGTAGTGTCTTGCAGAGTGTAGTGATCAGTAAGGTTTTTTAAAATGCCGTACAACCTACACTTGTATTTCTTTCTTTCATTCTTTCTTTCTTTCTTTCTTTCTTTCTTTCTTTCTTTCTTTCTTTCTTTCTTTCTTTCTTTCTTTCTTTCTTTCTTTCTTTCTTTCTTTCTTTCTTTCTTTCTTTCTTTCTTTCCTATATTACTTAGAAGGGAGACACAGTGATTTATTGGTAAAAGGAATAAATAGCCCTAAGTTTTCACATATGAGTGAAATAGTTTAATGTGAAATAATCAACTAGTGTAAACAATACCTACATTTACACAAACATTTGCAACATAGAATATAAGCTATTCTGGGCGATTCAGGGTTACGTTTATATCTGTAATGTTTATATTTTCTCTTTATTATAATATTTACCATTCTTAATCATTGTGTATACGGATGGTAACAAAAAAGGGGAGGCCTAAACTATGTGTTGTTTGGAGAGTATGGTATAGCTTGGCCATGTTAAATTAGCAAAAGATCCATCTTTCCATATAAGGGCAAGGTATGATAATATGGAACTATCTTTGGCGAAATTTAAATAGAAGTCAGGTGTATCCAGTATCTAATGTGACTTGTTGAAAACTGACTTGTTATTGACTGTATATAATTTGTCTGGATTCAAAAGACTTGCAAGCACACAGCTTAATCTTAAAGGGCAGTCAAGTCTAAAAAAACCTTTCATGAGCATGTCATTTTAAACAACTTTCCAATTTACTTTTATTATAAATTTAGCTTTTTTCTATTGGTATTCTTAGTTGAAAGCTAAACCTAGGAGGTTCATATGCTACTTTCTTAGACCTTGAAGGCCGCCTCTAATCTAAAGGCATTTTGATAGTTTTTCACCACTAGAGGGCATTAGTTCATGTGTTTCATATAGATAACATTGAGCTCGTGAATTTACCATGGATTCAGCTCTGATTGGCTAAAATGCAAGTTTGTCAAAAGAACTGAAATAAGGAGGCAGTCTGCTGAGGTTTAGATACAAGGTAATTACAGAGGTAAAACATGTATAATTATAACTGTGTTGGTTATGCAAAATTGGGGAATTGGTAATTAAGGGATTATCTATTTTTTAAAACAACAAAAATTCTGGTGTTTACTGTCCCTTTAAGCTTATGCATTATATGGGATTGAAATATAAATTTATTAAAACACTATAATAATATTAATTTTAATTTGTAATAACATTAAATTATAAATTACTTAAACATATTATGAAATGAAGGCTATTTTTAAATAACTTTAAATTAAGTAATCATTTTAAATGATATATATATATATTTATAAATATAAATATATATATATATATATATATATATATATATATATTTGTAAAGCACCAAATACCCATTTTAATTGTATTATCATTGTGTTTTTAATAATCTACTATTATATTTTAATGGAATACTTTTATTTCAATGTCAGAATGATTGCATGGTGGAGTTTGCATTGTATTAACTTATTTAATTATCTTTGTCCAAAATCTCCTAATATAGATTGACACTTGCATTAGTTAAATCTTTTTTAGAACTGAGGCTTCTTATAAAGATCACATGACCTGACTTCCTGCATTTGACAAGTCAGTCTCAAGTCTGTTACAAGACAATGCTTTGTGAATAGCTAATTTGCTGTACTTGTTTTAGCAAGTTAGCTGATTTTTTGAAAATTCAACTTAAACCAACTTGGGATGTTAAACTCGGTTATAAAGGATGACTTTATAGCCCTATTGCCTATTGTAAACACCTGACTTAGAGATTTTTCTCCAGGTTGCCTATTTAAAGGGATATTTCGGAGAACATTGATTGAAATGCACATAGATGAATTACATCTTTGAATAGAAACATATTTGCAATAAACATGTATTAGCAAAAATAATTCTAGTAAATGTAATCACTGTTTTAGGGTTAGCATTTTTCTCTACACGTGCATGTGAAGTATAGCTAGATATTCTCAGTGCACCAGAATGTTAAATATTGCAGCTGCTCAGAGCACTAGTGGGGCTTGTCTCATGTCAGAAATTAACAAACTGAGTCATTACCAGATGGTACAAGCACCTTAGGCTCTCTGAGAAAGTGCTGTGTATAAAATGCTGGTGCACAGTGCATACTTAAATACACTTGAAACAGCTATAGCTTTTATTAAAAGCATTTTTGCTAATACATGTATATTACAAAATGTTTCTATTAAAAACTGAAATGCATCCATGTGGATTAAAATTTTGGCTGCAATGTCCCTTTAACGTGCATAAGACATCTTATAGTCGCTGCACACTCTCATTGCTGTCATAGTTCACTATACCTATTTAGAGGTGCATGAGAAAGATGACTATATAATGAGATGTATACAGATAACTTAATGTTGCTCAGACACACAAGAAACATAGCTATAAGTTAAGTTAAAGTTACATACCAAGCCCATTTGTTGAGCATATTAAACATTTGAGCTGCCCTAGGTGAGAGATGTCTCATGGTCCTGTGACTTGTTTGCTCCCGTATTATGTACTGTAACTACTCACCACCAGACTGGTTTTTATTCTTGCCTCCTCTATGCAGTAGTTGAGCCTGTAATCAGCTCATATAGCTGGAGAATTGTAGCAGCTGCACGTGCATAGGTTCTTCTCTCATCCCAGAAGGAACTTGGGAAGGAAAAACTAGCCACAGAAGTTAAAGTAAGGCCCTGCACCCTGGCTGCTAAACTGTGTATGTTTAAAGGATGCAGGGCAGCAGTATACAGGGTTACACCAGCCTTAGGCTGTGCTGAGTATAATACAAGAATTCTCTACAGGCACCGGCTGTGATCTACAAAAATACTGGACACACTGGGCAAAGAGCAGATTATGGAGGAGACGGTGCAGGCGGTATGTATATAGATACCCGAGGTTAGGACCAAAACACTTGAGGGACCTTGTTTGGGTGATTGTGCTTGTCAACTCTTGGGCAATTACTGCAAATAATACTGCAAATAATATTCCACTTTATGCTTTATACTCCAACCATGTAATTAAAAAATGACTTTAATATCTCTTTAAATGTCTTTCTTTATGAAGGACAGCAAACTTTTCATACAAAGTTCTGATATCAATTAATTTTTTAAAAAGATTTTTATACAGTGCAAGAAAGTGTGAACAGCATTGCTTTTACTTTGTAGTGCATGTATTTATCTAGAACTGCTCACATTTTAAGTTTAAATACATCATTAAAATTCACAATGTTAGCTACAGATGATACCTCAAAGGACCAGTCAACACATTAGATTTGCATAATCAACAAATGCAAGATAACAAGACAATGCAATAGCACTTAGTCTGAACTTCACATGAGTAGTAGATTTTTTATATAACAGAGTTCAGTTATGTATATTTACACTCCCCTTGTACCATGTGATAGCAATCAGCCAATCACAAATGCATATACGTATAGTCTGTGAAGTATTGCACATGCTCAGTAGGATCTGGTGACTCAAAAATTGTAAATATAAAAGACTGGGCACATTGTTTTTAATGGAAGTAAATTGGAAAGTTGTTTAAAATGACATGCTGTATCTGAATCATGAAAATTTAATTTAACCTGAGTGTCCCTTTAATATATCAAGAACAGCAGTAACAATGAAGGTGACTTCAAATGCATACATTGTCCTCTTTGGCCTCTGAAATGTTGTAATTTTTTTATATTGTTGTCTGTATATATTCTACATTTTAATACATAGAGCTAGATACTTATTAACCCTCATAATACCAAACACATTCATTTAATATGCACATGGATGTTGACCTCCAGGTGCCAAACTCATTAAATTAATGTTCAGTAAGTGGGAAGCCCCTTATACAATGCTATACATAGAGAGTTATGTCTCATCAGAAGCATTTACATATCTTTTCTCCCCCCAACCACTGGCCAGACAAGAAGCCAATGGGGTTTGTAGCTGACATTACAAATGGGGGAAATCTAGTCTACAAAAGGGGGTTATATACCTTTCTAGTACCCATTAAGGTAGTTCTTCATTAAAGGGCCACTAAAGTCAAAATTAAAGTTTCATAATTCAGATAAAGTATGCAATTAAAAAAAAACTTGCACATTCTTCTTACATGCACACTTTATGTTCCTACTGAGCATGTGCAAAAGTGCACTATATATACGTATATGCATTTTGTGATTTGCTAATGGCTGTCACATAATACAGGGGTAGGAAACATTGGGTTAACTTTGAGATATGCCAAAAAATGTTCTAATCATTTCAAATTCAAAAGTAAGTGTTATTGCATTGTCTCTTCATTTTTTCTTTCTCTTGCTATATATATATATATATATATATATATATATATATATATATATATATATATATATATATATATATATATATATATATATATATATATATATATACTGGTTGTGTATAAGTGCACAGGGAGACCCTACAGAAATTTGAATATAAGACAAAAAGTTCTTGTTAATAATGATACCTGTAACTCGCTAGTTCAGAGCACGCTGAGGAGAGCAGGCAAATGTAGATTGCTGGAGATCTGCAGCTGTGGCGTTCAGAGCCCGGTCTGTGAGCCGCTCCAAGAAACAAGTAGTAATCCAAAGACAGTTGAACGCTTGATAGCGCAAAGAACTCCACGATGTACTAAAAATCTTTCTTTATTATATCAAAGTTAAAAGCATAACAGCAAAAAACGCAGCTGAAGTAAAGCACTTGTTAAAAGATAATTGACACAATGTCAGCGATCAGGACCACACGCAGACATGTTTCATGCGGTTGCGCACTTGATCACTGCTTCAAAGCAGTATATATATAATCTATCTATATTCGTATAGATCTATAGATGTAGATAAACATTTTACAAAATACTATAAAACTATATATTTAGAAATATATATTTAAGTGAAGAGCTTAGGTATTTGAAGTATCCCTAATGCATATTCAGCTTTAGTGCAGTTGGCTTAGTATACCTTGTGGTTAGCAGAAAAAACAAAGATGCATTTTTAGCGCACCCCATAAAAGTCTACAGGGAGTGCAGAATTATTAGGCAAATGAGTATTTTGACCACGTCATCCTCTTTATGCATGTTGTCTTACTCCAAGCTGTATAGGCTCGAAAGCCTACTACCAATTAAGCATATTAGGTGATGTGCATCTCTGTAATGAGAAGGGGTGTGGTCTAATGACATCAACACCCTATATCAGGTGTGCATAATTATTAGGCAACTTCCTTTCCTTTGGCAAAATGGGTCAAAAGAAGGACTTGACAGGCTCAGAAAAGTCAAAAATAGTGAGATATCTTGCAGAGGGATGCAGCACTCTTAAAATTGCAAAGCTTCTGAAGCGTGATCATCGAACAATCAAGCATTTCATTCAAAATAGTCAACAGGGTCGCAAGAAGCGTGTGGAAAAACCAAGGCGCAAAATAACTGCCCATGAACTGAGAAAAGTCAAGCGTGCAGCTGCCAAGATGCCACTTGCCACCAGTTTGGCCATATTTCAGAGCTGCAACATCACTGGAGTGCCCAAAAGCACAAGGTGTGCAATACTCAGAGACATGGCCAAGGTAAGAAAGGCTGAAAGACGACCACCACTGAACAAGACACACAAGCTGAAACGTCAAGACTGGGCCAAGAAATATCTCAAGACGGATTTTTCTAAGGTTTTATGGACTGATGAAATGAGAGTGAGTCTTGATGGGCCAGATGGATGGGCCCGTGGCTGGATTGGTAAAGGGCAGAGAGCTCCAGTCCGACTCAGACGCCAGCAAGGTGGAGGTGGAGTACTGGTTTGGGCTGGTATCATCAAAGATGAGCTTGTGGGGCCTTTTTGGGTTGAGGATGGAGTCAAGCTCAACTCCCAGTCCTACTGCCAGTTTCTGGAAGACACCTTCTTAAAGCAGTGGTACAGGAAGAAGTCTGCATCCTTCAAGAAAAACATGATTTTCATGCAGGACAATGCTCCATCACACGCGTCCAAGTACTCCACAGCGTGGCTGGCAAGAAAGGGTATAAAAGAAGAAAATCTAATGACATGGCCTCCTTGTTCACCTGATCTGAACCCCATTGAGAACCTGTGGTCCATCATCAAATGTGAGATTTACAAGGAGGGAAAACAGTACACCTCTCTGAACAGTGTCTGGGAGGCTGTGGTTGCTGCTGCACGCAATGTTGATGGTGAACAGATCAAAACACTGACAGAATCCATGGATGGCAGGCTTTTGAGTGTCCTTGCAAAGAAAGGTGGCTATATTGGTCACTGATTTGTTTTTGTTTTGTTTTTGAATGTCAGAAATGTATATTTGTGAATGTTGAGATGTTATATTGGTTTCACTGGTAAAAATAAATAATTGAAATGGGTATATATTTGTTTTTTGTTAAGTTGCCTAATAATTATGCACAGTAATAGTCACCTGCACACACAGATATCCCCCTAAAATAGCTATAACTAAAAACAAACTACTTCCAAAACTATTCAGCTTTGATATTAATGAGTTTTTTGGGTTCATTGAGAACATGGTTGTTGTTCAATAATAAAATTAATCCTCAAAAATACAACTTGCCTAATAATTCTGCACTCCCTGTATAGAGAAAGGGAGATAGCTATGTCGCAATATCCGACCTCCAGATGTTAGCTGGTCTGATTCTTTTGTTCTCTAAGGCCTAGATTTGCAGTTTGGCGGTAGCCATGAAAACCAGCGTTAGAGGCTCCTAACGCTGGTTTTAGGCTACCGCCGGTATTTGGAGTCAGTCAAAAAAGGGGCTAACTCTCACTTTTCAGCCGCAACTTTTCCATACCGCAGATCCCCTTACGTCAATTGCGTATCCTATCTTTTCAATGGGATCTTTCTAACTCCGGTATTTAGAGTCGTGGCTGAAGTGAGCGTTAGAATTCTAACGACAAAACTCCAGCCGCAGAAAAAAGTCAGTAGTTAAGAGCTTTCTGGGCTAACGCCGGTTCATAAAGCTCTTAACTACTGTGCTCTAAAGTACACTAACGCCCATAAACTACCTATGCACCCCTAAACCGAGGCCCCCCCACATCGCCAACACTTGATTACATTTTTTTAACCCCTAATCTGCCGACCGCCACCTACCTTATACTTATGTACCCCTAATCTGCTGCCCCTAACACCGCCGACCCCTATATTATATTTATTAACCCCTAACCTGCCCCCCACAACATCGCCGCCAGCTACCTAAAATAATTAACCCCTAATCTGCCGACCACAAAGAGCCGTCACCTACATTATAGCTATGTACCCCTAATCTGCTGCCCCTAACACCACCGACCCCTATATTATATTTATTAACCCCTAATCTGCCGTCCCTAACATCACCGACACCTAACTTCAATTATTAACCCCTAATCTGCCGACCGAATCTCGCCGCTATTCTAATAAATGTATTAACCCCTAAAGCTAAGTCTAACCCTAACACTAACACCCCCCTAAATTAAATATAATTTAAATCTAACGAAATTAATTAACTCTTATTAAATAAATTATTCCTATTTAAAACTAAATACTTACCTGTAAAATAAACCCTAATATAGCTACAATATAAATCATAATTATATTATAGCTATTTTAGGATTTATATTTATTTTACAGGTAACTTTGTATTTATTTTAACCTGGTACAATACCTATTAAATAGTTAAGAACTATTTAATAGCTAAAATAGTTAAAAAAAAATCAAAATTACCTGTAAAATAAATCCTAACCTAAGTTACAATTAAACCTAACACTACACTATCAATAAATTAATTAAATACAATACCTACAATTACCTACAATTAAACCTAACACTACACTATCAATAAATTAATTAAATACAATACCTACAAATAACTACAATGAAATAAACTAACTAAAGTACAAAAAATAAAAAAGAACTAAGTTACAAAAAATAAAAAAATATTTACAAACATAAGAAAAATATTACAACAATTTTAAACTAATTACACCTACTCTAAGCCCCCTAATAAAATAACAAAGCCCCCCAAAATAAAAAAATGCCCTACCCTATTCTAAATTACAAAAGTTCAAAGCTCTTTTACCTTACCAGCCCTGCAGGGCCCTTTGCGGGGCATGCCCCAAAGAATTCAGCTCTTTTGCCTGTAAAAAAAAACATACACTACCCCCCCCCCCAACATTACAACCCACCACCCACATACCCCTAATCTAACCCAAACCCCCCTTAAATAAACCTAACACTAAGCCCCTGAAGATCTTCCTACCTTATCTTCACCTCACCGGGTATCACCGATCGGTCCTGGCTCCAAAATCTTCATCTAAGCCCAAGCGGGGGCTAGACATCCATCATCCGACGGCTGAAGAAGTCCAGAAGAGGGTCCAAAGTCTTCATCCTATCCGGGAAGAAGAGTAGATCCGGACCGGCAACCATCATCTTCCAAGCGGCATCTTCTATCTTCATCCGATGAGGACCGGCTCCATCTTGAAGACCTCCATCGCGGATCCATCCTTCTTCTCCGACGACTAGACGACGAATGACGGTTCCTTTAAATGACGTCATCCAAGATCGCGTCCCTTGAATTCCGATTGGCTGATAGGATTCTATCAGCCAATCGGAATTAAAGTAGGAATATTCTGATTGGCTGATGGAATCAGCCAATCAGAATCAAGTTCAATCCGATTGGCTGATTCAATCAGCCAATCAGATTGAGCTCGCATTCTATTGGCTGTTCCGATCAGCCAATAGAATGCGAGCTCAATCTGATTGGCTGATCGGATCAGCCAATCGGATTGAACTTGATTCTGATTGGCTGATTCCATCAGCTCAAACAGCCTGATTGTTTTCTATGGGGGAATCGTGCACGAGCACGTTTTTGAGACTGGCCGCGTCCGTAAGCAACTCTGGTATCGAGAGTTGAAGTTGCGTTAAATATGCTATACGCTCCTTTTTTGGAGCCTCCATTCTGTGGACTCTCAATACCAGAGTTATTTTAAAGGTGCGGCCAGAAAAAAGCCAGCGTTAGCTACGCGGGTCGTTACCGACAAAACTCTAAATCTAGCCGTAAATTTTTACTTTCAACTCGTAATACTATTGGCGGAGTCATTATTTTTTTTGGTTGTTCTGTCCTGGACAAATAGTTCCATGGATGAAGTGATCAATGATATTAGATGAATAATATGGGACATCCTGTATCTGATATGCATGTTACTGCTAGTCAGAGCTGAAGTTGCACTATTGGCTCTCACATTTCAATTAAAGGGACATTAAAGTCAAAATGTAAAATTCTAAACAATTAAATTAAGAAAACAAAACAACATTACAGTATGTTACTGTAATGTATTCCATTACCTTTAATTGGGGGTAAAGAGTTAGTGAGCCTTTGGCAGGTAAAAACATAAAAACTTACTAATAACTTATGGTTCCATTGTGACAAAAAAAGTGTTTTCTAATATATCTTTCTACTATGAGATGTTTGCTCTTGTTTTTAAATTAATCACCATATAGGAATTCTTATTACTAATAGCACCAAAATAAAGTGTTGAATGACTTATGAGTTGCTATGTCTTTAATATGACATCATATGTATTTTGCTTATTATGATTGGATGAATACTCCTTTAATTTGTGATGTTTGACATTGTTATTTCATCGATAGCTGTGCCCAGTTTCAGTACGTAAGATGATGTTACCTTCCGGTGCATATTTTAATCTTTACAAATAAAGTGTTGTTTTTATGCTTTGCTGTTGCCCAGTTGCGGCTTTTTCCTTCCAACCATTTTATTTTTTTGCTGCTTGTCGCTGGCACCACGCTATCACAGTACTTTTTGTTTATATCCTGCTTGTGATTTCCAAGATCATGCACTGCTGAGGTTTTCTGAGCAGCGTTTCCTCTCTTCAATATTGTAGTATAACTCAATATTTACATTGCCTGCTTTTCCTGTAAATTATTTCTGAAAATTTTACCTTTTCCATTAACTTCAGAGAGGTGCGAGGGCATCTACCATATAGCTTTATTTCCCAGTATCATGTTACACATTGATTGCATAATTCACAACCATCCCTGACCTTGCCAGATTGTTACTAGTTTGAAGGTTTAAGACAAGCCCTGCCTTAGCGCTACCTTGCTTCCCAACCCTCCTGTCTCAACTCTGCCTAGCAAACACTGGTGGGACACTGTTGACAAGCCCCCGTTACCTAACGAACACCTAATGTGGTTATAAAAAGCATACTGCAAAGCCTAATAAGGTGACGAGCTATGAGGGTGTCTACTTAGAGAAGGTACCCTTGGGCAATTGACTACATTGCCTAATGAGAAATACTGTCCGACTTACAGTGTGAGATGTGTCATGCACAATGTATTTTGCTTCTTTGATCTTTGTAGACAATCCTGGATATGTTTAGATCTTGTAATGGCACTTGGAACGCAGTGAAAATAGACCAAATTATCTACATGTGTAGATAGCACTTAACAAATTGCAATAATCTAATTTTGTTAACAAGAATTATAGTGAGAAGGCAGGAAGATCGTTTACAGGGAAAGATTGCGGAGGAGGGCGCATTTGATGCCAAAAGCTTCAGTGTTCAAAACAAAAAATTGATGTGAATAGAACAAGAATGCAGGTTCTGAATAACTGCTGTGTTTTTTATCTCGAGAAACACAAGCTTAGCTGTAGGAGGTAATAACTTCTAGTGGATCAACAAATAGTCTGCACAGATGAGCTGCAAAGTTGTTGAAACATTTGTCATATATTTTTCTAGTGATCGTTATTTTAAGATGTATAAAAAAATGATCTACAAAGAATTTTGTAAACAATTTGATACACTTTAGCGGGTAAAATGGATCAGTGGTAACACATTAATGTTATGAGAAAATATAACAGTGTAAGATCTCCTTTAATCAGAGCCCTTGTTATATTTGTACAACCCTCAGTGTTTCTAACATGCATTTTCATTGTTCATGACTTAATAATTTGTAAATGACATATAAATAATATGTAATAAAAATAGTGATGATATTAAGGATCAGTGTTTAGTTCAATCTGGAAAACATCACTTTTGTTATTAACAAATGTAAAATAAATATAGGATGACTTTACAAGTCTAAAATGTATTGAATAAATATTTACTACCATTTTAGTGCTTTTTTTTAAAAAAACTATTAAAATTTGCTATGGCTCCAAACATATAATGGTTTGTCAATACAGGTTTTAAATGCACAAACATCTTGAAATGTTTTTAGAGGGAGAGTCAAGTAAAAATTAACCTTTATAATTCTGATAGGGCATGCAATTTTAAACAAGTTTCCAATTTACTTTTATTGTCAAAATTTTCTTTGGTCTTTTGGTATTCTTTGTTAAAAGCTAAACCTATGTAGGCTCATATGCTAATTTCTAAGCCCTTGAAGGCCGCCTCTTATCTCAGTGCATTTTGATTTTTTTTCACAGTTAGTGCTAGTTCATGTGTGTCTTATAAATAACATAGTACTCACTCCTGTGGAGTTATTTATGAGTCAGCACTGACTGGCTAAAATGCAAGTCTTTCAAGTAGACTTTCTTTAAGAATTGAATTAAACTGAATTCCATTCTAAACATATTTTATTTCTATATATTACCAGTTATACTTTTTTTCCTTCATCTTATCCTCAAATATCTCAATACAACTGCTTTGTCTTTCTTCAGTATGTAATTATACTGTCACAGATAACTCCAATAGCTCGTCTTTATAGGCACATAGAAGTCAACATTAAACTTTCATAAATCACATAGAGCATACAATTAAAAAAATTAAATACATAAACGTTCCAGTTTTTCTAATATCAAAATTACAATTTCCTCTTAGTAACCTTTGTTAAAACATGTCTCCTTTCCATGAGAGCATGCTGGGAGAGGCTTAGGAGATGAATGTGTCTTGCAAACTGTATGTAGAGAATTGTTGTAAGGCTTGGCATTCATCGTTTGTGTAAACAAACAAATCACAAATCTTGCAGCTGGTAGAGGTATCCAGATCTTTTCGGAGCGGTTTATTGGTGTACAAGTGCACCACACAAAGATGTAGATTTGCACAGATCTTTGTGTGTTGCACGTTCACACAAATAAATTCGGCTACAAAAAGAGCTAAATGCTGCTACCCGCTGCAAGATTCCTCATTCCTTTGTCTAAACAAATGACAAATGCACATGCCTAGCTACAATGTTCCCTTTATCACATTGGCGGTGTCTTTTTTTGGCTCATTTTCTGGATGAAAAGGCTACCTTTTGATTTGATGCAATCACAATAGCGCATTTTCGGTTCTTTCCCACACTTGCAAATAGGTTTTCAGATCCTCGATTAAAGCCATATTTCTCCTATGTGGCTGAAAATTCTTGGCAATCCATTTTGAGTCACCTGTTCGATGCCAGTTTTGCCTTTTTAAATTTGACAACTGTAGACACTTGAAAAGTCATTGAAAGGGCATTTTGGGCAATTTTAAAACTATTTTACAGCTATTTGCAAACACACATGTGCAGAACAAACTGAAATGGCCACAGGAGACTTTGGAGAAGTCTATTAATATATATGGTATTGAGTCATTAAAGCTTTATTTATCACTATTGTAAAGGCTGTATACAGTGAACAGGGCACATATTTACATATGTACAGTACAGTATATGTGTTATCCTGTTCAGCTAAGGGAATCTGCAGGAAAGGTCACTTCAGAACCCCAACATATGCAAATTATGTGTTTTTTAATTTATATTTTAATATTTGATTGTACGTCACACTGACATGTCAGGATTGTCACTAATAGTACTGGCATCTTTAAAGGGATATTCCAGGAAAAG
Source organism: Bombina bombina (assembly GCF_027579735.1). Taxonomy (NCBI): domain Eukaryota; kingdom Metazoa; phylum Chordata; class Amphibia; order Anura; family Bombinatoridae; genus Bombina; species Bombina bombina. The sequence continues at coordinate 267,414,676 of NC_069503.1, forward strand.
TTGGAATCCACATGGAAAACAATATTCAGTTTTGAATAGAAGCATTTTTGTAATATACATGAATTAGCAAAAAGGCTTCTAATACAAGCTATGGCTGTTTATCTAAGTATGCACCATGCACCAACATTTTAAACACAGCTCTTGTTCAGAGCTCCTTAGGTTCTTTTATCATCTGACAATGACTCAATTTGTTAATTGCTGACAAGATACAAGCCCCACTGGTGCTCTGAACAGCTGCAGTATATAAAATGCTGGTGCACTGAGAATATCTAACTATGCTTCACATGCTCATGCAGAGAAAAATGTTAACACTAAAGCAGTGATAACCTTTACTAACGCATTTTTGCCAATACATGTATATTGTAAATATGTTTCTATTCAAAGATGTAATTAATCCATGGGCATTTAAATTTTGACAGGAAAGTCCCCTTTAACGGGACATAAAACCCAATTTTTTTCTTTCATGATTCAGACAGAGCATACAATTTTAAACAACTTTCTAAGGCCTAGATTTAGAGTTGGGCGGTAGCCGTCAAAACCAGCGTTAGAGGCTCCTAACAATGGTTTTTACCGCCCTCTGGTATTTGGAGTCAGTCATTAAAGGGTCTAACGCTCACTTTCCAGCCGCGACTTTTCCATACCGCAGATCCCCTTACGTCAATTGCGTATCCTATCTTTTCAATGGGATCTTTCTAACGCCGGTATTTAGAGTCTTGGCTGAAGTGAGCGTTAGAAATCTAACGACAAAACTCCAGCCGCAGAAAAAAGTCAGTAGTTAAGAGCTTTCTGGGCTAACGCCGGTTTATAAAGCTCTTAACTACTGTGCTCTAAAGTACACTAACACCCATAAACTACCTATGTACCCCTAAACCGAGGTCCCCCCACATCGCCGCCACTCTATTAAATTTTTTTAACCCCTAATCTGCCGACCGCCACCTACGTTATCCTTATGTACCCCTAATCTGCTGCCCCTAACACCGCCGACCCCTATATTATATTTATTAACCCCTAATCTGCCCCCCTCAACGTCGCCTCCACCTGCCTATACTTATTAACCCCTAATCTGCCGAGCGGACCGCACCGCTACTATAATAAAGTTATTATCCCCTAATCCGCCTCACTCCCGCCTCAATAACCCTATAATAAATAGTATTTACCCCTAATATGCCCTCCCTAACATCGCCGACACCTAACTTCAATTATTAACCCCTAATCTGCCGACCGAATCTCACCGCTACTGTAATAAATGGATTAACCCCTAAAGCTAAGTCTAACCCTAACACTAACACCCCCCTAAGTTAAATATAATTTAAATCTAACGAAATAAATTAACTCTTATTAAATAAATTATTCCTATTTAAAGCTAAATACTTACCTGTGAAATAAACCCTAATATAGCTACAATATAAATTATAATTATATTATAGCTATTTTAGGATTTATATTTATTTTACAGGTAACTTTGTATTTATTTTAACCAGGTACAATAGCTATTAAATAGTTAATAACTATTTAATAGCTAAAATAGTTAAAATAATTACAAAATTACCTGTAAAATAAATCCTAACCTAAGTTACAATTAAACCTAACACTACACTATCAATAAATAAATCAAATAAAATACCTACAATTACCTTCAATTAAACCTAACACTACACTATCAATAAATTAATTAAATACAATACCTACAAATAACTACAATTAAATAAACTAACTAAAGTACAAAAAATAAAAAAGAACTAAGTTACAAAAAATAAAAAAATATTTACAAACATTAGAAAAATATTACAACCATTTTAAACTAATTACACCTACTCTAAGCCCCCTAATGAAATTACAAAGCCCCCCAAAATAAAAAAATGCCCTACCCTATTCTATTGGCCGATCGGAACAGCCAATAGAATGCAAGCTCAATCTGATTGGCTGATCGGATCATCCAATCGGATTGAACTTGATTCTGATTGGCTAATTCCATCAGCCAATCAGAATTTTCCTACCTTAATTCCGATTGGCTGATAGAATCCTATCAGCCAATCGGAATTCGAGGGACGCCATCTTGGATGACGTCCCTTAAAGGAACCGTCATTCTTCAGTTGGACATCGTCGGAAGAAGATTGATCCGCGCTGGAGGTCTTCACGATGGAGCCGTTCCTCATCGGATGAAGATAGAAGATGCCGCTTGGATCAAGATGGTTGCCGATCTGGATCGCCTCTTCTTCCCGGATAGGATGAAGACTTTGGAGCCTCTTCTGGACCTCTTCAGCCGCAGGATTATGGATCGCCAGCCCCCGCTTGGGTTGGATGAAGATTTTGGAGCCAGGACCGATCGGTGATACCCGGTGAGGTGAAGATAAGGTAGGAAGATCTTCAGGGGCTTAGTGTTAGGTTTATTTAAGGGGGGTTTGGGTTAGATTAGGGGTATGTGGGTGGTGGGTTGTAATGTTGGGGGGGGGGGGTATTGTATGTGTTTTTTTTACAGGCAAAAGAGCTGAATTTCTTGGGGCATGCCCCGCAAAGGGCCCTGTTCAGGGCTGGTAAGGTAAAAGAGCTTTGAACTTTTGTAATTTAGAATAGGGTAGGGCATTTTTTTTTATTTTGGGGGGCTTTGTAATTTCATTAGGGGGCTTAGAGTAGGGGTAATTAGTTTAAAATTGTTGTAATGTTTTTCTAATGTTTGTAAATATTTTTTTATTTTTTGTAACTTAGTTCTTTTTTATTTTTTGTACTTTAGTTAGTTTATTTCATTGTAGTTATTTGTAGGTATTGTATTTAATTAATGTATTGATAGTGTAGTGTTAGGTTTAATTGTAACTTAGGTTAGGATTTATTTTACAGGTAATTTTGTAATTATTTTAACTAGGTAACTATGAAATAGTTATTAACTATTTAATAGCTATTGTACCTGGTTAAAATAAATACAAAGTTACCTGTAAAATAAATATAAATCCTAAAATAGCTATAATATAATTATAATTTATATTGTAGCTATATTAGGGTTTATTTTACAGGTAAGTATTTAGCTTTAAATAGGAATAATTTATTTAATAAGAGTTAATTTATTTCGTTAGATTTAAATTATATTTAATTTAGGGGGGTGTTAGGGTTAAAGTTAGACTTAGCTTTAGGGGTTAATAAATTTAGTAGAGTAGCGGTGAGCTCCTGTCGGCAGATTAGGGGTTAATACTTGAAGTTAGGTGTCGGCAATGTTAGGGAGGGCAGATTAGGGGTTAATACTATTTATTATAGGGTTATTGAGGCGGGAGTGAGGCGGATTAGGGGTTAATACATTTATTATAGTAGCGCTCAGGTCCGGTCGGCAGATTAGGGGTTAATAAGTGTAGTTAGGTGGAGGCGACGTTGGGGGCGGCAGATTAGGGGTTAATAAATATAATATAGGGGTCGGCGATGTTAGGGCAGCAGATTAGGGGTACATAGGGATAATGTAGGTGGCGGGGGTGTGCGGAGCAGCAGATTAGGGGTTAAAAATAATATGCAGGGGTCAGCGATAGCGGGGGCGGCAGATTAGGGGTAATAAGTGTAGGGTTAGGGGTGTTTAGACTCGGGGTACATGTTAGGGTGTTAGGTGCAGACGTAGGAAGTGTTTCCACATAGAAAACAATGGGGCTGCGTTAGGAGCTGAACGCGGCTTTTTTGCAGGTGTTAGGTTTTTTTTTCAGCTCAAACTGCCCCATTGTTTTCTATGGGGGAATCGTGCACAAGCACGTTTTTGAAGCTGTCCGCGTCCGTAAGCACCGCTGGTATCGAGAGTTGAATTTGCGGTAAATATGCTATACGCTCCTTTTTTGGAGCCTAACGCAGCCATTCTGTGAACTCTAAATACCAGCAGTATTTAAAAGGTGCGGCCAGAAAAAAGCACGCGTAGCTAACGCACCCCTTCGGCCGCAGAACTCTAAATCTAGGCGTAATTTACTTATATTATCCAATTTGTTTCATTCTCTTGGTATCATTTGTTGAAGTAGCAACAATGCAATAATGGTTTCTAACTGAACTCATGGGTGAGCCAATCACAATTGATATATATATATATATATATATATGCAGCTACCAATCAACAGCTAGAACCTAGGTTCTCTGCTTCTCCTGAGCTTTCCTAGCTAAAGCTTTCAGCAAAGGATAAGAAGAGAAGGAAGCAAATTAAATAATAGAAGTAAATTGGAAAGTTGTTTAAAATTGTATTCTCTATCTGAATCATGAAAGAAACATTTTGGGTTTCATGTTCCTTTAAATCAAGGTTTTTTACTGATCACACAATTGTGACTTTCATAGAAACCTATTGTAATCCGTTTCCATCAGCACCACTGCTAAATAATCTGAATAAATATTTTATGTTGTCAGGATTGTCAAATCTTGCACCATTTTTTCTATTGCTATATTGTTATTTTAATGTTTGACAAGTATTTGTTAATTGCTGACATGATACAAGCCCCACTGGTGCTCTTAGCAGCTGCAGTATTTAAAATGGCGTTGCACTGAGAATATCTAGCTATGCTTCACATGCTCATGCAGAGAAAAATGTGAACACTAAAGCAGTGATAACTTTTACTAGAAGCATTTTTGCCAATACATATATATTACAAATATGTTTCTATTCAAAGATGTGATTCATCTATGTGCATTCAAATTTTGATAGGAAAGTTCCCTTTAAATCTGGTTTCAAAAGTGAATCACACAATTGTGACTTTCATAGAAACCTATTGTAATCCGTTTCCATCCGCACCACTGTGCAATCTGAACACATCTTTTATGTTGTCAGGATTGACAGATCTCGCACCATTTTTTCTATCTCTATATTGTCGCTTTTAAACTTTGACAAGTATTGTTTTTGACAATAGGCTATTCATATTGGTATGTTCATGTGAGGTGTACACAACAAGTGTGCAAGGGTAACAAGTAGACTATTTATAGACAAAACATAATTTAAGTAATACAAAAAAGGGTTGAGTGCTTTTTATTAGTCATCAGTTTAGGGGGCTCTTATTTATCCTTATTTATCCTTTCTATGTTATTTTTTTTATTGCTTTTTATTTGTAAATATTGGCATTTGTCCTATAACAGCTGACTGAATAGCTTTTATTTTTGGTGGTAAACTGTAGAAGTCAGTCAAACTCATCTTTTCTGACTTCAAAGGACAGTAAATGCTTTAAGATTGTAATATAAAATGTTTAATTATGTATAGTAAAAACACTTTGTAATATAGTTTCATTATTTATTTTCCCCTCTTTCCTGTAATTTAAATTTTCAGTTTACTAATTCCGAGAACTGGAAGTGCATATGGCAGAGCTCGTTAAGTGTAGGTAGTGTTTGGCCATTGAGAAACAATTGCAGCAAACAATGTGTTATAATCTATTCACAAAACTTTTACAATGGGTCTGTTTGTTAATTTTTTGCAACACTTCAAAAAAGTCTTCTTATAAAAATAACTGATTTTACCTGCATTTTGAAGCAGCCGAGTTTTACTTTTTCTTTCTTTCTTTACTTTAGACCATGTCGATGCAATACAGATCTAGCTTTAAAAAAATCTGCATGTTAAATGTATAACCAATGCCACTGACAGTCAAAGGGTTAATATTGAGGCAGATCTACTATTGATAAATAGTAGTGGTTCTGCCTTAAAATTAACACTTTGACTAGCAGTGTTTACAAATTACAAGAAAGAAACCCCATCGCAACAGATTTATTAAGATTTGTAAGATTTATTAAAAAAAGAAGTAAAAGCGCAATAGAATAAAAATCACTTTCAAGATACACTATGACGAGAGACAAATATCGCTGATCCTCCATAAGCTCCAATTTAGACTCCTCTAGTGGTTGCTGAATAATGAATTTTCGACAGCTCTGAGTGTCCACCTGACATCATTGGCTTTGGGAGCTCCCTTGGATCAAGGTATCCTTCCAGTCCTCAACGCGTTTCCTCTGCCACTCCTTCATCAGAAGGAGAAGGTGCATATGGGTCATCAATCCGTATGTGCCTTTTATGTCCGGACACTCCTATTGGCATTTGACATTTAAATAACTATTGTGTTTATATCAAGTACACAGCACAATGTATCCAATGAGCTTATATTTTTTCGTCTTATTATCGGACATTCTTCACAATAGACTCTACTTGAGTTGTATTATGATGAGCATTACTAGCTTAATGAATTTTCATTTATCGGCTGGATTGAGAGTTTTAGGGAACCCTGGGCGAGTCATTGATGACTTCACCCTTGTCTCTCAGGGACTCCATGCCCATCTGTTGCTGAAGGCAATAATGTGGGTTTGTTTTAATTAGAGATGTGCTTTCCAATTTTAACTAAATAAATATACAAATGAATGCACTGACTAATTTAAAGGATAATGAATAAATACTAATGAAATTCATTAGAAAATATATGTTATCTTTAAAATGAGGTTTTAAAGGTTAAACACCTATAGTGGGGTGGGAGGCTGTGCTAATCTGACCCTTTATTACAGAGTCAGGACTGCGCTAATAGGAGGATTGGTGCGGCTGGATCCCGGAGCCTGTGCTAAAGGAGAAGACCCTTTAGCGCAGGCTCTTAGATCCGCAACTCTAATCCTCTTAATAGAATGGTCCGGGACTCTGAAGTATAGTCAGATTAGCACGGCCCCCAACTGCGCTATAGGTAAGTATTTAACCAACAGGTGACAAAGTATCATTTACATTAATTATAACAAAAACTAATGTAAATGTTAACTAATATTCAGTATTCTTTTTGTTTTAAACAAAACAGATACCAAATAGTGCAGCACATGAACATTATGTCTAGGTTTAATTTTATCTGCCCTACAAATAAACATTACTGGGCAGGGAGACTGCAGGAAGATATACTGGTTGGATGCTTAATACTGCCTGTCAGTATGCAGCATTGGGCATACTGCTTTGCGAATCCAATTTCTGGCCAGCTATTAATATAGATAAAAATAATTTTTTGTGTGGAATTGTGCAATTCATAATGTTTCCCTTTTGGGAAATGTATATACATTTGTGGGATCAAATTGGATACTTGGGATAGTTTAGCACTTTCAACTGAAGGTTGGAATTTTTGAGTTATGTTATGGAAATTCCATGGTTGTCCAGGCCTATGACAAGCTGCTGATCAGTGATAGTCAAGATGTTAGGGGAAAATATACATCTGATATCTGTGTGCTAAGGAGGCATGTGATATTCTAATTTAGCCTTTTTTTCATTTTTACCTGCCATTATCTGCTTAAACATCTGCCAAGAATCTGGAACAGTGAATGTATTTTAAAAACTACTGATTTACTTTTAGGAAATATATACATTTCTGTGGTTAAATTGGGTCTGTGGATAGTTTTCTCCATATGACCTAAGGATAACATATAGTTCTGCTATGAGAGAGGTGCAGCGTCGCTCAGTCCACATCACACATAGAAACATAGAAACATAGAAACATAGAAACATAGAAACATAAAATTTGACGGTAGATAAGAACCAAAAAGGCCCATCAAGTCTACCCATATTACATGTTACTTTTTCCTTAGGATAGCCTTATGCATGTCCCAGGCATTTTTAAATTCCTTTACAGTCTTTGTGTTTACCACCTCAAATGGAAGTTTATTCCATGAATCCACCACCCTTTCTGTAAAAAAATGCTTCCTCAAATTTCTCCTGAATCTACTACCCTCTAACTTTAGATTGTGACCCCTTGTTTTGGCATTTATTTTTTTGTGAAAAATGCTTTCAGCTTCTATTTTATTAAGTCCCTTCATATATTTGAAGGTTTCTATCATGTCACCTCTTTCCCTTCTATCCTCTAAACTATACATATTTAGATCATAGAGTCTTGAAAGTACACAAATTAAGAAATAAGTTTCCACAAAACACATTTCTCATAAAAATTATTGTCCAGTGTTTTTCATTTTTTTAAGAAAATAATCTTGATGTTTCAAATTATCATGAGATGTTAGGGTAGGTAGTGGTAGGTAGAAAAAAGGGGTACTTACAAATGCCCTATGTCTCCTGATCACATAGATAAACATGTACAGGTGTATATGTCAACTTGACTCTATGGCCATATTGCATAAAATTGTAACACAGGCATAGCAGAACTATATAGAGAAGGACAGACGGCACTCCAGGAAAAAAGTTAAACATGTAAGGTTTCCTCCTCCTCCACCTTTTGTTTGTTTGCAATATGAGTGTTGTCATTTTAATGCATCTTTGAATAAAGAATTACTTTTTAACTTTTTTCCTGGAGTGCCGTCTGTCCTTCTCTATATAGTTCTGCTATGCCTGTGTTACAATTTTATGCAATATGGCCATAGAGTCAAGTTGACATATACACCTGTACATGTTTATCTATGTGATCAGGAGACATAGGGCATTTGTAAGTACCCCTTTTTTCTACCTACCACTACCTACCCTAACATCTCATGATAATTTGAAACATCAAGATTATTTTCTTAAAAAAATGAAAAACACTGGACAATAATTTTTATGAGAAATGTGTTTTGTGGAAACTTATTTCTTAATTTGTGTACTTTCAGGAAATACATATTTTTATGAGGTTAAGTATGATCTAACTAACCCTGAGCTACCCAGGTGCTAAACCAAATATGGGCTGGTGTCAGGGTTTTTTCCCTGTTTTGTTTGCCATGTGCTGCTGGCAGCCATTTTACTCACTTCTCTTTCTGACTATGGTGCAGGGATGCTGCTCATTTCCTGCACTTCCTTTTATGGCCAGACTGGTGTGCATCATCCGTGTGAGACAGGATCCAGTCTCAGAATTGTGATGTCATCACTTATTATTTAAAGGGCCTCTGTTCAGTATGCTTTGCCTTTGCGTTGTCTCAGACCTGTTTGTGAGAGTTCCTGTGTATTACCTGGCTGCCTGACGTCCTTCCTGGTTCCTGATCCCTGGCTTGTTCCAGACTCTGCTGTTTTCCTTGTTGCTGATTCCGCTTTGGCTGCTGACTCGGCTCGTCTGACTACCAGCTCTGGTTTTGACTCCTGGCTTGTTTTTGCTATTAATAAAGGTGTGATTATTTTTGCACTTCTCGTCTCAGTCTGATTCCTGGCACCCTTACATTATGCAAAGGCCATGAATCCTGATGGTGCTAATAATCCATCTTTACCTGCCATAATTTCCAGGATGGATGTACAGGATCACCGCTTGGATCAATTTGCACTAGCCCTGCAAACCCTGCTGACTCGCACTGCACATTTGGACCAAAGTGTCCCGCAAGTTATGGCTGCTCCTTTTTCCGCTGCTGCACCTATGCCTACCAGGAGCATGTCCGGTTCTGCACCTCTACCTCAGCGATATGGAGGTGATCCTATTCAGTGCAGAGGGTTTTTGAACCAGGTGGGCATTTACTTTGAGATGTTACCTCAGGCGTTTCCCTCTGACAGAGCTAAGGTGGGATTTCTCATCTCGTTACTCTCTGACACAGCTCTTGCCTGGGCTAATCCCTTGTGGGAGACAAATAAACCTGTGATTTCAAATTACCCTGAATTTGTCTCCTCCTTTTGAAGGGTATTTGATGTTCCGGCTCGCTCCTCCTCTGCTGCTAAACGACTCATGTCCATTCAGCAAGGTACAAGATCTGTTGCTCAGTATGCTATTGAGTTCTGTACGCTTGCCGCAGAGGTAGGAGCAATGAAGCCCTTGTTGCTGCCTTCTTTCATGGGCTCTCTGATGCGATTAAAGACGAAGTTGCTGCCAGAGATTTACCAGAGGATCTTGAGGCATTGGTGTCTTTTTTGATCCTAATTGACATCAGACTCAGAGAGAGGCCCTCTTTCAAGGAGCGCTTGTGGAAGCCTCCTGTTCTGTTGTCTCCTACGTGTTCGTTCCCAGCCATGCCTCCCTTTCCACCCATGCCTCCTGGTCCAGAGTCACCAGGTACTGCTGAGCCGATGCAGTTGGGATTCACATGTCTCTCCATGGCGGAGAGGGCCTTTAGGAGGAGGGAGGGGCTCTGCCTCTATTGTGGGTTACAGGGACACCTTTTGAAGTCTTGTCCTACACGGCCGGGAAACGCTCACAACTAAGGTCTTCAGGAGCTTAGTGTTAGGTTTATTTAAGGGGGGTTTGGGTTAGATTAGGGGTATGTGGGTGGTGGGTTGTAATGTTGGGGGGGGGTATTGTATGTTTTTTTTTACAGGCAAAAGAGCAGAATTCTTTGGGGCATGCCCCGCAAAAGGCCCTTTTAAGGGCTGGTAAGGTAAAAGAGTTTTTCAATTTTTATTTTAGAATAGGGTAGGGCATTTTTTTATTTTGGGGGGCTTTGTTATTTTATTAGGGGGCTTAGAGTAGGTGTAATTAGCTTAAAATTGTTGTAATATTTTTATAATGTTTGTAAATTATTTTTTTATTTTTGTAACTTAGTTCTTTTTTTATTTTTTGTAACTTAGGTTTGGATTTATTTTACAGGTACTTTTGTAATTATTTTAACTAAGTAGCTATTAAATAGTTATTAACTATTTAATAGCTATTGTACCTGGTTAAAATAAATACAAAGTTGCCTGTAAAATAAATATGAATCCTAAAATAGCTACAATATAATTATAATTTATATTGTAGCTATATTAGGGTTTATTTTACAGGTAAGTATTTAGCTTTAAATAGGATTAATTTATTTAATAAGATTTATTTTATTTCGTTAGATAAAAATTATATTTAACTTAGGGGGGTTAGACTTAGCTTTAGGGGTTAATACATTTATTAGAGTAGCGGTGAGGTCCGGTCGGCAGATTAGGGGTTAATAATTGTAGGTAGGTAGCGGCGACGTTGGGGGGCAGATTAGGGGGTAATAAATATAATATAGGGGTCGGCGGGGGTTAGGGGCAGCAGATTAGGGGTTCATAGGGATAACGTAGGTTGCGGTGGTGTACGGAGCGGCAGATTAGGGGTTAATAGTATAATGCAGGGGTCAGCGATAGTGGGGGTAGCAGATTAGGGGTTAATAAGTGTAAAGTTAGGAGTGTTTATACTCGGGGTACATATTAGGGTGTTAGGTGCAGACTTAGGAAGTGTTTCCCCATAGGAAACAATGGGGCTGCGTTCGGAGCTGAACGCTGCTTTTTTGCAGGTGTTAGGTTTTTTCCAGCTCAAACAGCCCCATTGTTTCCTATGGGGAATCGTGCACGAGCACGTTTTTGAAGCAGGCCGCGTCCGTAAGCACCGCTGGTATTTAGAGTTGAAGTGGCGGTAAATATGCCTGTATGCTCCCTTTTTGGAGCCTAACGCAGCCCTTCTGTGAACTCTAAATACCAGCGGTATTTAAAAGGTGTGGGGGAAAAAAAGCATGCGTAGCTAACGCACACCTTTGGCCGCAGAACTCTAAATCTAGCCGTTAGTTTGCAGAGGGTCTGTAGGATTGTTGTTGCAGTGAGGTCTGTGTGTGTACCATCTAAGGTACTGGCAGACAGTCTGCCAATATGAAGATTTAACACCACTTTTTTTAAATTTATTTTTTTCCTTCTATTTTCTGCAGTGTAGGATCCCCCCTTACCCTTTAACCTCCCTGATCCCTCACAGACATCTCTCTAACCCTCTCTAACCCTCCCCCCTCTAACTAGTGCCTGCAATCTTATGTTCTGTCTTCCAGTACCTTTTTTTTAAACTTTCAGTAGTGTAGTGGTCCCCCCACCTCCCCTCCTCCTGCAATCATTCGTTTTGGGATCCCCCACTCTCTACCTTTTATCTGTACTGTAGCTCCCTATTCCTCCCTCGCTTTTTTTTTTTTGCAGCGTAGGGCCCACCCACTCCCTCCTCCATCTGCTGATGGACCGCACACCTGCCTTCCGGATTCCCTCCCACACCAGCAGATGATCGTTACAGACAGTGACACAATGTCACCGTCTAACTATCTGGCATCTGGAGGGTGTTTGTATGAGTGTGTTTTTGAATGCTTCTATGTGTGTAAGTGTGTGTGTTTCAAAGTTTCTATGTGTGTGTGTGTGTGTGTGTTTCTGAGTGACTGTGTGTTTGTGTATTAGTGTGTGTTTCTGTGTGTGTGTTCCTATATGTGTCTGTGTGTGGTTGAGTGTTTCTGTGTATCTGTGTGTTACTGTGATTTGAGTTTGTGTGTTTTTACCTTTATAAAAGCTTCAAGTTTGATTACATTCAAGAATAAACTGGGCACATATTTTAGTCACATGGTCAAAAAAAGCACAGGTTGAAAAGGGGGAGGGGCCCCTGACCAATGTTTTAGTAAGGGGCTCCAACGTTTCTAGTAAAGCTACATAAAATTCCAACAGTATGTAAATGACACACATCCTGTAAAAATATCTACATTTATTCCATAGTATTTTACTAAAAAACTATTAAAGGGACACTCAAGTCAAAATTAAACTTTCATGTTTCAGACAGAACATGAAATTTTAAACAACATTCCCATTTACTTCCATTAACAAAATGTGCAATCTTTTTATATTTACACTTTTTGATTCACCAACTCCTACTGAGTAATTTGTGATTGGCTGATGGCTGTCACATGGTATGTGAATGCATTTGTGATTGGCTGATGGCTGTCATATGGTACAGGGGGAGTGGAAATAGACATATATTTTAAAATTGTCAGAAAAAAAATCTACTACTCATTTGAAGTTCAGACTAAGAGCTATTGCATTGTCTTGTTAGCTTGCATTTGTTGATTATGCAAATCTACTGTGTTGACTGGTCCTTTAAAGCAGGGTTTTACAAATCCCAGAAGACAGAGACCAATGACCTCTACTCTAGTTCTGGCCTCCAATGTTTTGAATTACATCCCTATATTAATCAATTCCCTGGCTTCTTAAACTATATTGTATTCTGAGTGGCATCTAAGATTCAAATACATTATCAACCCCTGAAAGAAGGAGCAATTTGATAAGGTAATAAAAATTAAAAGTTTTTACATACAACATAAATTTAGATATAATTTCCATGTATTACTATTCACCCCTACCCATGGCTGATTTTCCATCTGTGGTATACAAAGGCTAGCAATTTTGGATTCCAAATACCTGGTGATAAAATACAGACCCTCTTGTCGCTTGTTATTGGATTTGCCATCTTTCAAGCACAATGATAATTAAAATTTAACAGAGTACTGAAAATTATGTTGTTGCTTTAAAGGCTATTTATACTATAGTAGGATGTTAATATGAAAAATGAAACTATAAATGTCAATTGTAAATTGAGTACATTATGGGTAAAAAGATTTGAAACCTTTATGTTGTGCTTTATTAAATCAATTTGATCTGTCCATAAATGTCTAAATTAAATGTTATAAATTTGCAGTTGCAATGTAAACTTTGCTTGCTACAATTTATTTGTATACTACTCAAATAATTTTTGCAAAAGCACATTATAATCTTGAGTTTTTCATAGGAATAGCATAGAGAGTGAAAGCGAGGAAACATATTCAGTTTATTAAAATCAATAATTACAGATTATAAAGTGATTTAGGAACATATAAAGTGGATTATGACAGTGGTGATTTTTAGTTCTCATTTTATAGGTCTGCTTTTCTAAATACTTCTAAGTGTCATGAGTTAAACTGTTTGGCTGCAATTTAGTATTTCATTACTAACAGGCAATTCCAAAAGTGTAAAATATTTTGAGAATAAATGTACGTGACCACTTACAACCCTCATGACAGAACTGTGCAGCTTTGTAGCACTTATTGCCTCTACTCCTTACAGCTTTACTCATGCTATGAAGTTCATTTTAGATATGGCTAGATTTATTAGCATTTATTTAGTGCAAATTTAGGCCTAGATTTGGAGTTTGGCGGTAAAAGGGCTGTTAACGCTCCACTGGCTTTTTTCTGGCCGCACCATAAATTTAACTCTGGTATCGAGAGTTCAAACAAATGCTGCGTTAGGCTCCAAAAAAGGAGCGTAGAGCATTTGTACCGCAAATGCAACTCTCGATACCAGAGTTGCTTACGGACGCGGCCAGCCTCAAAAACGTGCTCGTGCACGATTCTCCCATAGGAAACAATGGGGCTGTTTGAGCTGAAAAAAAACCTAACATCTGCAAAAAAGCAGCGTTCAGCTCCTAACGCAGCCCCATTGTTTCCTATGGGGAAACACTTCCTACGTCTGCACCTAACACTCTAACATGTAGCCCGAGTCTAAACACCCTAACCTTACACTTATTAACCCCTAATCTGCCGCCCCCGCTATCGCTGACCCCTGCATTTTTTTTTTAAACCCTAATCTGCCGCTCCGTAAACCGCCGCAACCTACGTTATCCCTATGTACCCCTAATCTGCTGCCCCTAACACCGCCGACCCCTATGTTATATTTATTAACCCCTAATCTGCCCCCCACAACGTCGCCGACACCTGCCTACACTTATTAACCCCTAATCTGCCGAGCGGACCTGAGCGCTACTATAATAAAGTTATTAACCCCTAATCCGCCTCACTAACCCTATCATAAATAGTATTAACCCCTAATCTGCCCTCCCTAACATCGCCGACACCTAACTTCAATTATTAACCCCTAATCTGTCGACCGGAGCTCACCGCTATTCTAATAAATGTATTAACCCCTAAAGCTAAGTCTAACCCTAACACTAACACCCCCCTAACTTAAATATAATTTACATCTAACGAAATAAATTAACTCTTATTAAATAAATGATTCCTATTTAAAGCTAAATACTTACCTGTAAAATAAATCCTAATATAGCTACAATATAAATTATAATTATATTATAGCTATTTTAGGATTAATATTTATTTTACAGGCAACTTTGTAATTATTTTAACCAGGTACAATAGCTATTAAATAGTTAAGAACTATTTAATAGTTACCTAGTTAAAATAATAACAAATTTACCTGTAAAATAAATCCTAACCTAAGTTATAATTAAACCTAACACTACCCTATCAATAAAATAATTAAATAAACTACCTACAATTACCTACAATTAACCTAACACTACACTATCAATAAATTAATTAAACACAATTCCTACAAATAAATACAATTAAATAAACTAGCTAAAGTACAAAAAATAAAAAAGAACTAAGTTACAAAAAATAAAAAAATATTTACAAACATAAGAAAAATATTACAACAATTTTAAACTAATTACACCTACTCTAAGCCCCCTAATAAAATAACAAAGCCCCCCAAAATAAAAAATTCCCTACCCTATTCTAAATTAAAAAAGTTACAAGCTCTTTTACCTTACCAGCCCTGAACAGGGCCCTTTGCGGGGCATGCCCCAAGAATTTCAGCTCTTTTGCCTGTAAAAGAATAAATACAATACCCCCCCCCAACATTACAACCCACCACCCACATACCCCTAATCTAACCCAAACCCCCCTTAAATAAACCTAACACTAAGCCCCTGAAGATCTTCCTACCTTGTCTTCACCATCCAGGTTCACTGATCCGTCCTGAAGAGCTCCTCCGATGTCCTGATCCAAGCCCAAGCGGGGGGCTGAAGAGGTCCATGATCCGGTCAAAGTCTTCATCCAAGCGGGGCAGAAGAGGATCTTCCATCCGATTGAAGTCATCATCCAGGCGGCATCTTCTATGGTCTTCCATCCGGAGCGAAGCGGCAGGATCCTGAAGACCTCCAGCGCGGAACATCCATCCGGACCGACGACTGAACGACGAATGACTGTTCCTTTAAGGGACGTCATCCAAGATGGCGTCCCTCGAATTCCGATTGGCTGATAGGATTCTATCAGCCAATCGGAATTAAGGTAGGAATTTTCTGATTGGCTGATGGAATCAGCCAATCAGAATCTAGTTCAATCCGATTGGCTGATCCAATCAGCCAATCAGATTGAGCTCGCATTCTATTGGCTGTTCCGATCAGCCAATAGAATGCGAGCTCAATCTGATTGGCTGATTGGATCAGCCAATCGGATTGAACTTGATTCTGATTGGCTGATTCCATCAGCCAATCAGAAAATTCCTACCTTAATTCCGATTGGCTGATAGAATCCTATCAGCCAATCGGAATTCGAGGGACGCCATCTTGGATGACGTCCCTTAAAGGAACCGTCATTATTCGGGAGACAACGGAAGAAGAGGATGGATCCGCGTCGCCTGCTTCAAGATGGACCCGCTCCGCACCGGATGGAAGAAGATCGAAGATGCCGCTTGGAGAAGATGTTTGCCGGTCCGGATGTCCTCTTCTTGCCGGATAGGAGGAAGACTTTGGAGCCTCTTCTGGACCTCTTCAGCACCGGATGATGGATCGCCAACCCCCGCTTGGGTTGGATGAAGATGTTGGAGCCAGGACGGATCGGTGATACCTGGATGGTGAAGACAAGGTAGGAAGATCTTCAGGGGCTTAGTGTTAGGTTTATTTAAGGGGGGTTTGGGTTAGATTAGGGGTATGTGGGTGGTGGGTTGTAATGTTGGGGGGGGGGGTATTGTATTTATTCTTTTACAGGCAAAAGAGCTGAAATTCTTGGGGCATGCCCCGCAAAGGGCCCTGTTCAGGGCTGGTAAGGTAAAAGAGCTTGTAACTTTTTTAATTTAGAATAGGGTAGGGAATTTTTTATTTTGGGTGGCTTTGTTATTTTATTAGGGGGCTTAGAGTAGGTGTAATTAGTTTAAAATTGTTGTAATATTTTTCTTATGTTTGTAAATATTTTTTTATTTTTTGTAACTTAGTTCTTTTTTATTTTTTGTACCTTAGTTAGTTTATTTAATTGTATTTATTTGTAGGAATTGTGTTTAATTAATTTATTGATAGTGTAGTGTTAGGTTAATTGTAGGTAATTGTAGGTAGTTTATTTAATTAATTTATTGATAGGGTAGTGTTAGGTTTAATTATATCTTAGGTTAGGATTTATTTTACAGGTAATTTTGTTATTATTTTAACTAGGTAACAATTAAATAGTTCTTAACTATTTAATAGCTATTGTACCTGGTTAAAATAATTACAAAGTTGCCTGTAAAATAAATATTAATCCTAAAATAGCTATAATATAATTATAATTTATATTGTAGCTATATTAGGATTTATTTTACAGGTAAGTATTTAGCTTTAAATAGGAATCATTTATTTAATAAGAGTTAATTTATTTCGTTAGATGTAAATTATATTTAAGTTAGGGGGGTGTTAGTGTTAGGGTTAGACTTAGCTTTAGGGGTTAATACATTTATTAGAATAGCGGTGAGCTCCGCTCGGCAGATTAGGGGTTAATAATTGAAGTTAGGTGTCGGCGATGTTAGGGAGGGCAGATTAGGGGTTAATACTATTTATTATAGGGTTATTGAGGCGGATTAGGGGTTAATAACTTTATTATAGTAGCGCTCAGGTCCGCTCGGCAGATTAGGGGTTAATAAGTGTAGGCAGGTGTCGGCGACGTTGAGGGGGGCAGATTAGGGGTTAATAAATATAATATAGGGGTCGGCGGTGTTAGGGGTAGCAGATTAGGGGTACATAAGGATAATGTAGGTGGCGGCGCTTTGCGGTCGGAAGATTAGGGGTTAATTATTTTAAGTAGCTGGCGGCGACGTTGTGGGGGGCAGGTTAGGGGTTAATAAATGTAATACAGGGGTCGGCGGGGTTAGGGGCAGCAGATTAGGGGTACATAAGTATAACGTAGGTGGCGGTCGGCAGATTAGGGGTTAAAATTTTTAATCGAGTGGCGGCGATGTGGGGGGAGCTCGGTTTAGGGGTACATAGGTAGTTTATGGGTGTTAGTGTACTTTAGAGTACAGTAGTTAAGAGCTTTATGAACCGGCGTTAGCCAGAAAGCTCTTAACTCCTGCTATTTTCAGGCGGCTGGAGTTTTGTCGTTAGAGCTCTAACGCTCACTTCAGAAACGACTCTAAATACCAGCGTTAGAAAGATCCCATTGAAAAGATAGGATACGCAAATGGCGTAGGGGGATCTGCGGTATGGAAAAGTCGCGGCTGAAAAGTGAGCGTTAGACCCTTTAATCACTGACTCCAAATACCAGCGGGCGGCCAAAACCAGCGTTAGGAGCCTCTAACGCTGGTTTTGACGGCTACCGCCGAACTCCAAATCTAGGCCTTAGAATGTTAGAATGAAAACATTTATTAATTGAATGCAATCACTGTTACTATTGGCTACACATACCGTATGGTACCAATCATATAATCCTCTGTGCTTTGCTTTTAAAAATGAAATATAGGCTGCTGTCAATTATGCTGTAATAAAATGACAATCTGTGTTGGATTTTCCTCTTTTTTGTGGCTCTTGTATTTTGTAAACACCATTTAGTGTGGTAAAAACATCACATTGTTGATAAACATAATTGAAATAGATACAGTACCATGGGGGTGTGTGTATTTATGTGTATATATATATATATATATATATATATCCTATATAATAAAAGGCCAAGTATGTTTGTCCGAAGCTGTCATGCGCAGTAGAGACTGCTCAAGGACCAACATACCTGGCCTTGAGCAGCAGAGACAGTGGTCCGAAGCGGCCATGATGGGGGGCATTGCCAGGCGGGCGTGACGTGATGAAGGCGTTGTCGGACGGGAGCGTGCATGATGGGGCGTGAGAGCAAAAGAAGGGGGAGAGAGATAGCAAAACAGAGGGGAGAGAGAGATAGCAAAACAGAGGGGGGAGAGAGAGAGAGCACAAAAAAAAGCGGAGGAGTGCAAAAGAGAGGGGGGAGAGAGAGAGCAAAAGATTGGGGGGAGAGCGCAAAAGAGAGGGGGAGAGAGCAAGCAAAAGAGAGGGGGAGAGAAAGAGCAAAAAAACGGGGAGAGAGAGAGAGCGCAAAAGAGAGGGGGGA
This sequence comes from Bombina bombina, assembly GCF_027579735.1. Taxonomy (NCBI): domain Eukaryota; kingdom Metazoa; phylum Chordata; class Amphibia; order Anura; family Bombinatoridae; genus Bombina; species Bombina bombina. Next base: position 267,433,411 of record NC_069503.1, read on the forward strand.
GAGAGAGCAAAAGAGAGGGGGAGAGAGAGCAAAAGAGAGGGAGAGAGAGAGCAAAAGAGGGGAGAGAGAGAGCAAGAGAGGGGGAGAGAGATAGCAAAAGAGAGGGGGAGAGAGAGATAGCAAAAGAGAGGGGGGGGGGCGAGAGAGCACAAAAGAGGGGGGGAGAGAGCGCAAAAGAGAGGGGGAGAGATAGAGCAAAAGAGAGGGTGGAGAGAGAGAGCAAAAGAGAGGGAGAGAGAGAGAGCAGAAGAGAGGGGGAGAGAGAGAGAAAAAGAGAGGGGGAGAGAGAGAGCAAAAGAGAGGGGGAAGAGAGAGAGAAAAAAAGAGAGGGAGGAGAGAGAGAGCAAAAGAGAGGGGAGAGAGAGAGAGCAAAAGAGCAAAAGAGAGGGAGAGAGAGAGAGCAAAAGAAGGGGAGAGAGAGCAAAAGAGAGGGGGGAGAGAGAGAGCAAAAGAGAGGGGGAGAGAGAGAGCAAAGGAGGGGGAGAGTGAGCAAAAGAGAGGGAGAGAGAGCAAAAGGGGGCGAGAGAGCAAAAGAGGGGGCATAGAGAGCAAAAGAGGGGGCAGAGAGAGAAAAAGAGGGAGAGAGAGCAAAAGAGAGGGGGAGAGAGAGCAAAAGAGAGGGGAGAGAGAGAGCGCAAAAGAAAGGGGAACAGAGAGTGCAAAAAAGAGGGGGGAGTGAGCACAAAAGAGAGTGGGAGAGAGAGCGCAAAAGAGAGGGGGAAAGCGAGAGAGCAAAAAGAGGGGGAGAGAGAGTGCAAAAGAGAGGGGGAAAAAGAGAGCAAAAGAGAGGGGGGAAAGAGACAGCAAAAGAGAGGGGGAGAGAGAGCGCAAAAGAGAGGGGGAGAGAGAGAGAGCACAAAAGAGAGGGGGAGAGAGCGCAAAAGAGAGGGGGAGAGAGAGCGCGCAAAAGAGAGGGGGGAGAGAGAGAGCAAAAGAGAGGGGAAGAGAGAGAGCAAAAGAGAGGGGGAGAGAGAGAGCGCGCAAAAGAGAGGGGAGAGAGAGAGCAAAAAAGAGAGGGGGAGAGAGAGCGAAAAAGAGAGGGGGAGAAAGAGAGAAAAAGAAAGGGGAGAGAGAGAAAAAGAGAGGGGGAGAGAGAGAGAGAGAGAGAGAGAGAAAAAGAGAGGGGGGGAGAGAAAGCAAAAGAGAGGGGGAGAGAGAGAGCAAAAGAGGGGATAGAGAGATAGAGCAAAAGAGGGGGGAGAGAGAGAGCAAAAGAGAAGGGGAGAGAGAGAGCGCAAAAGAGAGGGGGAGAGAGAGTGCAAAAGAGAGGGGGGGATAGAGAGAGCAAAAGAGAGGGGGAGAGAAAGAACAAAAGAGAGGGGGAGAGAGAGAGAGAGCAAAAAAGAGAGGGGAGAGAGAGAGAGCAAAAGAGAGGGGGGAGAGAGAGATCGAAAAAGAGAGGGGGAGAGAGAGTGAAAAAGAGAGGGGGAGAGAGAGAGAGCAAAAGAGAGGGGGAGAGAGAGAGCAAAAGAGAGGGGAGAGAGAGCAAAAAGAGGGGGAGAGAGAGAGCAAAAGAGAGGGGGAGAGAGAGAGCAAAAGAGAGGGGAGGGAGAGAGAGAGCAAAAGAGAGGGGAGAGAGAGCACAAGAGAGGGGAGAGAGAGAGCGCAAAAGAGAGGGGAGAGAGAGAGCAAAAGAGAGGGGGAGAGAGAGAGAGCAAATGAGAGGGGAGAGAGAGAGAGCAAAAGAGAGGAGAGAGAGAGAGAGAGAGCAAAAGAGAGGGGAGAGAGAGCAAAAGAGAGGGGGAGAGAGAGAGAGTGCAAAAGAGAGGGGAGAGAGAGTGAAAAAGAGAGGGGGAGAGAGAGTGAAAAAGAGAGGGGGAGAAAGAGAGAAAAAGAGAGGGGGAGAGAGAGAAAAAGAGAGGGGGAGAGAGAGAGAGAGAGAGAGAGAAAAAGAGAGGGAGGAGAGAGAGAGCAAAAGAGAGGGGGAGAGAAAGAGCAAAAGAGGGGGGAGAGAGAGAGCAAAAGAGAGGGGAGAGAGAGAGCAAAAGAGAGGGGGGAGAGAGAGGGCAACAGAGAAGGGGAGAGAGAGAGAGCGCAAAAGAGAGGGGGAGAGAGAGCGCAAAAGAGAGGGGGAGAGAGAGCAAAAAAGAGGGGGAGAGAGAGCGCAAAAGAGAGGGGGAGAGAGCAAAAGAGAGGGGGGATAGGGAGAGCAAAAGAGAGGGGGAGAGAAAGAGCAAAAGTGAGGGAGAGAGAGAGAGAGAGAGAGAGAGAGAGAGCAATAGAGAGAGGGTGGAGAGAGAGAGCTCAAAAGAGAGGGGAGAGAGAGCTCAAAAGAGAGGGGGAGAGAGAGTGAAAAAGAGAGGGGGAGAGAGAGAGCAAAAGAGAGGGGGAGAGAGAGCAAAAGAGAGGGGAGAGAGAGAGCAAAAGAGAGGGGGAGAGAGAGAGAGAGCAAAAGAGAAGGGGAGAGAGAGAGAGCTCAAAAGAGAGGGGGAGAGAGAGCGCAAAAGAGAGGGGGAGAGAGAGCAAAAAAGAGGGGGAGAGAGAGAGCGCAAAAGAGGGGCAGAGAGAGAGCAAAAGTGAGGGGGAGAGAGAGCGCAAAAGAGAGGGGGAGAGAGAGCTAAATAGAGGTGTTTGGAGAGAGAGAGCAAAAGAGAGGGGAGAGAGAGCGCAAAAGAGAGGGGGGAGAGAGAGAGAGAGCGCAAAAGAGAGGGGGGAGAGAGATAGAGCAAAAAAGGGGGGGAGAGAGCAAGTGATGGGACCGCTGTACTGCAAAAAATGGCCTGTGTACACAGGCTTTAGGACTTAGGACTACCTAATCAGTGGCGTTACTAGGGGTGTGTGGGGGGTGCGAGCCACACCCGGGTGACACCCTACAGGGGGTGACACCACCATAAATTATTATTATTTTTTTTTTAAATTGTATTGAAATTCAAAGAAATACAATGTAGAGATGCATACATTTTTTTATTAGAGGTGCCAGCATTTGTGAACATTAGTGGGACTGGGGAAGTTGTAGACACTTAATTTTTTTGCCCCTTGAGCCAGCACTGCAATTTCCACAAATAGTTTTCCCGGCTGCTTTTGCTTGTTTGTACTTTTGCTCCTCCCCTGCCCAATTTTACTATGATTGTTGAGGGCGTGCCGTGGGGCTTGCAAAGTTGCGCTGCTAGCCTTAACCTGCCTGCCTATCTGTGCTCACTGCTCAGTGACGTGTGGAGCAGTGGAGTCACTCACTGCTGTGCTGTCTTTCTAAACGGGAACCGGCAAATCAAGAGGGGGATTCCTGGCACCTGACTGCATGACTGTCTGACACTGTCTCTAAAGTTAAGGATCCACATATGATGCCCACCAGACCGGTACGGTTACTGTACACTAAGTGCACACTGAAGAGGTAGGAGGGGAGGGTGGGTGGGGGTCTGGGGGTGGGCAGAGTACAGAGGTGATTTGCCATAAGAAGCTATAGGCACGCTGCCTGGGGCTGTGCACTGACAGACTTGGAACAGAGTCAGAGATCAGAATTTTCATAGTTTGTGCCTAAACCTTTTCTTTAGTGATTTATTTTTAGAGTGCTCTGTTTATCTTTCATTGTGTTTTTGTGTGTGTGTGTCTGTGTTTTTGTGTGTGTGTATGTGTGTCTGAGTGTTTTTGTGTGTGTCTGTGTGTTTTTGTGTGTGTGTGTCTTAGTGTTTTTGTGTGTGTGTGTCTGAGTTTTTGTGTGTGTGTGTCTGAGTTTTTGTGTGTGTGTCTGAGTGTTTTTGTGTGTGTGTATCAGAGTGTTTTTGTGTGTGTGTGCCTGACTGTTTTTGTGTGTGTGTGTCTGAGTGTGTTAACGAGTGTGTTTTTAAGTGTGTCTGAGTGTTTGTATGTGTGTGTGCCTGTGTTTTTGTATTTGTGTGTGTCTGCTTTCTGGGGGGGAGGGTGACACCATAACTTACCGCACCAGGTGACAGCAACCCTAGTGACGCCACTGTACCTAATAAAATTATTAACCGCTAAATCTTCAAACCCCAACATTGCAAACTACCAAATACATCTATTAACCCCTAAACCGCCAACCCCCACAACGCATTAAACCTAATTTACCTTTTAACTCCTACACCTCCAACCCCCACAACACAAAAAACTAATTTAATGACTAAGCCCCCTAACCTAACAACCCCTAAATTAACCCCTTAATTACAATAAAAATAAACTACATTACAATAAAAAATACAAAAAAAAATTACATTATAGATTAATCTAATTACAAAAAAGGCTAACATTACCAAAAATAATAAACACATTATCCAAAATAAAAAAAATTAAAGCTAATCCCTATGAAAATAAAAAGCCCCCCCAAAATAAAAACACCCTCTAATCTAATGCTAAACTACCAATAGGCCTTAAAAGGGCTTTTTGTAAGGCATTGCCCCAAGTTAAACAGCTCTATTACATTAAAAATAAACAAAGTCCCCCCTAACAGTAAAACCCCCCACACACCAAACCACCCAAAATAAAAAAAAATAACACTAATAAACCTAATCTACCCATTGCCCTGAAAAGTGCATTTGTATGGGCATTGCCCTTAAAAGGGAATTCAGCTCTTTTTCACTGCTCTTAAAAGGGCATTCAGCTCCAAAAAACCTAAGTTAAAAAATAAAATCCACAGCATAGGCGGTGCGTAGCAGCGGTCCGGAGCAGTCTTCCAGAAGTTGCGATCCTCAGTGGCAGTCATCGGCGGTGGTGGTGCTCCTCGGCGGCGGAGGTCCTTGGCGAAGGCGTGGAGGTTCCTCTTCATGCGATCGTCCACCACACACTGAAGAAAGAATTCAAGATACCCCATATTTATTGGGTACCTTGAATTCCTATTGGCTGAAATTTTCAAAATCAGCCAATAGGATGAGAGCTACTGAAATCTTATTGGCTGATTTGAACAGCCAATAGGATTTCAATAGCTCTCATTCTATTGGCTGTTTTGAAAAATTCAGCAGCCCATAGAATGAGAGAAACTGAAATCTTATTGGCTGATTTGAACAATTCAGCCAATAGGAATGCAAGGTACCCCAAATTGATTGCGGTACCTTGCATTCAATATTCAGTATACCACGGACATCGGATGAAGAGGAGCCTCCATGTCGCAGAGGACGACTGCCGCCGCCGAGGACCACCGCTGCAGTGGACTGCTGCCGCCGCCGATGACTGCTGCCGTGGATCACCACTTCTGGTTAAGCCTGATGAATCAGCCACTGGTTGGCTGAGAAACGCGTTGCTATTATTTTAACATTTTAATAAAGTAAGTTTTATATACTTACCACTTGCTGCCGGACTTTTATTAACACCTGACCTTTGGACCATTGGGAGTTCCAGACCGCCGGATATAAGTCTACTGGGTGACTAGATTGATCCCAGCTTGCTCTGACTGCATCAAGGGAGGTGCTCTACTATTAGGTTCCTTGCTTATTTGAATCACAACTGCAGAGTTTAAATAAATTATATATATGTTTCACAACTGGAGTACAGGCTATTATATCAGCATAGACTGTATTTACTCAGAGTGATTTTTATAAGGAAATGCAGGAAGACTTTATATGGTTATATATTGTTGTTATACCATATAAGTAATATGAGACTGAAAATAAGTATTAGTATTAATAACAACTTTTGACATTTGCATAGTTCAAGCCCATATAGGAGAGATAGAATTCATTGAAATAACCACTGAAGCGTGAGAGACATGAGATAGACAAACTGCAGGTGCTGACAGGGGCGTGACCTGCTGCGAGACACAGCACACTGAATAATGTTTACAGCGTGGGTAACTGAACACAGACCAGAGAGTGTATTGAGAGCTGTGAGACACGCTGAGTTGTGAGAAGCTGTGTGACACGCTGAGATATGTGAAGCTGTGTGACGTCACAGAAAGTCCGTTACTGTCCGGTATGGGAATGAATCAAAGAATGGTTATAACATTATCATGAAACATACATTGCAAATGTTAGAAGTATTTCAGAGACAAAGTCAGTTTAGAAATGTTCAAGAGAAAACATGACATTTGAAATTAGCCGTTAGATTAGGCTTCCAAAGGAAAGTAGAAGTGATACAAATACCGTAGCGGTAGTAAGTAGAATCCGTTTGTTGGTAACAAAGTAGCAATTCCTGTAGAGATGTTAAGTTGAGATAGATTATTACTTCTTGGAATAGTACGCTTCAGGTTGAAATGTAACTAGTTGTTATCAGTCCTTAATGAGACCAAACTGCAGCTGGTATTTGTAATCCAAAAGTTGCAGTAGTAAAAGTAAATCTTCTCTTAATATGAATTAGCTTATAAGAAACAGAGCACTGATTTTAGCAAACAATACTCAACAACTAAGCACTTGTTTGGGGCGTGGTGATGCCTTAAGTACAGGTGAGGGAGGTGAATTGAAGCAAAAGGTAAAAACAGGACTGGAATCCTTACAGATCCCCCCCCTCAAGCAAGCCGACCACGGGTTGGAATTTAGGTCTACTTGGATAGCGTCTATGGAAATGAGCAATAAGCTTCGGAGCATTAACGTGTGCATGAGGTTCCCAAGTGTCATCCTCTGGGGCGAACCCCTTCCAACGGACCAGATACTGTAACTCTCCATTATAATGTCTTGAGTCCAAGAGATCATAGACTTCATAGACATCAGTGCCTAATTGTATAGGAGAAGGGGGTAAAAGAGGTGCATCAGGCTTATCTCCTAAGTAGGGTTTCAATAATGATACATGGAAAGTTGGGTGGATGGGTAAAGAATCAGGTAAGTCAAGCCGGACGGCATTTTTATTGATGATGTGTAGAATTTTGAATGGGCCAAGGAACAACCCAGCCAATTTTTTACTTGGTAAGTGCATTTTAATATTTTTGGAAGATAACCAAACATAGTACCCAATGGAATATTTCGGAGAAGCTCTACGTCGTAGATCATAGACTTTTTTCTGAGAAGCCTGAGCATGTTTGATGTTATCACGTAAGTGTTGGAAATTTTCAGCTATGTTTTGTGTTAACACATCAACAGATGGTGAATCATGTGTAGAAGTCGTTTGAATAGTGAATCTTGGGTTAAATCCATAGTTGGCAAAAAAGGGAGAGTAATTTGTAGTGCTGTTGATGGTATTATTATAGGCAAATTCAGCCATAGAGAGGAAAGAAGTCCATTTATTTTGATGATATGAGCAATAGCAACGTAGATATTGCTCAAGCCACTGATTGAGTCTTTCAGTTTGGCCATTTGTCTGAGGGTGGAAGGCTGTGCTTAACCTTTGATCAATTTGGAGTGCATTAGTGAGTGCTTTCCAGAAGCGAGAAGTGAACTGGGTTCCTCTATCAGTAGTTAAAATGGAGGGTAACCCGTGGTATCGTACAATGTGGTTTAGAAATAAGTATGCTGTTTCTATGGAAGTGGGTAACTTGTGATAAGGAATAAAGTGTGCCATTTTAGTAAAATGATCTGTAACAACTAAAATGGTAGTTTGTCCTGAACTAGGTGGTAAGTCAACTATAAAATCCATTCCCAAATGAGACCAAGGAGATTCTGGTACTTCCAGAGGAATCAAATACCCGTAGGGGGGTCTCCTTTCTGGTTTCGATACTGTACAAGTTGTACAATGTTGTATATATTCTTTTATACTGGTTTTCATCGATGGCCACCAATAACTTCTGGCGATAAGCTCATAAGTACGTTTGATACCTGGATGACCAATTAGTGGAGGGTCATGATGTTCTTTGATTATTTTCTGTCTGAAACGTTCTGGAATATATAGTCTAGAACCATGAAAGTAAAAACCATTCTGGAGACTTAGACTATCTAATAGGGTTTGGTATTCTGATGATAGATCAGATTGGTATTCCTTATCCTGTTGAGATAGGATAGCAAGGAAACGAGTAGGGGGAAGAATGCTAGTAGGAGAGTCTTCTTGTACAGGTCTTGAATCTCGTTGAGAGAGTGCATCTGCCTTCCCATTTTTTGATCCCGGACTATACATGATTTGAAAATTGAAACAACTAAAGTAAAGACTCCATCTCACTTGACATCCAGATAAAGTTTTGTTATTTTGTAAATATTCCAAATTCCAGAATTCAAAGGCTCTTTTAATGGCTAAAAGTTCCTTGTCCCCAATGGAATAGTTGATCTCTGCTGAAGTCATGATTTTTGAATAGAACCCAACTGGGTGTAGAGGTTCTTTAGGAGACTGTCTTTGGGAGAGGACAGCGCCAAGAGCATAATCTGAAGAGTCCACCTCTAGGATATATTGAAGGTTTGGATCAGGATATTTCAGAATGGGAGCAGATGAAAAATAATTCTTCAGAAAGCTGAAAGCATCATCCTGTTCTTTGGTCCACTGGAAAGTGCAGTTAGCACTAGTTAATTTAGTCAGAGGTTTCGCTATTTTTGAGAAATTGCGAATGGACTTTCTGTAATAGTTACTGAACCCAAGAAATTTTTGTAGTTCTTTCCTTGTTGAAGGTGTGGGCCAGGATTTTTTTTTTTTTGAATAATTTTTTTATTGAGGTTTTATGATACATACAAGAGAAAAAAAAACAACATACATCGCCTCATAATGCCAACGGTTAACATGTCAGTATATATAGAGCGAAAACAATTGCAAAACAGTGTACATATATAGGAGAGCGAGGCTAACCAAACCTCTATTTTATAATTTTTCGATCTGACATTGACAGACTATTTAGTAGGTCACTCATGGACCCTTTTGGATATGATAATGAATATATATATTAGTCTGGAGGATAGCCGCTTTTGGGCTTAATGATAGTTGGGGGGGAGTAGGGAACAAATCAGCGGGTAAGCACCGCTCGGAGCATGGAAGAAAGGGGGAAGAAAAAAAGGGGGGGAGGGCATTATATCAAATCTTCTATGTATGATAGCAAACACTGGTAGTGTCTCCTGGGAGGGTATATTTAATGGGATCTAGTGGAAAGTCAGGGAGCATAGAAGGCCGCCCAAGAAATCTATGCGTCGGACATTGATAAACATATTGGCAGTGAAATATAGTCACTAATATCATAATCTATATGTCTTATTATTAAGGAAGTTAGAGAGGCCTAATAAATGCTACAAAGCTACAGCTTATGTGAAGTAGGACAGACGGAATATATGGGAGTGGAGTTGCATATCTCAGCTCAGAAGACAGTGTTGGTACCAAAACCCCACTCATAAGTGCCTTACTAGTCTTTCAGTAGGGAAAGCAAAGGACTCAGAAGCAAGACAGTGGTGCATTATCCTGGCTACGAGTACCACTCTAACTAGACTAAACAGAGGGGTAGAAACTTATTAGTACTGGGAGATTACCCTATGCTGAGAGTTTTTAGATCCAATCCTGTCAAACTTAGGGCATTACTATGTTGCATATATAAACATGTGTATATAGCCTTCACTAAATCTATATAAAGTTCAGATGTGCATTAAATAGGTACTTAACTCAGAACATTAGTTAGTAACCACAAAAAATTAACCAATCTAGCTTCCAATGACTCTGTTACGTTAAGCTCTGAGAAAGGAGCCATCTACTTATTTAGGTTCTCACACAGTGGATTTTACCCCATACATATTAATTATATAGTATAGCAAATTGCATCAGCTTCAAACAGCAAATAAAGCATAATAACAGATATGTGCAAGTAGGTAAAGTTTCCAACTAATTAAGGACTTCAACAAATGCATTTGGTGAATAAGGAGTTCTATTGCCCCATCCATAGGTGAAAATATTAAATGGGATACAGAAATATATGGGTTCTGCTAGATGAATAGAAAAACTCAAAGAGGCATTAATTACTGCCCCATCTCTGATACATAAAAATTTTAACTAGAGCGGTTCTGGCTGGCAAGGGACTATACGACATTGCTTGGCAACAATAAAAAGGGACAATGAACCAAGTTCCAAAGTGATCATTAGCAGAAATGGCAGATCAGTAACTTCTATTAACTATCTCTTTGACATTATGCAGGGAGCAATTTCTACCTCATAAACAAGCTAGTTATATTATGTAGATGGTGACTGTTAGCTAATAGAGCTAAATATTAACAACCTAGACCTAATCAGCTTTAAGCGACATATGCAACCTAAAAACAATAACATAACAACATTGAGATCTATATATATGGTACACTTCTCTGTTAATTTCTAGTGAAATTATAGGCATACAAAACTGTCTCAAAGTGTGTTCAGCTCGCAGTAGCTGTAATGTCATTCGAGCTTTCCCATACTTCTAGGAAACGATGTAGTAGAAAAAGCTATCGGGGCAAAGGAGCTTTTTCGTTCTGAAAAAGAAGCCAGATGTATCTGGGTACACTGCCATCATACCATTCCCCAGTGCTAGTACACATCTGAAGAGAGCAAGTTAGTTCATCAGGTTCTTAGCTATCAAATAACAGTGTCCCCGGAATAGTGAGTCGTCATCTCAAATTTTCTTTCTGATGTCAGTCAAATAATAGGGACTTTGTATTTGGAAGGTGGATAAACATTAGCCTTAACCAATTCCCTTACGGGTGTAACGCTTCTTACCTCCACACATGTTCTCAAATTGGATCAGAGACCCTGATAATGAAGGCTGCAGGTGCGCAAAAGAGTCTGAGGTTGCAGCGGGTACTACCGCTGAGGGTTTCACAGGGTATGTAAGTACAATCTTTGGCTTCGGTACTACGGGTAGGTCGCCATAGGGTAGTAGGATAATGTCGGTATTTACCCGCTTCAGTATCTGTGACCTGAACATCGCGCTCTCACTCTCTGCAGCGGAAAGGACACATGTGATATCCGGGTCTTCCCCTTTGATCTGTGGTATTTGTGGCTCTTGTGGCTGTCTGCCCAACATCTCTCTAGGGGTTTTAGCAGGTGAAATAACCTCCATTACAGTGAAGGGATGGTCGGGACTGCTCAAGTATACCTCATGTATTATTCCAGCCGCCATTTTCCCTTCCATATGCGGGTGCTTGTTAGGGCGGGCTTTTAGCGTAGATAATAGCTGCCTAAAGTTGTCATCCATTTTCCGATCCAAGGCGATCAATAGATCCTTTATTGTGCTGAAAGAAGACTCCTCCATAATGAAATATAATTGTACCCCTCCAAGATAATAGGAAGAGAGTGCTGCTTAACCCAGCAGACGGGGGGGGGGGGGGTTATAAAATTGATAGAAGATAGCCGCCAGTTCTGACCAAACTTCAGATACACGTTTCTCCAGTGGCAAGCAGTATTAAATAGGTATCAATGAATTCAGCTCATTCTCATAAGTCCAATAGACCCGAGTATAATGCGGGCTTTCCAATTGTGAAACTTGTAATTGATATTCTGGCTTTAGAAAGCCCGGAGCTTCTGAGTTTTGCTTCCAATCATGGCGGCTGCTAGGACACGCCCCGTGGGCCAGGATTTTACTGCTTCCACTTTGTTATCTTGCATTTGAATCCCATTCGGGCTGATGGAGTAGCCCAGGAACTCTATTTTATTGGTGTGAAAAATGCATTTTTCCAATTTGGCGTAGAGCTGATGGACTTGGAGTCTTGCTAAAACCCAACTAACATGTTTGATGTGTTCTTCTAGATTTGTGGAGTAGATTAGAATGTACTAGATTGTACGCCCCTCTCAAATCTAATTTAGTAAAAATCTGAGCATGCCTCAGTCTCTCTATGAGTTCAGGAATGAGGGGGAATCGTTTTTTTTATGGTGATTTTGTTCAATTGTCTGAAATCAATGATAGGCCAAAGAGATTGGTCTTTGTTCCACACAAAAAACATTCCTGCACCAGCAGGAGAAACTGAAGGACAGATAAACCCTTTCTTTAGATTTTCATCTAGGTAAGTCTTTAGATGATCCAATTCTGGTTGGCAGAGTGGGTATAAATGTACAATGGGTGGTGTAGTTCCAGGTTTCAATTCGATAGGGCAGTCGTAGATTCTGTGTGGGGGACGGGTGTCTGCTTCCTTCTTACTGAAGACTTCAAAGAACTGCTTGTACATTTCTGGTATCTGAGTCTCTGATGTGGAGGATATACTGTGAAAAAAGGTTCTATGACAAGTCTGTTGGCAAAATTCAGAATTTAATTGAACATTTAAAGATTTCCAATTGATATCTGGTTCGTGTAGCTGTAACCAAGCTAGCCCAAGTACTATAGGGAATAATGGAGAAGTGATTACATCAAAGGTGAGATGTTCATGATGTGTTTTTAATGTGGTGACAGAGAGCGGGATGGTGTGATGTGTAATGGGTTCTGATGATATCTCAGACCCATCAACCACACAAAGGAAAATGGGAGACAACTTTTTGATCAATGGTATTTTATTTTTTGAAACCAGAGAACTGTCAATGTAGTTTCCTTGTGCTCCTGTATCCAAGATGGCTGGAATGGTCACTTGCTTATTTGCCCACTGTAGAGAGAGAAGTAAAGAACAATGAAGAGGGTTGTTATGCTTTAACTGGATAGAAAGATTGGTATGGTACTTACTCTTCTTGTTCTGTGGCAAAGAGGGGCAGTTCTTTAAAGTATGAGATGAGGATGCACAATACATGCAGAGGCCTCTAGTCTTCCTTCTGATGCGTTCTTCGGGAGTTAGAGGTCCTCTGATAAAACTTATATCCATTGCTTCAGCACCAGTTGAACCAGTATGATAACTGTTAGGAGTGGGATGGTTTAGAACCTTATCCTTCTTGTAAACAAATTCAGGGTATTGACGTTCAAATCTTCGTTCACGTAATCTCCTATCAATTTGCCTGCTGAGCTTCATGAGGCCTTCCAATGTTTCAGGTAACTCAGTTCGGGCTAATTCATCTTTTACTGCGTCAGAGAGTCCAAGCCTGAACTGTTTTTTTAGGGCAATGGCGTTCCATTGAGAGTCAATAGAATATTGCTTGAATTCTGTTATGTAACTTTCAACAGGTTTGATACCTTGTTTTAGGTTCCTCATCTTTTTCTCAGCAGTATACTGTAGGTTAGAATCATAGTATAATTCATCCATGATATCCAGAAAAGATGAAAAAGATGAGAGAACTGGATTATTTGTCTCAAAGAGAGTGTCTGTTCAAATGCGAGGTTCACCTCTTAAATAACTTATCATTGTAAGGACTTTAACCCTATCATTTGGGTATGTTCTAGGTTTAAGGGTGAAATTAAGCAGACAAGCATTTTTAAATTGACGGTATGAATTCCTATCTCCATTGAAAAAATCTGGGGGTGCAATGAATGGTTCTGATGCTCTGTTTAGTAGAGACAGTATCTTTTATGACTTTTCTTAAAGTTTCATTTTCTAATTGTAACTCTCTAAAGGCTTGACTAAGCTGATCAACTCTTTGTGTTAAATTATAAACAATTTGAGGAAGCTCTGCTGGATCCATTATATATGGCTTAGTTGTTATATCAGGTTCCTTGCTTATTTGAATCACAACTGCAGAGTTTAAATAAATTATATATATGTTTCACAACTGGAGTACAGGCTATTATATCAGCATAGACTGTATTTACTCAGAGTGATTTTTATAAGGAAATGCAGTAAGACTTTATATGGTTATATATTGTTGTTATACCATATAAGTAATATGAGACTGAAAATAAGTATTAGTATTAATAACAACTTTTGACATTTGCATAGTTCAAGCCCATATAGGAGAGATAGAATTCATTGAAATAACCACTGAAGCGTGAGAGACATGAGATAGACAAACTGCAGGTGCTGACAGGGGCATGACCTGCTGCGAGACACAGCACACTGAATAACGTTTGCAGCGTGGATATCTGAACACAGACCAGTGAGTGTATTGAGAGCTGTGAGACACGTTGAGTTGCGAGGAGCTGTCTGACACGCTGAGATATGTGAAGCTGTGTGACATCACAGAAAGTCTGTTACTGTCCGGTATGGGAATGAATCAAAGAATGGTTATAACATTATCATGAAACATACGTTGCAAATGTTAGAAGAATTTCAGAGACAAAGTCAGTTTAGAAATGTTCAAGAGAAAACATGACATTTGAAATTAGCCGTTAGATTAGGCTTCCAAAGGAAAGTAGAAGTGATACAAATACCGTAGCGGTAGTAAGTGGAATCCGTTTGTTGGTAACAAAGTAGCAATTCCTGTAGAGATGTTAAGTTGAGATAGATTATTACTTCTTTGAATAGTACGCTTCAGGTTGAAATGTAACTAGTTGTTATCAGTCCTTAATGAGACCAAACTGCAGCTGGTATTTGTAATCCAAAAGTTGAAGTAGTAAAAGTAAATCTTCTCTTAATATGAATTTAGCTTATAAGAAACAGAGCACTGATTTTAGCAAACAATACTCAACAACTAAGCACTTGTTTGGGGCGTGGTGATGCCTTAAGTACAGGTGAGGGAGGTGAATTGAAGCAAAAGGTAAAAGCAGGACTGAAATCCTTACATCTACTAAATGTGAGTGAAAATACTTACTTTCATTATACATTATCTGTCTATATAGACAATACTAGGGCATATAGGTGCCTTTTTGTGTTCTATATCACCTTCTGCAGAGTACTGAACATCTACCGGGTTGACTGCTATTGATCCCAGACCGCTCCTTCTGCACCATCAGGGGTGCCTCACCTAATGTGAGTGTATCTATATAACCAAACACTTTTATTTGAATCCTACAATATTGGGCCATGTGGCGCTTCTGTGTTCTTATGTTGTCTACAGATCTCTGATCCTGGATCGTGGCCTTTGATCCTCTACAGATAGCTGCCTTGACCTCTATTACTATCTATCTACTGTGGACATCACTCAATACCGAGACTCATATCCCTTATCTCTTTTGATGCCAAGAACTATTAATTGTTTATTATTTTTTAGAAAACATATATGTTTATTCGTTTAGATAGGGATTTATACCATCTATGCAAATTGTCAAAGATTATTAGAATTCATTTTGCTTATTATATTTGATATCACTTATTTAACACTATAAATTGTGAGCATATTATACACAGCTCTACAAGGGCACCCCCTATTTTTATTATTAATGCTTCTGGGAAGACCGCTCCGGACCTCTGCTCCGTGCCGCCTTAGCTCTGGATGAAGATGATGGACCCGCCTGAATGAAGACCTTCTCCGCCGGACTTCTGAAACCATGAGTTCCTATTTGGGGCTTTATTGTTAGTTTTTATTTTATTATTATTTTTATTTTTTTAACTTAGGTTTTTTTTGGGGGCACTTTGAAAAAGAGCTGAATGCCCTTTTAAGGGCAGTGAAAAAGAGCTGAATACCCTTTTAAGGGCAATGCCCATACAAATACCCTTTTCAGGGCAATGGGTAGATTAGGTTTATTAGTGTTAGTTTTTTTTTATTTTGGGGGGTTTGGTGGTTGGGGGTTTTTACTGTTAGGGGAGACTTTATTTTTAATGTAAAGGTGCTGTTTAACTTTGGGCAATGCCCTACAAAAAGCCCTTTTAAGGGCTATTGGCAGTTTAGCATTAGATTATGGAGTGTTTTTATTTTGGGGGACTTTTTTATTTTCATAGGGATTAGGTTTAATTTTTTTATTTTGGATTATGTGTTTATTTTTTTCTGTATTTCTATTTTTTTATTTTTTTGTAGCTTGGGGGGTTGCATCTACAACTCATAGACTGCCCTCTGGGCAGACTTATCAACTAGTAAAACATAAAAGTCAAAGAGCAATGTCCCATTCATTTTTAACTGTGCAGCTGGTGTAACAAGTTATTGGAAACACATTGAGGGGATAATAAAACCCAAAAACCTTCTTTCATGATTCAGATATAACAAACTTGTGTGTTTTTCAGTGTTGTTTTATATGGCATTCCAACCAATGTGAAGGGCCATCATATGAATTACGTCTCTATTTGTCTTACACTGGTTGTGGCCAATGCAACGTTAAAATATGGTGCTTAATGGATTCAGTACTGATAATGACGGTCTTTTTTACTCTTAACAACATCAGTTTGTGATGTGCACAATTAACACATTAAGTATAATATCATTTTGCATCATTTTATAATTATTATTTTAATATTATTATATTTGTGTGCAAATGTCCTAGTTTAAAGGAGCTACTTTCAGTTATCATTGCATACGGAAGTAGAAGAGTGTAAAATCTTTGTTTTTGGCTTTGTACCCTTAAAGTGAATGTCAATTTTCAGCAATGAGTGCCTGGTTTTTAAAAATACTTTTAAAAACAGAGGCACTTTCATTGATGAAAGTTTACATTGCACCGGATTTGTAGAAATACTTACCTTTTACTTCTGCAAAGCCGGATTGATGATCCCCCGCCTTCTTCTTCCTGCTGTACAACCACAACAATGATGAAACTGGCTTCCTCCAATCACAGCCGGGCATCACGAGATGGACGCTCTGGGATGCAAGTCATGATTGGAGGAAGCCGGTTTTGTCATTTCTGAGGTCCGTACAGAGGAACTGAGGCTGGGATCTGCGATCCGGCTTTGCAGAAGTAAAAGGTAAGTATTTCTACAAATCCGGTGCAATGTAACTTTTCATCAATGAATGTGCCCCTGTTTTTAAAAGTATTTTTAAAAACCGGGCACTCATTGCTGAAAATTGACCTTCACTTTAATTGCTAATCCTATCTATAAGTAATACCTTTAAAGGAATGTTGCAAACTATTTTCAACAACAGACAAGTGTTTTCACTTCTAAAATGTCCAAAAGGTGTTAAAGGATGAAGGGAAAAATCAGCTGTTTCACAAACTGAAATTGTACAAACTAGCCTCTTAAACCAAATATTTATTTGCTTTTAATATATTACATGCTTTCTTACCCACTCAAATGTCCTCCCGTTAGCTCATCATCTCAAGCCCTCTCTATCCTTGGCTCTTTACCTTCTTTATCTTAGTTCCTGCAGAAGCAGTTTGTGAAGTCTTAATTAAATCCAGAACAAGGCATATACAAGTAGCCAGGAAGAAACGGTACCTAAAATGTATCTCTGGGCTTCTATACATTTGCGTTTTTTTAAAGATACAACATTTTCTAGCTTTTACTAATCATGTTACCGGCCCTTTAAAATTATGGCTGCCTCCTAAATTATGCATCAATTAGTCAAGCCCTGATTAATGATACTCTATCAAATCCAAAAAAAGTTTTTAATATCAACATTATAATAATTTTCATTGGGAAACAATGACGTATTCATATGATCCTCTGATTTTACAAGTCATTCAGTTTATGTGCATTATATTTTACATTGTAGCTCAGATATCAAATCAAACCAATATCTACAATCTGTTGACCAGTGCCACTGGTTTAATGAAATTTTCCTTCACGCTTAATATATTGCTTATGGCAAGGCGGGAGAAATGCCAGGATGCAGGGAACCACAAATTAATGCTACGTTGGTCCTGCTGTTTGGTTGAAAAAAGGGTAAGACTTGCAAAGTGCCCTACTGCCACTAAGGTCATGTTTGATTCATTGTTCCTTTCCCTTCCAAGTCACCAAATGCAATATGCTGCTTCTACGTATTTATTTGGAACAATAAAGGCCACTACTTTGTGGGTCTTATATGCAGTAAAAGGGTTTAAATACAGTTTTACATGTATTATACAGCAGTGATTAAAACCCTTAGCTGCCTGTGTGCCTTCTGTGTGAAACAAGGGTTATATTGCTGTATGTATCATACCTGGATACATATATTATTGTATGTTCCTCAAGAGGAGAGTCCGCTGTCTCAGTTGAGGGATTAGACATCCATAAGGCCACTGTGAATTCTCTTTTGGATTTTTTACCATTAGGATACACCAGAAGCTCAGTTTCACTACCTCCCAAAGCACACACTCTTTTTATTTTTTTCTATTAGGAAACCCTCCAATTTATTTAGGGATCAACACGTACATTTTCACTCTAACATTTTTTCACCTATTTTTCTGGATATCCTTCACGTATTTTTTCGGATGTATTATCATTTTTATTTTTATATGTATTTTTAAATCACACCAAAAGTTTTTATATCACAGTTTTCATTGGAATTTTTTATTGAATTTTTCATTTTTATAATTAATTACTTGAACACCCGGATTTGTCACTCAAACACACGGATTCATCACAACTAAGAAAGACTCTATATCACCTGCAACACCATCAGCCTTCCTCTATAACTGAAGGAACTCTATAGGAACACCATTATATAAAGATAAGACTTTTATACACATTGGTAACGCATCTGTACATTGCCATAGAGTGCAATACCCTGTGACTATCTCACTGTGACTAATATATTCTATGTATTGTATTTTACTATATTTTACTGTTTATATCTGTATCATGGATCCATGAAGTTTTACACGTCTGTTAGACATTGCGACTGATTTTAAATTGATATATTATAAATAATTCTAGTCTTTTACCACATTTACCTTAGCCTTCTTGAGTTGGCACTCTCTTCCCTCGTTTACATATCTAACTTATTCAGTCCACTAGGGGACTTATGGTAGAGAGCTTAAGGTACACCCACTAGCGCTTGGCCTACTAAAACACTAAACACTGTAAAACACAAGCTCACAAGTGTTTTTATATTAGTGATAAAGCTTATAGATCCAGTAACTGCTGAGGTGTCCTAATAAACTGCAGAAGGGGTTGAGTATTAAATAGATTATGGGAAAGGGGTCTATATAGGATGCTTATTTATTTATTATTAGCATACACATAAATTGCCAAAATGAGATGTCTCCCCTCTCAGACTTTTATAAAATAATGACTGCCACGCTGTTGTTTACAATGTATACTATAGGAAAATCACTTTTTTTTCTTTGTGGGGAGTAGCATTTTGCAGGTTGTTCATATGAGCCTGTGAGCAATCTATTCTATGGAATAGTTGTGCATAAACACAGACTTAATGTTAGTATCAAAGTTAAAGGGACAGTTTAGTCAAAATGAAACTTTCATGATTCATACAGGACATGCAATTTTAAACAACTTTCCAATTCACTTGTATTATCAAATTTGCTTTGTTCTCTTGGTATTCTTAGTTGAACGCTAAACCTAGGTAGGCTCATATGCTAATGTCTAAGCCCTTGAAGGCCGCCTCTTATCTAAATTCATTTTGACAATTTTTCACAGCTAAAGGGCGTTAGTTGATGTGTGCCATATAGATAACATTGTGCTCAAGCGCGTGAAGTTACTTATGAGAGGGCAGTGATTGGCTAAAATGTAAGTCTGTTAAAAGAATTGAAATAAGGGCGCAGTCTGCAGAGGCTTAGATACAAGGTAATCAAAGAGGCAAAAGGTATATTAATATAACAGTGTTGGTTATGCAAAACTGGGGAATGTGTTATAAAAAGGGGTATCTATCTTTTAAAACAATAACAATTCTGGAGTAGACTATCCCTTTAAAACAAGCAGCTTAAAGGGGCATAAAAGTCAAAATTAAACTATTGTGATTCATATGAAGTGTACAATTATGAAAAAAAAAATATTTCTAGTATCAAATTTACTTAATTCTGTTGGTATACTTTGTTGAACAGCATACTTAGATCAGCTCAGAGGTTTGCACATTTATGTAGCACTATTTAGCAGCAGTGTTTGCTACAATGTATAACTCAAACACTGCTACCATATAATGCTCAAGTAATGGCCACACTCCTGAGCCCATTTAAGTTAAATCTCCAATGCATAAAGTACATCAGATAATAACACTTTAAAAAAAATCCATCTTCTATCTAAATCATGAACGTTTCATTTTCACATATCCTGTATGTCCCCTTAAGCACTTTAATATACGTGATAGAACTTTTGGCGTTCATTGCCCCTTTTAAACTTCAGAGTCAAACAACAGTCAGTCTGGTTTTTTTATTTCTAATATTATTTCTTGTATAAGTAATAAAACCCATTTCTATTTTTGCTGCAGTTTATTACCAGACGTCTTGTTACAAAGATAACAGAGGGCATCATTTTATTTGAAGAAAAAAGAAAAGAAGCTTTTAGCGGATGGCAAAAGACTTGTTCTGAGTAATGATAGAAAAATTGACCTAACAACATGGTATAATTAGAACTTCTGTTTTCTAGCTAAGAAAAACAACTTACTAGGGAAAAAAGTATAAAGAAATGCCAATTTAACAATGAATTGTAATTATTTTTAAATAAAACATTAATAAGGTTAATGTATGTTACTGTATCAGGAGCACCAGACTATGATATTTAAATGTCATTGCAATTTTTAATTTAGTAATGTAAGAATACAAAATGTTGTCCTATAATACTTCACTTAAATGTATTTTGTTGTTGGTTTTTTTGTACTGATTAAAGGAAAATTGACAACATATATGTGGGATGCTAGAAACAAAATATGAGATCAACCAAATGGTAATGCAAAAACAAATCTACAAAGCCTTTAAAGGGACATTCTCTTAGAATTTAAAGTGCACAGCAGTGTGTTTCAGATTCACTTATAAAAGTGTATTGTGACATCAAAGAACATAAAAAGCCAAAAAGAAACCATGCAAATGGCTTAAACACAAAGTTAAAATCAGTGCCAGAGGAGCAATGCACTACTCGGACCTAGCTGTACACATCTAGTGACCTTCCAGTAGTGTATTGCTTAAAGGGACAGTCTAGTCAAAATTAACTGATTCAGATAGGGCATGTGATTTTAAACAACTTTCCAATTTACTTTTATCATCAAATTTGCTTTGTTCTCTTGGTATTCTTAGTTGAAAGCTAAACCTAGGTAGGCTCATATGCTAATTTCTAAGCCCTTGAAGGCCACCTATTATCTGAATGCATTTGACAGTTTTTCACAGCTAGAGGGCATTAGTTCATGTGTGTTATATTGATAACATTGTGCTCACGCTCGTGGAGTTACTTATATGAGAGGGCAAAAATGCAAGTCTGTCAAAAGAACTGAAATAAGGGGGCAATCTGCGAAGGTTTAGATACAAAGTAATCAAATAGGTAAAAAGTGTATTAATATAACTGTGTTGTTTATGCAAAACTGGGAAATGGGTAATAAAGGGATTATCTATCTTTTTAAACAATAAAAATTCTGGAGTAGACTGTCCCTTTAAGCCTAATCAGGTGTGCTATTCAAGAAAGCATACAAAGAGAACAAAATAAACATAAATAAATATAATGAAATTGAAAATCTCTTAAAATTCCATGCTCCATCTGAACAATGAAAGTTTTTTGTAACTTGTGTCATTTTAAAAAAGATGATGTCCAGCTTTACCGTCCTGCTTTTTAAATAAAGGTAACAAAAGAACAAAGAAAAATTGATAATAGAAGTAAATTAGAAAGTTGCTTAAAATTGCATTCTCTACCTGAATCATTAAAGAAAAAAATGGGTTTAGTGTCCCTTTAAGTCTATCTGAATGCCCATTAAAGTTTAGGGAATCCTATTGGTTAATTTAAAGGAGTTTGAAAAAGAAATAACTGCTGCACTCCCAGTTGTAAAATAAAAATCAAGGCTTTATTAATTTCATGTTTAAAAAGCACAGATCGACAAGGAACATTGCGGTCTGACACGTTTTGCGCCCCCTAGTGGTTCTTACTCAGGGTAACTGCTTTTTAAGAGTTAAAATAATTGTTCAGCAATCTGAAGAAGTGCAGGGAAGGACCACATCATTCTAGATTGCTATAACTGGTTCTTAGTTTTATTCTTTCAATATTCATGCAACTCAGCTTTGTGACTAACGCAGCTGATAGGGATCAGGGACAATGTACACTCGGGACCAGCAGTACTCTGTGGTTCCCAAACTGTACTTCTACTATGTGTTTAACACCTCTGCAGGGGTGGTTAGTCTTAAATTACATGCTCTAACAAATTAGCATGTCATTTAACTAGAATGGCCCTTTAACTATAATATGGATTATAGAAACTTTTTGAGTACCACATCCCTTTATTTAAATGCTGCAAAAATATTATTTAATCAAGAGACAGCATGTACTTAAAGGGACATGAAACCCAATTTTTTCTTTCATGATTTAGAAAGAGTATGCAATGTTAAACAACTAATTTACTTCTATTATGTATTTTGCTTCATTCTCTTGATATCCGTTGCTGAAAAGCATATCTAGATAGGCTTAAGTAGCTGCTGATTGGTGGCTGCACATAGATGCTTCATGTGATTGGCTCACCCATGTGCATTGCCATTTCTTCAGAAAAGGATATCTAAAGAATGAAGCAAATTAGATAATAGAAGTAAATTGGAATGATCTTTAAAATTGTATTCTCTACCTGAATCATGAAATAAAAATGTTTGGTTTAGTGTCCCTTTAATGTGAACATTCTATTGAGCACATGAACAGCTATTAAAAAAAGATACAAGAAAAACTGTTTTTGGTTTTGTTACATTGTGTTGTATATTCTATTCAGTATAAGCACTTTTTCCTGTCACTTTAACCTGACACCTTTGGTGAATAGTATTGAATGATTCATTTTATTTGTCTTATTCAGGTTCGTGCTAGTGCCATTGCCCAGGATGCAGACCAAAATTATGACTATGCTAGCAACAGTGTGGTTCTACACCTGGAGCCTGGAGATGAGGTATATATAAAACTAGACGGAGGAAAAGCACATGGCGGAAATAACAACAAATACAGCACTTTCTCTGGATTTATCATCTATGCTGACTGAGGATGGTTTACCAAAGGAACTTTTTTTTTTTTGCGCAACTAGTTCAATTTGTTGGCCTATAGACAATGTGTCGTTACATTGACCAACAGGAACTTTGGGGACCGTCAACAGCGAAAAATCCAGAGTCACATGACTCACAGCTGTACACCTCGGAAACATTAAGTATATACACATATATGTTGTACAAGTTTCGCAGATGCGTCATCCCTACCACCAAAGCAAACATTCTGTGTGTGTATGTGAATGGAATCATCTTATACAATAAAGATTTTTATAAGAAAAAAATATATACCAAGATACAACATTCCTTAAATATATGATATCGATATATTATAATCTTGCTGCTTTTCCCATGTGTCAGCTATGGATTTTGTAAGTTGCCTGCCTGTGGTGGTGCTTGGAATTTATGCATCATATCATCAAGAGGATTTTTTTTAAATTAATTTATATTTTTTTGCAAAAAATCAAAGATGCTCACTAAAATATATGCATCTTTTTTTTTTTTTATCCAAGACAATTTTTGCATTTTCACAAGACTGTGGAAAAAATTCTAAAGGAAAGAAT
Organism: Bombina bombina; assembly: GCF_027579735.1. NCBI lineage: Eukaryota > Metazoa > Chordata > Amphibia > Anura > Bombinatoridae > Bombina > Bombina bombina. The sequence goes on from NC_069503.1 coordinate 267,456,457, forward strand.
GACAATGGAATAAATGCTAATGTAAAGAAAATTAGAAAATGTTTTGGCATTTCCATTAAAGAAAAAACAAAAAAAGTATATTGTATTTAATCATAATGTAAATGATGTAATCACATGAAAATACATAGAACAATAGATATTATAAATTAATTTACAATTTATATTTAATATTCAAATATTAACATAGAATTATTTTATATGTTTCCCTGATGTATTTAATTACTGTACCCCCCTACAAAAATCTAAATATCAAATAAAACTAGTGCAAATGTGAGAAATGCTAATGATATATAATTAGAGGGATAGTAGCTAATTCTTTATAGCTAATGTCACAAGAACAGGTCATCATGCAGTCACAAACAACAAAATAATGTATTTGTCATCAGAACTAGAGACATCACTGGTTGTGATATATATCACTTTTCTGGCATTAGGTAGTGCCTTTTTTACTGGTGACATATGGTACACTTGAAAGCATTTGTGAGACATAAGTATATTGAAAGGCAATTCCTTTGGCAGACTTTTTATTTTTAAGGTAGCATAAACCTGTCTCATTCCCCATTCATTGTTTGAGATTGTGATTTAAAGTGCTTCTTGTCACAAATGGGCTTACAATGTTGTTACAGAAAGAAATCCAGTACTTGTTCTAATGAGTTCTAAATTAAATGAAGGGGTTTATCACCATCTATTGCTTAATAATTATTGGCATGTTAATAGGTGCAAAGAAGACAATTTCAGTGTTGACCCAATCACTATCATCCATTTTCATTGTTTATTGGCAGCATATTTTTTTTTGTTTTGGTGCAAAAAAGACCCTATACTTAACACATGCCAATCCTCTCTGACTCATCACAATGCAATTTTTTGATACCTAAAGGGACATGAAACCCAAAATGTTTCTTTTATGATTCAGATAGAGAATACCATTTTAAACAACTTTCCAATTTACTTCTTTTATTTAATTTGCTTCCTTCTCTTGTTATCATTTGCTGAAAATTTTATTTAGGCAAGTTCATGAGCAGCAGAGAAACTAGGTTCTAGCTGTTGATTGGTGACTGCATATATATATATTGAATGTGATTGGCTCACCCATGTGTTCAGTTAGAAACTAGTAGTGCATTGCTGCTCCTTCAACAAATGATACCAAGAGAATGAAACAGATTAGATAATAGAAGTAAATTAGAAAGTTGTTTGAAATTGTATTCTCTATCTGAACCATGAAAGAAAAAAATTGGGTTTCATGTACCTTTAACAACAAGTTTCCAAGGCTAATATTCACTTATCAAATGCAATAGCTAAAAGGGCTTGATAAACCCAGGACACTGCAAAAAGTTTTAGAATGGAACATTGCTTTTGCGCATGGGCAAAAACACATTAAAAATGACCTACCTCCATATTGGATGATATTAGGAAGTAAAATCACCAAACAGATGTTACCTGTTCAATCAATTATACAAAATAAAAAAAAAAATAATAAGCACTTTTATACTAATAGAAAATAGCCAAATCAATAACCAAGCAAACACACAACCCTACTGTACTGATAACGCTCTTGTTCAAATCCCTCGGAGGGACGTACACACATATCTCTATGGTTGGGAGCTAAATAGCTTTCCTCCTCAGCCATGTTTTCCTGGACACTTATGAGTTACACATGCTGCAGGGTGTGCAGAGAGGAACATGTATTGTGTTTCTGGAGAGCACTATTTATATTCCTACCTGCACACCCTGCAGCATGTGTAACTTATAAGTGTTCTGTATTTTAAGGGATGGCTGGCAACCCTAATTGCACACATTACCTCTTAGCATCTCTGCATACTATTCAAGGGCACAACTACCATAGAATAGCTACAACTTACAATCTTATTGTTTTTTCTTATATGCCTGCAGTTTTCTTCAAATACATTCTCTTATTTAACCTTACAGGTGCAGCTTTGATAAGCTCCACATCTTCATACTGGGAGCTGCCATTTTGGAGCTTGGCTCTTCTTCTACTCTGACAGAGGTGGTGCACATTTACAGATTAGTGACATTGCTGCCTTTTTGGTATCTGTATTTTGCACTTCAAGTTAGAGTGATACAGAGCACAAGCTTTACATTTTGCAGTGAAAATATTTTTTTATGTTTAAACTGTGTATAAAAGCTGCACAAATGTAAACCTCTTTCTATGTATTGTGTGTGATAACCTGAAGTGCACAATACAGCTGTGAATAAGCTGATAATATCATTATCTGTCAATGTTCACCACAGCTGTCATAGGGTGCAAGAATATGGCATGGCCGCCCCCAGTATAAAGATGTTTAAAGATGCAGAGCTTTAGCAACCATCACATGTGAAGGGTTAAAATATTAGAACAACTCAAATGAGCTGCGTGCACAGGAAAAAACAATGGTATGGTGAGTACATTCGTTTAATGTTCCTTCAAAAGGAATCAAACATACAGTTCCTTCAACCTAAACCGCCCCAAATCACCATTTTGTTTTATTTAATCCTGCACATGTGATGTTTGAAATATGAAATTGGGATATTAATAATGAAGATAACAATTTTGTGTTGTCTTTGTGAGGTAGAGGAGTATTAATGGCAAAAGCATTTTAGGATTATGATCACTGAAAACCCATACTGATAATACTGACCAATGTTCAGATATTGTCACCTGCCAAAAACAAGCGTAAGGTGGTGACCAACCCCTATATTTGTCAAAATTGTATAACTGTAATCAATATAATACCAATCACATGTATCTTCAAATGATGATCACGCAGACCATAGCGTCTTTTGAATCTTAATTTGTCAAAATTCTCATAAATTTTAAATGTAAAACGTAGCTACATTTCGATAAGCTGATTACTGAGGTAAATATACAATTTATTGCCATGTGAAGCAGCCTATCAAGTAGATGCAGGGTGTTTTATACTATGCTGTCATGGTGCTGCTGACATTGTCTGTTACAGTGTCTACAAAATGCTGGTTACATTATTACAGGTACATTAAACACTATACAATGGTTACTGCAGCTCTCTTCAAAGCTGTTCTCTTATTTTACCCAATTACAAGTGCTGGTTAGGAAAGCTCTGCATCTTGATACTGGGTGCCGCTGTCTTGCAGTTTAAAGGGACAGTAAACAGCTTGTGATTACAAGATATTTCTGTGGTGTTGCTACATAATACCATATCAGTCTGGTTTTAACATTTTTAAAACAAATTAACATCCTTTTTTTCTGCAATACTTTGCCAAACTCCTCCCACTCTTTTCCTTATTTAGAGTAGCCTGGGCTTTAGTCTGCAGACAATAAGGCTAGCTACTTTCATAAAATTTGAATAAAATTGTTTTGCAGTTGTTTCCTGATAAAGCCAATTAGGGACATATATGTAGCAGTGTTAGCCTTGCTACGTCAGCAGGGTGCATTTCAGCTTCTGAGAATTAGGAATTGTTCAATTTTCAGAGCTAAATTACATGAAAAGGGGCAAGGTAAATAATGAAAATACATAACAAAGTTGTTTTATTATGCATAACTAAATATTTTATTAAAAACTCTGAAGGTATTTACCGTTCCTTTAAGCATGCTCACACACTGTGACAGAAGCAGTGCCCGTTCACAGATCAGTGATATTGTTGTCTTCTTGAAAAGCCGCATTATGCACTTTATTTTAGAGTGCACATTACAGAGCAGGAACTGTATGTTTTGCACTGACTTCCTTGCTCTATATTACTATTGAAGGCTTTTTTTTGTTTGTTATGTAACTGATTACATTTCAAATATGTAAATCTTCTGTTTTCTATTGTGCAAGCTAACCTAAAGGGAAAGGCACAGCTGTCTCAAACCGGTGAGAAGTGCGCAGCTTCTGTCACAGGATACAGCAATATGTACAAGATGGTGGCACCCAGTATAAAGATGCAGAGAAAATAAGAGACGGGGGTAGATTTATCAAGTGCCCGACATTGCTAAATGCGAACAGCGTACGCACAAACTTCTTAACTTTTGTTTCCGGCGAACCTGAAGGTTCGTGTGGAAACAGCTGCATCCGCAGCTTAATAAATCTACCCCAAAGGCTTTAAAGAGGAAACACTCTGGCATGGTGAGCAGTAATTATGGAAAACTGTAGCAGTATAAGGGTTATTGTATTAAACAATTTTGTCCTGCAAATAAAAGAGCAGTTTTTGCCCATGTTGAAGATATTTTAGAATAAATAAGTTAAAGCTGTTTAAAGAGACATTCCGGTCAAAATTTAAATGCACATAGATGAATTACATCTTTGAATAGAAACATATTTGCAATTTACATTTATTGGCAAAAACGCTACCAGTAAAACTCATTACTATCTGAGTGTTGGCATTTTTCTCTGCATGTGCATGTGAAGCATAGCTAGATATTCTCAGTGCACCAGCATTTTAATACTGCAGCTGCTCAGAACACCAGTGGGGCTTGTATCATGTCAGCAATTAACAAACTGAGTCATTACCAGATGGTACAAGCACCTTAGGCTCTCTGTCTGAGCAAGCACTGTGTAAAAAGGCTGGTGCATGGTGCATACTTATATACACTTTTGAAACAACTATATCTTTTATTAGAAGCATTATAGCTAATACATGTATAAAATATGTTTCTATTCAAAGCTAAAACGTATCCATGTGAATTCCAATTTTGGCTGGAATGTCCCTTTAAGCCTTAATAGCTAATAAGTACGAAAATAGTAATAAGTAAGAAAACTACTATAATAAGATAAAAAAAATACATTTTAAAATGTCCTCTTTTAAATAAAACAAAGACAAGAGTTGACATTATTCCTTTACAGTGATCTCACAATATCACATATGTGGAGTGATTGCAACAAGTTAAGGTTTGATGGCCATAAACTCACCAGCATGGAGAGAAATTATGCAAAATTCTATGGGGGCTTATTTTGAGCATTATCTGGCAATGTATGTGTCTCTCCTTCACATTCAGATCTCTTTCATGCTAAAATTTGCCTCTCTAAAATTCTTTGAGGGACCTCACAGTCTTGATAATCTCACCAGGCTTTAGAGCTTTAGATCAACGAGTCCTTAGTCAATATGTACACTTTAGGTAGGATTAGATTTAGGATTAGGTTTTAGGTGCTCACGTATAGAGTTGAATTTAACAGGTAAGGTAAAGCCCTTAGCTATAACACAAAGGGTTAATGCAACATTTGCACAGCAGCATTTCAACATATCTGAAACACTGTTTGAAATCTGCAGTTTTGACAGCTTTATTGTTAAAATAAGTCATTGTTTTTTAGTCATTTGATATAATATTTTTTTGATAAGTAAAACGTATTTTCTATAATGATATCAATAATTTATTCATTAACGCTAACCTCCAATAATCAACTTGTACTGGTAATAACCTATTTTAGCATAAATAATGGTGACAGAAACTATATCATATTCAGTTTAAATCCCACAAGCTGAAAATTGTTTGTATGATTATTGCCTATGACAATATTAAAGAATGTGCATCTAAATAATTCTGTCAGATCTACTGAGTAACAAGAGATGTTAAGACCAACAAAAATGGATGTGCTTTCTCTATTTGTAATATATTTAGATTTCAACACCTGCTTATCCCTTAAAATAAAATATGTATACTGTTTTGTTATTTTTCTTTTGTGTCATTTGCTGTGTCTTAAAAGTAAAGTTCTCTTCATTTTGTTTTAAAAATCCAGATAAAGTGAAAAGAAACACAAAAAAAAAAGAAACTAAAATCTAATATTTTAGTTCTATGTATGTTCTGTACTGGCATAGAAATGCCTTACAGTTTTATTTTGAATTATTTGGGAAGTATACATTAATTAAAAGAAAAGAAAAAAAATGCCATGTGTCACACTCAGTCACCAATGCTTTTAAATGATATCCCATACAAGCTATTTGTCTATGTTATTACATAAAAATTCCCATCATCTTTTTTACAAGTAGAACATTTTAAAAATAATTAACAGGGTATCAAATCCTATCAGGTTCAGCATCCAGTCTTTTAAACTGTTGTTGCACAATTATTCCTATGAAACTTATAAACCTAGTTTTTATCTGCAGATACAGTACCAGAAGGCCAATCTTAACTGCCCATTATGTAAACTTAATGATAGCCAGAAGCATTTCCCAGGTAATAATGAAATCATTTATTATATTTGTCTCAGTAATGTCTGCTACATGCTTTTTCATGCATCTTTGGCCACTGTAGAGCATTTACGTATTGCATTAAAACCTTGTTTATCTGAATATGGACCTCTTGTGCTAAAACCCCTTCTTCATCTCTTCCTTTATTTAACCTTTATAGAACCATTATAGAAGTCTTTCTTTAAATTATTTCTAATGCATTAATTTTATTCTGGAGATGTCCTTTCTGATCTGCAATATCCTACATATGGTCTGACTAATGATTCATAAAGTGGCATCAGTACTTTCTGATTCTGAATATACAATTCTGTTCTTAATGTAACTTTGTCTACAGCTATCATATTGCCCTTGCTGCTGCACTGATTTTTGCCTTTAAATGGACATAGAGTTGATGATTATAATTTTCCAAAATTAAACCATAAGGGGCAGATAACAAGTAGAGCAAAAAATTACGCTTTTGGAGCGTGATATTTGCGCTCCACTCGTAATACCAATGCACACAAATGTGAGCTGGTATTTGAAGTGAAGCACAATGAGAGTGAACTTCCATAGGCTCAAATTGGAGCCTCGTTCTCATGCTGATAGTCACAGCAGAGAACCTAGCGCATCGAAGGGGATAAGTCGCGCAGTGATGGGCAGCAAAGTTTAAATATATATGTATATAAGCATATATAGTACATACTGTATATATTTAGAGTGATAACACAGTCCCCATAGACCGTAATGTAAAGGCACTTTTCAGTGCCCAATTTTTTTTCTAACACCCCACAGCTGCTCCGCTTTGTGCAGTTATTTAATTAAAAAATAAAGATGCTCACATTTTTTATTTTAGCAGCGACCAGTACACTTTATTTTGGGGCAAGTGGAGGATATTTATTTCATTAACCAGAGGTCTGACCTCTGGTTAATGAAGTCTAGCGCAAAGTGCTACCTCAAGCTCATGGTAGCATTAACCAGCCACTTGTAATGGCTAGGTATTTAAGGTGCGCGCGTAAACAGGCTAATTTGTCACCTTACGGGTGCACTTTAAATTAGCTCTTCACTTATAATCTGGCCCTAAATATTTTTGTAAATCCATAAATTCTATGCAGTTCGAATAGCTCAAAGTCCCAAAATAATACTTCCCGCAGCACTTTTCACTGTACTGCATTGTGGTCTGCAGTGAATTATCCCTTTATTGATTTGTATTAGCTGTGACTGAGCAAATCCAGAGATGATATAGTAAGTTGTGTCAGTGAGCATTGAAAGCCATTGGATGACCATTAAAACATAATTTAACTTTAAAGACCTCTTTTGTTTATGGGAAAAATAAAGAGACCATGGGCTCCATTTTTCAAACAGCAGATTCTGTTTCGAAGGCCCATAGTTTCATACTCCTTAACGTCTCTGCCACCTAAAAGGTGGCGGATTGTTATCCTCCTGATCCGATATGTTCCCCCTTTTTTTTTTTTTTTTTTTTTAATTTATATAAATCCAGCAGAATATAACAATAAAAAATCAGCAGAAAGAAAGGACATAATACAACACTTTCCCTTTCTTTTCCTTTTGCACCACGCAGGGTCAAATATCTTATGTTATACAACCTCACCACAAAGAAAAGAAAAGTTCCATAATATAATTAGTAATGTTTCAAAAACAGTTTAAATGCTGGTTTATTATTGTCCCTTTTTCACCAAAAGGATAAGGAAACAAAGAAACAACCAGACAAACAAACAGAACATAACAAAATAAGACAAGAGGAAAGGGGGAAAAGAAGAGAAATTTAAAAAAAAAAAAAAAAAAAGGGGAGGGAGAACTACTGACCTCTCCCTTGCCCCCCCCCCCCATGCGGCCCTCCTAACAACCTGATCCGATATGATTGGGATGATTGAAAGCCCCTTCTAGCGGCATTGAGCTGGGGACTGCTTTGCACAAGCATTTCTGGTGAATTGAGTGTGCAATGATAAATGCGGATAGCATATGCTGTCCCCCTGCAGCGATGTTCAGCGGTAATAATTCGCTATAGCAAATCCTGTTTGCTCAAATTGGATAAATCGAGCCCAATGTCTTTTTAGCTCAAAGATTTAAAAACATGCCTATACTGGTCTATTTAAATCCTGAGGGCAGGCTACATTGTGTCTGATAGGTTAGAAGAGTACATTACGGTTTTGTAAATTTACTTTTATAATATGATATATAAGACCATGAATTAACTTAAATCCCTCCTACACTTTTTGCTTGCGCTTATTTAAATGTCTGGGTCAATTTTCATATATTACGTTGGCAATCTGTGTAACAATTAATTTTCCTAAGATGGTTCCTAGCTCTCCAAGTATGTAAATAAATGAGTATAGTATAAGAAATAATTGTATGTATGTTCTTAAAAAATAAAAATACATTTAAAAAACTGACAAATAACAAAAGGACTAAAACAAGAACATTACTAGAACCCTTAATATGTTTATATACATAATGGCTGGTGAAGAGAAAAAAAACATCTATTGGTAACTAATACAATTGGCATTCATGATTAGGACATAACATTAGCAACACTCATTACATTTATTCTGGTTCTTTATAACAATGTTTTAATAAGGCAACAGTGTAAGATAACATAGAATGAATGAAACATTGATGACACAATCCCTCTAGTCCAGGTTCATCATCGACCTTCCCAGTATGAGATCTTGCAATCCCGCCTTCAATTAATACTGATGTAGGAAAAAAACTGTTTCCCCTGGTAATATCTGAATTACTGATATAACAATTCCTAAGAAACTAAATAATCTATGTCTAGCAAAGACCCTTAAATGTTTGTTATTATACATAGAGGTTGTTCTGGAATATAAATAAGGAGTTATGCTCCATGTTTGCCTAAGCTCAATCTCCCTGGTTTCTGGTGGTATAATTTTTCATTAGAGATCATATAGTTGACTTTTAGTTTTCAGGCTACTATACCTGAAACTCTCTGTATTATTCCACATTTTGCAAAGTTAATTAATTTGTGAAATAAATGTGTTCTATGTCTTAATGAGTATTTTACTGCAGAATTGTGGTTTCATCATGACAGGTAACATCACTTCTCACAAAAGTAATACTTTATTTGGCAGTCTCTTCACATTTTTTATGAAAAAAATAAAAAAATGTATTTCTTTTCTTCAATGCCACAAATTGGTTACAAATTATATGAGTTAATATATGGTTGCTATATTTGCAGTATTGAACCAGACATTCTGGGAAAATGTATGCAATTATTTCTGTTTTTATTTATTTATTTAATTAATTAATTAATTAATATATCTTTTCATTTATTCAACATCCCTGATGTACACTGCTGATGTTGGTCATTGAGAGGTTTATAAAGGTAGTTTGCTAGCTTGGCCCAAAAGTTACTATCTTCTCAATCCCCTACACACACAATCTCCCTTGTGGTGCCAGAGGGAAAGCACACCTTTTGCAGCTAAAATAGGAGCAGCAGACAGTAGCAGGCTCAAGGGCTTGTAGAGTAAGAGTTCTGATTTATCAATGTCTGTAGCGTATCATGTCTGCCAGACATCGCTGAATGCCGACAGTATACGCTGTGGGCATTTAACATTGCACAAGCAGTTCTGGTGAACTACTTGTGCAATGCCGCACCCCTGCAGATTTGCGGCCAATTGACAGCTAGCAGGGGGTGTCAATCAACCCGATTATATTTGATCGGGAGGATTGATGTCTGCAGCCTCAGAGGCAGCTTCTTCTTAACTCCTGTTTCCGGCGAGCCTAAAGTCTTGCACAGAAACAGGGGTATTTGGCCCCATTTGGGCTATGATAAATCAGCCCCCTAGTCTTAGTTTGTGGCTGACAGATGGGTTGGAGTCAACAAGTCTGATTTGATGCAGCTATGTAGCAAGTAGACACGTGTATTTGTCTTCAGAAGAATACATATTAATCCGAATTTCGTCTTATTCATCCCGAATGGAAATGGATCCAAAATGGGCAAGAAATGAGAACACCGGAAAGGTGGAAGGAACTGAGATTGTATGACAAATCAGCTTGCAGTGATGTATAGGGGGGTCTGTCCATTCATGTGACAGAACATTACAACATGATTGATGTGAGGGCTAGCAAGTCAGGCATTAAATACCAAACAGGTTTGTTTAATCACCTTTTAACCTAGAATAGGGAGGTGGGAGTCTTAGTAAACATCAGCCATCTTTTTATCACTTTCACTTCAGCTTCTGATGAGTGCAGTGGTGTCTGCCTCTGTCAGCTCGCTGTGCTATTTTGTTGTGGAACAATAGTGTAGAATCATATTTTTTACTTGCAGTGCAGTGTAACATATACAGCATTATTTTTCACTAGTCTTTACTAGTTTAGTGTTAAAGAGTTGTAGCTTAATATTGCATTGAGTAAATTGCTGGAGCTGGTCATTCTCTTGCCTTTGTTGGGGGTAAAATTTTAAGCCTTTGTTTGCAGATTTGTTTTCTTCTTGCAGTGAGTGTATCACACTGGCTGCACATTTGTATTGCAGTGGGTGCATTGCTGGAACTGCTAGGTCTCTTGTGTTTGTTGGGGGGGGGGTTTGCAGTGAGTTTATCACACTGGCTTTATTTTTATTTATATTTTGGCTTTATAGTGCAGTAAGGGCATACCTGAGACTGGTAGTTTTCCTGCCTTTGTTGGGGAAAGTTTTAATTTAATTGTTTGTGTGCAGAATCAGTCTTTTTCCTTGCTGTGAGAGCATCACAATGGCTGCACATTTATATTGTAGTGGAGAGATATTGCTGGGGATGGTAGGTAGGTCTCCTGCCTTTGTTGGGGGGAAAAGTTTTAATTAAAGTTTAACCCTTTGTGTACAAGATATTTTTGTTCTTCCAGTGCATCCATCACACTGGCTGCACATTTATATTGCAGTGGGGGCATAGCTGAGACTGGTAGGTAGGTCTCCTCCTTTTGTTTGCGAGGGGTGATAAGCAAGTTTTAATTTAAGTTTAATCCTTTGTGGGCGGAAACAGTTTACTGCATTACTGCATAATTTTTTTGTATTCTATAGTTAACAAATAAATATATATGTATATTATTATAGATATTATATAAATATTACCAGTACCCCTAATTTTTGTAATTGCAGTGGAGGCACTGTGAGTACCTGGCACCATAGAAGTTACGTAGCATAGCTTTTCCTTTATGTGTTGTATAACACAACAATAATTTCTCAGTGGCTGGTTATATTGCACACAGTGCATGTCTGTTGCCTATACTGTCACTATTAAATGTACTGTGGTAGGTCTACCCTTCATCTAATTAAAGGGACATGAAACCCAAAAATTTTCTTTTATGATTTAGAAAGAGCATGCAATTTTAAACAACTTTCTCATTTACTTCTATTATCTAATTTGCTTCATTTTCTTTATATTATTGGCTGAAAAGCATATCTAGATATGCTCAGAAGATGCTGATTGGTGGCTGCACATAGATGTCTCGTGTGATTGGCTCACCCATGTGCATTGCTATTTCTTAAACAAAGTATATCTAAAAAGAATGTTACAAATTATATAATAGAAGTAAATTGGAATGTTATTTAAAATTGTATTCTCTACCTGATTCATGAAAGAAAATTTTGGGGTTTAGTGTCCCTTTAAATCCATATTTGTCATTGCAGTGGGAGCACCATTTGCTGCAGGATCACTACAGCACCATAGTTACACAGCATACCTTTTTCCATTTTGTGTAAAATATATCATGAAACAATAACAATCATTTCTCAGTGGCTGTCTATATTGTACACAGTGCACATCTTCTCCAAGCTTGAAAGCGAGCCTTTCAAGCAGTTAAATGGACATACAACCCATTTTTTTTCTTTCATGATTTAAATAGAACATACAATTTTAAACAACTTTCTAATTTACTTCTATTATCAAATTTTATTTGTTTTCTTGTTATCCTAATTTGAAAAGCAGAAATGCAAGCTCAAGAGTGTGCACGTGTCTGCAGCACTATATAGCAGCAGTTTTGCAACAATGTTATAAATTAGCAGTAGCACTAGATGGCAGAACTATTTCCTGTCATGTAGTGCTTCAGGCATGTGCATACTACCTACCTAGGTATCTCTTCAACAAAGAATAACACAAGAATGAAAAAAAGAAGTAAATTGGAAACTTTTTAAAAATTGTATTCTCTATCTGAATAATGAAAGATTTTTTGGGGGTTTAATGTCCCTTTAATTGAAGCAGTAGCTCCCCACTACCACCTCTCTTGCTGCAGCACTTTCAGCCGGAGCATAGTCTTCTCACTCTACCGTTCCTGCATTGCAGTGTTGAAGGAGAAGTTGGCAAAGGCTGCTGGACAGTCGGTACACTTTACTACCGTCTTACACTAGACATAACTATTAGTGGAACTCAACTTTGGATATGCTGCTACGTATTTTGGAGCAGCAGAAGGCTATCCATGCTATAGAGTCTGATCAATACAAGTCCATTAGGCAGAGATGAATGGACAATGATTGGTCATTTAGAGGCATTCTTAAAGACTTATAGGGATGTCACCGAGAATTTGAGCCAAACCACCGCCAGTCTGGGTTAAGTCATACCTATTGAGCAAGACGGATGCCTTTCTTTAAAATTGTGAAGGGGTTCCTGGAGAACTAAGCAGTGAAGTAGCAGCACTTGTCAGGAGGCTGAAGAAGAAGATGGAAGTTTGCATGTGGGACTACCTGGAGAAATGCTCTGAACTGATGCTGGCCACCTCCTTTTCCCCCTACAGCAGACCCTCTGAGATATTGGGATGAGAAGAGGATTGTATGACCTGCCCTGACATCAGTAGCTCAGGAGTTCCTCTCTTGCCCCCCAACCACCGTGCAAAGTGAGTGAGTGTTTTTTTTAAATGGCAATACACTGAACCCTCAGTTTTTACAAATGTGACCACAGCTCAAGAAGTAAACAGAAGTTCTCAAATTTAACATTCCAAAGCTAAGTTACCCTGTCCTTATCTTTGACACCAATTGATTTTGAAATTCTTTCCACTCCAGCTGCTGTCCTTCCTGGTCTGTGGTAGCAAGTCATCATCCGCAAATGCCAAATCCTCGGGGACCTTATGGACGCTGTGCCCAAGGGGCTCTAGACACATCTTTCTCACCCTCGTCCCTTGGAGGTGTATTTCTGATGTTTGTGTACTGTGAGGCCTACCTAATTCAGTAATTCTTCTGCCTGCTGCAACTCTTGCTCCTGCCTTTCCTGCTTTGTGGTGGTTATCGTAAGTTAAAGTTAAAAATAGTAGTGAGCTGTTACCTGCTATGTCCAAGAGACTTGAGGCACATATTTTTCCTCCTCCTCCTCCTCCTCCTTTTGAGTTGTATTTTGGGAATTTGTGTACCTGGGGCCTACCTAGTCCAGTAGCTCTGCTGCTTGCTGCTGCCTCTCCAGCTTCTACCATTCTTGCTCTGTGGTGGGGTCATCATCAGTTAAATTAAAAATTTGTAATAAACTGTTTCCAAGGGTCTCTAATCTCTTCCTTGTCCTCCTCCCTTGGAGGTGTATTTTGGGGGTTTGTCAACCAGAGGCCTACCTAGTTCAGTAACTCTGCTGCCTGCTGCTGGCACTGCCCTTCTTGCTCTGTGGTAGTCATCATCCGTCAATGCAAAATCCTCAGTGAGCTGCTGGCTGCTGTGTCCAAGGAACTTTTGAGGTTTATATATTGTAATCAGAGGCCTACCTAGTTAAGTAACTCTGCTGCCTGCTGGTGCAGCCTCTCCTGCCCCTGCTCTCTTCTGAAATTTGAACTGCAAACTTGTTATGGAGCAGGTGTGTGAGAAAGTGAGGATGGGGGTACTTCAGCATGAGGGATTTGAAAAAGAATGAGAGAGCTAAAGAAAAGTATACTGAAAGGTTGCAGTGTTGGAAAGTGGAAGGTTAAAAAGGGGAGACAAAAAAGGGAGAAAGGGTAGTACTAGTGAATAATTGATATTACTGTAATTATCAAATACCTTTAATTTTAATTTATATGTATTTGTATTTCTGAAGATGACATCCGCCGGTGACCCTTAAATAATCCTATTTGCAGTAAAAACAGCACCAGTGAACCAGTTACACATATTTTCAGTAATAATAAAAGGTAAAAACTTGAACAAAAAAAGCAAGTTAATAAAATTGGATTCATAACAATTGTTGATTTTCTTTCTGATAAACAAAATATATAATAACAAAGAGATATGTTTTGACAAAGCATTAAAATCTACTGGCTATTTATCTCCAACTCACATGTTGCTTTGATAAGATATTCCTTTGAGTGCAATGTAGAAGGGTGATCTTTACTTAAAATGCAGAGATCTGTATGTATGACAGTTTGTGAACAAAGAAACCAGCAACAGTATGTGCGCTAAAAAAACAGAGGAAACTCCAGAGTATTTAGTTTTTTTGTATTGCTGTTTTGAAACTTCCCAGCAAGCACTGACATGATCAGTTTTTTACACAAGATGCGAGCTTAGTTTTCAGTTCTTGAAAGAATGTTACGTCAGGGACATTTATATGTGTAACAAAATAGTTTGTAGATTCCCAAATTTTAGTGGCAAACATTTTTTTTTTAAATTGTCATATCTATGTATTTATACACATATAAAACTTATTTTGTAGTAAAATAAACATTAATTTTTACTTTTTTTTTTAAAATAGATACATTTGCTATTAAAACTAAATACTATGACAAATTACAATTAAAATACATTTCTTTCATGTAATTGGCAAGAGTCCATGAGCTAGTGACATATGGGATATACAATCCTACCAGGAGGGGCAAAGTTTCCCAAACCTCAAAATGCCTATAAATACACCCCTCACCACACCCACAATTCCGTTTTACAAACTTTGCCTCCTATGGAGGTGGTGAAGTAAGTTTGTGCTAAGATTTCTACGTTGATATGCGCTTCTCAGCATGGTTGAAGCCCGATTCCTCTCAGAGTACAGTGAATGTCAGAGGGACGTGAAGGGAGTATCACTTATTTGAATACAATGATTTCCCTAACGGGGGTCTGTTTCATAGGTTCTCTGTTATCGGTCGTAGAGATGCATCTCCTACCTCCCTTTTCAGATCGACGATATACTCTCAATTTACCATTACCTCTACTAATAACTGTTTTAGTACTGGTTTGGCTATCTGCTATTTGTGGATGGGTGTCTTTTGGTAAGTATGTTTTCATTACTTAAAGGGACACTGTACCCAAATTTTTTCTTTTGTAATTCAGAAAGAGCATGCAATTTTAGGCAACTTTCTAATTTACTCCTATTATCAATTTTTCTTCGTTCTCTTGCTATCATTATTTGAAAAAGAAGGCATCTAAGCTTTTTTTTTTGTTTCAGTACTCTGGACAGCACTTTTTTATTGGTGGATGAATTTATCCACCAATCAGCAAGGACAACCCAGGTTGTTCACCAAAAATGGGCCGGCATCTAAACTTACATTCTTGCATTTCAAATAAAGATACCAAGAGAATGAAGAAAATTTGATAATAGGAGTAAATTAGAAAGTTGCTTAAAATTTCATGCTCAATCTGAATCACAAAAGAAAATTTTTGGGTACAGTGTCCCTTTAAGACACTCTCAGCTATGGTTTGGCACTTTATGCAAATTATATAAAGTTCTAAATATATGTATTGTACTTATATTGTACTTATATTTTTCATGAGCCAGGTTAATGTATTTCCTTCAGCAGACTGTCAGTTTCATATTTGGGGAATTTAAACATTTATTTCTTACCTGGGGTTTAGTCTTTTTTTCAATTGACTACTTCTTGCTATTGCGGGTATTAGGCCCGCGGGTGCGTCAAATGCTAAACTTTATTGCGTCATTCTTGGCGTGAAATTTTTTGGGGGGCGAAAAAAGACGTTTATGATGCAACTTCGTCATTCACACGGCGGAGTCATTAGTGATGCGAGTGTGTCATTTCCGGTTATTTTTTCATTATTTCAATACCCCTTGTATGTTTGCCTCTGGCTTTTTGCTATCAGAGGCCTATGCTATTGCATTTTTTCCCATTCCTGAAACTGTCATATAAGGAAATAGATAATTTTGCTTTATATGTTGTTTTTTTCTCTTACATTGTGCAAGATGTCCCAATCTGATCCTGCCTCAGAAGTTTCTGCTGGAACATTGCTGCCTGACATTCTACCAAAGCTAAGTGCATTTGTTGTAAAACTGTAGAAATTATTCCACCGAATGTCATTTGTAATAGTTGTCATGATAAACATTTACATGCAGATAGTATTTCCATCAGTAATAGTACATTGCCAGTTGCAGTTCCTTCAACTTCTAATGTGCATGATATACCTGTAAATTTTAAAGAATTTGTTTCTGATTCTATTATGAAGGCTTTGTCTGCATTTCCACCTTCTAATAAACGTAAAAGGTCTTTTAAAACTTCACATTTAGCTGATGAAATTTCAAATGACCAACAACATAATAATTTATCCTCTTCTGATGAGGATCTATCTGAGACAGAAGATCCTTCCTCAGACATTGACACTGACAAATCTACTTATTTATTTAAAATAGAGTATATGCGTTCTTTATTAAAAGAAGTGTTAATTACTTTGGATATTGAGGTAATCAGTCCTATTGACATTCAGTCTAATAAACATTTAAATGCTGTTTTTAAACCTCCTGTGGTTTCTCCAGGGTTTTTTTCCCATTCCTGAGGCTATTTTTGATATGATTTCTAGGGAATGGAATAAGCCAGGTACTTCTTTTATTCCTTCGTCAAGGTTTAAAAAATTGTATCCTTTACCAGCAAAATCTATAGAGTTTTGGGAAAAAATCCCCAAAGTTGATGGGGCTATTTCTACTCTTGCTAAATGTACCACTATTCCTATGGAAGATAGTACTTCCTTTAAGGATCCTTTAGATAGGAAGCTTGAATCTTATCTAAGGAAGGTCTATTTATATTCAGGTCATCTTCTCAGACCTGCTATTTCTTTGGCTGATGTTGCGGCTGCATCAACTTTTTGGTTGGAAAATTTAGCGCAACATGAATTGGATTCTGACATATCGAGCGTTATTCCCTTACTGCAACATGCTAATAATTTTATTTGTGATGCCATTTTTGATATTATCAAAATTGATGTTAGATCCATGTCTTTAGCTGTATTAGCTAAAAGAGCTTTGTGGCTTAAGTCTTGGAATGCTGATATGACATCTAAATCTAGATTACTATCTCTTTCTTTCCAAGGTAATAATTTATTTGGTTCTCAGTTGGATTCTATTATTTCAACTATCACTGGGGGAAAAGGAGTTTTTTTTGCCTAAGGATAAAAAACCTAAAGGTAAATCTAAGGCTTCTAACCGTTTTCGTTCCTTTCATCAGAATAAGGAACAAAAACTCAATCCTCCCCCCAAGAAATCTGCTTCTAATTGGAAGCCATCCTCAAATTGGAATAAATCCAAGCCATTTAGGAAACCAAAGTCAGCCCCTAAGTTCGCAGGAAGGTGCGGCCCTCATTCCAGCTCAGCTGGTAGGGGGCAAATTAAGGTTTTTCAAGGATTTTTGGATAAAGTCTGTCCAAAATCATTGGATTCAGAGCATTGTCTCTCAGGGGTATCGAATAGGATTCAAAGTAAGACCTCCTGTGAGAAGATTTTTTCTCTCACGCATCCCTGTAAATCCAGTAAAAGCTCAGGATTTTCTGAAGTGTGTTTCAGACCTGGAGTCTTCAAGGGTAATCATGCCAGTTCCTCCTCAAGAACAAGGTTTGGGGTTTTATTCAAACCTATTCATTGTACCAAAGAAAGAAAATTTATTCAGACCAGTTCTGGATCTGAAAATTTTGAATCGTTATGTAAGAGTACCAACTTTCAAGATGGTGACTATAAGGACTATTCTGCCTTTTGTTCAGCAAGGACATTATTTGTCCACAATAGACTTGCAGGATGCATACCTTCATATTCCGATTCATCCAGAACACTATCAGTTTCTGAGATTCTCTTTTCTAGACAAGCATTACCAATTTGTTGCTCTTCCATTTGGCCTAGCAACAGCTCTAAGAATCTTTTCAAAGGTTCTGGGTGCCCTACTATCTGGGTATTGCAGTGTTTCCTTATTTGGACGATATCTTGGTACTAGCTCAGTCTTTACATACTGCAGAATCTCACACAAATCAACTAGTGTTGTTTCTTCGGAAACATGGTTGGAGGATCAATTTACCAAAAAGTTTCTTGATTCCTCAAACAAGGGTCACCTTTTTAGGCTTCCAGATAGATTCAGTGTCCATGACTCTGTCTCTAACAGACAAGAGACATTTAAAATTGTTCGCAGCATGCCGGCACCTTCAGTCTCAGTCATTCCCTTCAGTGGCTATGTGCATGGAAGTTTTAGGTCTCATGACTGCAGCATCGGACGCGATCCACTTTGCTCGTTTTCACATGAGACCTCTAAAGCTTTGCATGCTGAATCAATGGTGCAGGGATTATACAAAGATATCACAATTAATATCCTTGAATCCCATTGTACGACACTCTCTGACATGGTGGATATATCACCATCGTTTGGTTCAAGGGGCTTCTTTTGTTCAGCCAACCTGGACTGTGATCTCAACAGATGCAAGTCTTTCAGGTTGGGGAGCTGTTTGGGGATCTCTGACAGCAGAAGTGGTTTGGAAATCTTAAGAGGCGAGATTACCAATAAATATTTTAGAACTCTGTGCAATTCTCAGGGCTCTTCAGTTTTGGCCTCTGCTAAAGAGAGAACCGTTCATTTGTTTTTTGACAGACAATATCACAACTGTGGCTTATGTCAATCATCAGGGTGGGACTCACAGTCCCCAAGCTATGAAAGAAGTATCTCGGATACTTGCTTGGGCGGAATCCAGCTCCTGTCTAATCTCTGTGGTGCATATACCAGGTGTAGACAATTGGGAGGCGGATTATCTCAGCCGCCAGACTTTACATCCAGGGGAGTGGTCTCTCCATCCAGATGTGTTTGCTCAGATTGTTCGGATGTGGGGTCTTCCAGAGATAGATCTCATGGCCTCTCATCTAAACAAGAAACTTACCAGATACCTGTCCAGGTCCAGGGATGTTCAGGCGGAAGCAGTGGATGCACTGACACTTCCTTGGTGTTATCATTCTGCTTACATCTTCCCGCCTCTAGTTCTCCTTCCAAGAGTGATCTCCAAAATCATCATGGAAGAGTCTTTTGTGTTGCTGGTGGCTCCAGCATGGCCACACAGGTTTTGGGATGCGGATCTGGTTCGGATGTCCAGTTGCCCGCCTTGGCCACTTCCGTTACGGCTGGACCTACTATCTCAAGGTCCGTTTTCCATCAGGATCTCAAATCATTAAATTTGAAGGTATGGAAATTGAAAGCTTAGTTCTAAGTCATAGAGGTTTCTCTGACTCAGTATTTAATTCTATGTTGCAAGCTCATAAATCTGTCTCTAGAAAGATTTATTATAGAGTTTGAAGACTTACATTTCATGGTGATCTCATAAATTCTCCTGGCATTCTTTTAGAATTCCTAGAATTTTACAGTTCCTTCAGGATGGTTTGGATAAGGGGTTGTCTGCAAGTTCCTTGAAAGGACAAATCTCTGCTCTTTCTGTTTTATTTCACAGAAAGATTGCTATACTTCCTGATATTCACTGTTTTGTACAGGCTTTAGTTCATATTAAGCCTGTCATTAAATCAATTTCTCCTCCTTGGAGTCTTAATTTGGTTCTGAAGGCTTTACAGGCTCCTCCATTTCAGCCTATGCATTCTTTGGACATTAAACTACTTTCTTGGAAAGTGTTGTTCCTTTTGGCTATCTCTTCTGCTAGAAGAGTTTCTGAGCTATCTGCTCTTTCTTGTGAGTCTCCTTTTTTGATTTTTCATCAGGATAAGGCAGTTTTGCGGACTTCTTTTCAATTTTACCTAAGGTTGTGAATTCTAACAACATTAATAGAGAAATTGTTGTCCCTTCCTTGTGTCCTAATCCTAAGAATTCTTTGGAAAGATCCTTACATTCTTTGGATGTGGTAAGAGCTTTGAAATATTATGTGGAACTACTAAAGATTTTTGGAAGACTTCCAGTCTATTTGTTTTATTTTCTGGTCCTAGGAAAGGTCAGAAGGCTTCTGCTATTTCCTTGGCTTCTTGGTTGAAACTTTTGATTCATCAAGCTTATTTGGAGTCGGGTCAGGCCCCGCCTCAGATAATTACAGCTCATTCTACCAGATCAGTCTCCACTTTGTGGGCTTTTAAGAACGAAGCTTCAGTTGATCAGATTTGCAAAGCGGCGACTTGGTCCTCTTTACATACATTTACTAAATTCTACCGTTTTGATGTATTTGCTTCTTCGGAGGCAGTTTTTGGTAGAAAAGTTCTTCAGGCAGCTGTTTCAGTTTGATTCTTCTGCTTTTGTTTTAAGTTTTTTTCTTTAAAAAATGAAATAAATTAATTTTTTTGGGTTGTGGATTCATTTTTTCAGCGGAATATGGCTGTTTTTATTTTTATTCCCTCCCTCTCTAGTGACTCTTGAGTGGAAGACTCCACATCTTGGGTATTGATATCCCATATGTCACTCACTAGCTCATGGACTCTTGCCAATTACATGAAAGAAAACATAATTTATATAAGAACTTACCTGATAAATTCATTTCTTTCATATTGGCAAGAGTCCATGAGGCCCACCCTTTTTATGGTGGTTATGATTTTTTGTATAAAGCACAATTATTTCCAAATTTCCATTGTTGATGCTTTCTACTCCTTTCTTTATCACCCCACTGCTTGGCTATTCGTTAAACTAAATTGTCGGTGTGGTGAGCGATGTATTTATAGGCATTTTGAGGTTTGGGAAACTTTGCCCCTCCTGGTAGGATTGTATATCCCATATGTCACTAGCTCATGGACTCTTGCCAATATGAAAGAAATGAATTTATCAGGTAAGTTCTTACATAAATTATGTTTTTACCAAGGTGTCTCACAAGTGTGACTGTAAAATGATCTTTGGATAAATTTAATACGAAATGAGAATTACATGAAGATTATAAATACAGGGAGTGCAGAATTATTAGGTAAGTTGTATTTTTGAGGATTAATTTTATTATTGAACAACAACCATGTTCTCAATGAACCCAAAAAACTCATTATTATCAAAGCTGAATAGTTTTGGAAGTAGTTTTTAGTTTGTTTTTAGTTATAGCTATTTTAGGGGGATATCTGTGTGTGCAGGTGACTATTACTGTGCATAATTATTAGGCAACTTAACAAAAAACAAATATATACCCATTTCAATTATTTATTTTTACCAGTGAAACCAATATAACATCTCAACATTCACAAATATACATTTCTGACATTCAAAAACAAAACAAAAACAAATCAGTGACCAATATAGCCACCTTTCTTTGCAAGGACACTCAAAAGCCTGCCATCCATGGATTCTGTCAGTGTTTTGATCTGTTCACCATCAACATTGCGTGCAGCAGCAACCACAGCCTCCCAGACACTGTTCAGAGAGGTGTACTGTTTTCCCTCCTTGTAAATCTCACATTTGATGATGGACCACAGGTTCTCAATGGGGTTCAGATCAGGTGAACAAGGAGGCCATGTCATTAGATTTTCTTCTTTTATACCCTTTCTTGCCAGCCACGCTGTGGAGTACTTGGACGCGTGTGATGGAGCATTGTCCTGCATGAAAATCATGTTTTTCTTGAAGGATGCAGACTTCTTCCTGTACCACTGCTTGAAGAAGGTGTCTTCCAGAAACTGGCAGTAGGACTGGGAGTTGAGCTTGACTCTATCCTCAACCCGAAAAGGCCCCACAAGCTCATCTTTGATGATACCAGCCCAAACCAGTACTCCACCTCCACCTTGCTGGCGTCTGAGTCGGACTGGAGCTCTCTGCCCTTTACCAATCCAGCCACGGGCCCATCCATCTGGCCCATCAAGACTCACTCTCATTTCATCAGTCCATAAAACCTTAGAAAAATCAGTCTTGAGATATTTCTTGGCCCAGTCTTGACGTTTCAGCTTGTGTGTCTTGTTCAGTGGTGGTCATCTTTCAGCCTTTCTTACCTTGGCCATGTCTCTGAGTATTGCACACCTTGTGCTTTTGGGCACTCCAGTGATGTTGCAGCTCTGAAATATGGCCAAACTGGTGGCAAGTGGCATCTTGGCAGCTGCACGCTTGACTTTTCTCAGTTCATGGGCAGTTATTTTGCGCCTTGGTTTTTCCACACTCTTCTTGCGACCCTGTTGACTATTTTGAATGAAACGCTTGATTGTTCGATGATCACGCTTCAGAAGCTTTGCAATTTTAAGAGTGCTGCATCCCTCTGCCTGTCAAGCCCTTCTTTTGACCCATTTTGCCAAAGGAAAGGAAGTTGCCTAATAATTATGTGTAGTGTGATAGGAGCGCCTAAAGGTGGATTCCTGCTGCTAAAAAAGTTCTTCCCTCAAAGAGAACTAAATGGTGGATAAGAAGAAAAAAACATAATTTATGCTTACCTGATAAATTCCTTTCTTCTGTAGTGTGATCAGTCCACGGGTCATCATTACTTCTGGGATATTACTCCTCCCCAACAGGAAGTGCAAGAGGATTCACCCAGCAGAGCTGCATATAGCTCCTCCCCTCTACGTCACTCCCAGTCATTCGACCAAGGACCAACGAGAAAGGAAAAGCCAAGGGTGAAGTGGTGACTGGAGTATAAATTAAAAAATATTTACCTGCCTTAAAAACAGGGCGGGCCGTGGACTGATCACACTACAGAAGAAAGGAATTTATCAGGTAAGCATAAATTATGTTTTCTTCTGTTAAGTGTGATCAGTCCACGGGTCATCATTACTTCTGGGATACCAATACCAAAGCAAAAGTACACGGATGACGGGAGGGATAGGCAGGCTCTTTATACAGAAGGAACCACTGCCTGAAGAACCTTTCTCCCAAAAATAGCCTCCGATGAAGCAAAAGTGTCAAATTTGTAAAATTTGGAAAAAGTATGAAGCGAAGACCAAGTTGCAGCCTTGCAAATCTGCTCAACAGAGGCCTCATTCTTGAAGGCCCAAGTGGAAGCCACAGCTCTAGTAGAATGAGCTGTAATTCTTTCAGGAGGCTGCTGTCCAGCAGTCTCATAAGCTAAACGAATTATGCTACGAAGCCAAAAAGAAAGAGAGGTAGCAGAAGCTTTTTGACCTCTCCTCTGCCCAGAGTAAACGACAAACAGAGAAGACGTTTGTCGAAATTCCTTAGTTGCCTGTAAGTAAAATTTTAGAGCACGGACTACATCCAGGTTGTGCAGTAGACGTTCCTTCTTCGAAGAAGGATTTGGGCACAAGGAAGGAACAACAATCTCTTGATTGATATTCCTGTTAGTAACTACCTTAGGTAAGAACCCAGGTTTAGTACGCAGAACTACCTTATCCGAATGAAAAATCAAATAAGGAGAATCACAATGTAAGGCTGATAATTCAGAGACTCTTCGAGCCGAGGAAATAGCCATTAAAAATAGAACTTTCCAAGATAACAACTTTATATCAATGGAATGAAGGGGTTCAAACGGAACGCCCTGTAAAACATTAAGAACAAGGTTTAAACTCCATGGTGGAGCAACAGTTTTAAACACAGGCTTAATCCTGGCCAAAGCCTGACAAAAAGCCTGGACGTCAGGAACTTCTGACAGACGTTTGTGTAACAGAATGGACAGAGCTGAGATCTGTCCCTTTAATGAACTAGCAGATAAACCCTTTTCTAAACCTTCTTGTAGAAAAGACAATATCCTAGGAATCCTAACCTTACTCCAAGAGTAACCTTTGGATTCACACCAATATAGGTATTTACGCCATATCTTATGGTAAATCTTTCTGGTAACAGGCTTCCTAGCCTGTATTAAGGTATCAATAACTGACTCGGAAAACCCACGTCTTGATAAAATCAAGCGTTCAATTTCCAAGCAGTCAGCTTCAGAGAAGTTAGATTTTGATGTTTGAAGGGACCCTGTATCAGAAGGTCCTGTTTCAGAGGTAGAGACCAAGGTGGACAGGATGACATGTCCACCAGGTCTGCATACCAAGTCCTGCGTGGCCACGCAGGAGCTATTAGAATCACTGATGCTCTCTCTTGTTTGATTCTGGCAATCAATCGAGGAAGCATCGGGAAGGGTGGAAACACGTAAGCCATCCTGAAGTCCCAAGGTGCTGTCAGGGCATCTATCAGGACTGCTCCTGGATCCCTGGATCTGGACCCGTAACGAGGAAGCTTGGCGTTCTGTCGAGACGCCATGAGATCTATCTCTGGTTTGCCCCAACGTCGAAGTATTTGGGCAAAGACCTCCGGATGGAGTTCCCACTCCCCCGGATGAAAAATCTGACGACTTAAGAAATCCGCCTCCCAGTTCTCCACTCCCGGGATGTGGATTGCTGACAGGTGGCAAGAGTGAGACTCTGCCCAGCGAATTATCTTTGATACTTCCATCATAGCTAGGGAGCTTCTTGTCCCTCCCTGATGGTTGATGTAAGCTACAGTCGTGATGTTGTCCGACTGAAACCTGATGAACCCCCGAGTTGTCAACTGGGGCCAAGCCAGGAGGGCATTGAGAACTGCTCTCAATTCCAGAATGTTTATTGGCAGGAGACTCTCCTCCTGACTCCATTGTCCCTGAGCCTTCAGAGAATTCCAGACGGCACCCCAACCTAGAAGGCTGGCGTCTGTTGTTACAATTGTCCAGTCTGGTCTGCTGAATGGCATCCCCCTGGACAGATGTGGCCGAGAAAGCCACCATAGAAGAGAATTTCTGGTCTCTTGATCCAGATTCAGAGAAGGGGATAAGTCTGAGTAATCCCCATTCCACTGACTTAGCATGCACAGTTGCAGTGGTCTGAGGTGTAAGCGTGCAAAGGGTACTATGTCCATTGCCGCTACCATTAAGCCGATTACCTCCATGCATTGAGCCACTGACGGGTGTTGAATGGAATGAAGGGTGCGGCAAGCACTTTGAAGTCTTGTTAGCCTGTCCTCTGTCAGGTAAATCTTCATTTCTACAGAATCTATAAGAGTCCCCAGAAAGGGAACTCTTGTGAGTGGAACGAGTGAACTTTTCTTTTCGTTCACCTTCCATCCATGTGACCTTAGAAATGCCAGTACTAACTCTGTATGAGACTTGGCAGTTTGAAAGCTTGGAGCTTGAATCAGAATGTCGTCTAGGTATGGAGCTACCGAGATTCCCCGCGGTCTTAGTATCGCCAGAAGAGCACCCAGAACCTTTGTGAAGATTCTTGGAGCTGTAGCCAATCCGAATGGAAGAGCCACAAACTGGTAATGCCTGTCTAGGAAGGCAAACCTTAGGTACCGGTAATGATCTTTGTGAATCGGTATGTGAAGGTAGGCATCTTTTAAATCTACAGTGGTCATGTACTGACCCTCTTGGATCATAGGTAAAATTGTCCGAATAGTCTCCATCTTGAACGATGGAACTCTTAGGAATTTGTTTAGGATCTTTAAGTCCAGGATTGGACTGAAAGTTCCCTCTTTTTTGGGAACCACAAACAGATTTGAGTAAAACCCCTGTCCCTGTTCCGATCGTGGAACAGGATGGATTACTCCCATTAACAAGAGCTCTTGTACGCAGCGTAGAAACGCCTCTTTCTTTGTCTGGATTGTTGACAACCTTGACAGATGAAATCTCTCTCTTGGAGGAGAGTATTTGAAGTCCAGAAGGTATCCCTGAGATATTATCTCTAGCGCCCAGGGATCCTGGACATCTCTTGCCCAAGCCTGGGCGAAGAGAGAAAGTCTGCCCCCCACTAGATCCGATCCCGGATCGGGGGCCCTCAATTCATGCTGTTTTAGGGGCAGCAGCAGGTTTCCTGGTCTGCTTGCCCTTGTTCCAGGACTGGTTAGGTTTCCAGCCTTGTCTGTAGCGAGCAACAGCTCCTTCCTGTCTTGGTGCAGAGGAAGTTGATGCTGCTCCAGCTTTGAAATTACGAAAGGAACGAAAATTAGACTGTCTAGCCTTAGCTTTGGCTTTGTCCTGAGGCAGGGCATGGCCTTTACCTCCTGTAATGTCAGCGATAATCTCTTTCAACCCGGGCCCGAATAAGGTCTGCCCTTTGAAAGGTATATTAAGCAATTTAGACTTAGAAGTAACATCAGCTGACCAGGATTTTAGCCACAGCGCCCTGCGTGCCTGAATGGCGAATCCTGAATTCTTCGCCGAAAGTTTAGTAAGATGTACTACGGCCTCCGAAATGAATGAATTAGCTAGTTTAAGGACTCTAAGCCTGTCCGTAATGTCGTCCAGAGTAGCTGAACTAATGTTCTCTTCCAGAGACTCAATCCAGAATGCCGCTGCAGCCGTGATCGGCGCAATGCATGCAAGGGGTTGCAATATAAAACCTTGTTGAACAAACATTTTCTTAAGGTAACCCTCTAATTTTTTATCCATTGGATCTGAAAAAGCACAGCTATCCTCCACCGGGATAGTGGTACGCTTAGCTAAAGTAGAAACTGCTCCCTCCACCTTAGGGACCGTTTGCCATAAGTCCCGTGTGGTGGCGTCTATTGGAAACATTTTTCTAAATATCGGAGGGGGTGAGAACGGCACACCGGGTCTATCCCACTCCTTAGTAACAATTTCAGTAAGTCTCTTAGGTATAGGAAAAACCTCAGTACTCGCCGGTACCGCAAAATATTTATCCAACCTACACATTTTCTCTGGTATTGCAACTGTGTTACAATCATTCAGAGCCGCTAACACCTCCCCTAGTAATACACGGAGGTTTTCCAGTTTAAATTTAAAATTTGAAATATCTGAATCCAGTCTGTTTGGATCAGAACCGTCACCCACAGAATGAAGTTCTCCGTCCTCATGTTCTGCCACCTGTGACGCAGTGTCTGACATGGCCCTAATATTATCAGCGCACTCTGTTCTCACCCCAGAGTGATCACGCTTACCTCTTAGTTCTGGTAATTTAGCCAAAACTTCAGTCATAACAGTAGCCATATCCTGTAATGTGATTTGTAATGGCCGCCCAGATGTACTCGGCGCTACAATATCACGCACCTCCCGATCGGGAGATGCAGGTACTGACACGTGAGGCGAGTTAGTCGGCATAACTCTCCCCTCGTTGTTTGGTGAAATTTGTTCAATTTGTACAGATTGACTTTTATTTAAAGTAGCATCAATACAGTTAGTACATAAATTTCTATTGGGCTCCACTTTGGCATTGCAACAAATGACACAGGTATCATCCTCTGAATCAGACATGTTTAACACACTAGCAAATAAACTTGCAACTTGGAATACAATTCAATTAGAATAATATTAAAAACGTACTGTGCCTTTAAGAAGCACAGAAGATCTATGACAGTTGAAAATTAATAAATTGAAAACAGTTATAGTGTAAACAACACAACTTTAGCAAAGGTTTAATCCCATTAGCAAAGATAACAAATTCTGAAAGCAGGAAACAAATTACAGAATAAACGTTTTTTATCTCAGTCAACTATAATTCTCACAGCTCTGCTGAGAGAAATTACCTCCCTCAAAATAAGTTTTGAAGACCCCTGAGCTCTGTAGAGATGAACCGGATCATGCAGGAAATACAATGAGCTGCTGACTGAAATATTTGATGCGTAGCAAAAGCGCCAAAAAACGGCCCCTCCCCCTCACACACAGCAGTGAGAGAGAACAGAAACTGTCAGAAAAAAGATTAAGCAACTGCCAAGTGGAAAAATAGTGCCCAAACATTTATTCACTCAGTACCTCAGCAAATGAAAACGATTTTACATTCCAGCAAAAACGTTAAACATAATTTCTAGTTATTAAACAGCTTTATGTAATTCTTACAGTGTAATTCTAGTGAAGTACCATTCCCCAGAATACTGAAGTGTAAAGTATACATACATGACATTATATCGGTATGGCAGGATTTTCTCATCAATTCCATTGTCAGAAAATAAAAGCTGCTACATACCTCTATGCAGATTCATCTGCCCGCTGTCCCCTGATCTGAAGTTTACCTCTCCTCAGATGGCCGAGAAACAGCAATATGATCTTAACTACTCCGGCTAAAATCATAGCAAAAACTCTGGTAGATTCTTCTTCAAACTCTGCCAGAGAGGTAATAACACACTCCGGTGCTATTTTAAAATAACAAACTTTTGATTGAAGATATAAAACTAAGTATAATCACCATAGTCCTCTCACACATCCTATCTAGTCGTTGGGTGCAAGAGAATGACTGGGAGTGACGTAGAGGGGAGGAGCTATATGCAGCTCTGCTGGGTGAATCCTCTTGCACTTCCTGTTGGGGAGGAGTAATATCCCAGAAGTAATGATGACCCGTGGACTGATCACACTTGACAGAAGAAATGGGGTTTATTTAGCAGCGCTAAAAAAAGCTAGGAAATGATGATACCAATCTAATTTATGTTTTATACAATCTAGTTTATTTAAAAATTCTTAGAACACATAAAAACAACAGCAAATGCTTTTCCTAATTAATAAAGGGACGTCTCCCTTATACAACACTTATAAAAATAGACTAGAACCA
This sequence comes from Bombina bombina, assembly GCF_027579735.1. Classification (NCBI taxonomy): domain Eukaryota; kingdom Metazoa; phylum Chordata; class Amphibia; order Anura; family Bombinatoridae; genus Bombina; species Bombina bombina. The sequence continues at coordinate 267,485,067 of NC_069503.1, forward strand.
TATAATCCTAGAATTTTAGGTATAAAGGAATTAATTCTATAGATAACATATGACAAGCAACAAATTTCTAAGATAAATGGTGAATTGAATATTTTAAAGGCACAAATGTATCAGTCCTAACAGCTTTACAGTTCTTCAGTAACAAATACAGTTATAAAGTTACACAGTTACTTTCCTTGGACATATAATTGGCTCAGGTGTGCTGGATAGTTAAAAAGGCAAAAAACAGCCAATATTCTGATTTAGGTGCCAAAGCAATCGTGGTTAATGGAAATGGTTAATTTAACAGATGAATACCTTGATGTCTTTAAAGTTCAGTTTGCGTGTTTTAAAAAACGTAGTGAAAATTAGTGTAGAGGTACCTTAATCTGTCCTGGTTGCAACCGCTGATATTCTTCACTGTGAGGGATTCACAGACTGTTTGTTCCTGGTGCTTCTGATAAGTCACCTGACCTTCTCTTTGATTCAGAGGTCAGGGGTGATGATGCTTTCTGGTGATGTAGTTATCCTTTTTTTTGTTCTGGGCAAGATAAAGCCCAGAAGGGTGAAACGCGTTGAATGGGACCTGCTACACTCTACTAAACTTCATTTACTACTGTCACAAAGCTGTGTGACCCTGCAACTTTAAACTTTTCTCCTGACCCTGCAAGTTAAAATCCACCTTTGGTAACTTCAGGGAATACGGTGTTACTGCTAAACACTGACCAAAGATTTCTTCAAACCTTAGGAAGTCTGAGGGAACCCAGATGAAAACAATATTTGGGCTATAAGAAGAAAGGAAAACAAAAAAAAAGGATAACTACATCACCAGAAAGGATCATCACCCCTGACCTCTGAATCAAAGAGAAGGTCAGGTGACTTATCAGAAGCACCAGGAACAAACAGTCTGTGAATCCCTCACAGTGAAGAATATCAGCGGTTGCAACCAGGACAGATTAAGGTACCTCTACACTAATTTGCACTACGTTTTTTAAAACACGCAAACTGAACTTTAAAGACATCAAGGTATTAATCTGTTAAATTAACCATTTCCATTAACCACGATTGCTTTGGCACCTAAATCAGAATATTGGCTGTTTTTTGCCTTTTTAACTATCCACCACACCTGAGCCAATTGTATGTCCAAGGAAAGTAACTGTGTAACTTTATAACTGTATTTGTTACTGAAGAACTGTAAAGCTGTTAGGACTGATACATTTGTGCCTTTTAAATATTCAATTCACCATTTATCTTAGAAATTTGTTGCTTGCCATATGTTATCTATAGAATTAATTGCTTTATACCTGGAATTCTAGGATTATATGGTTCTAGTCTGTTTTTATAAGTCTTGTATAAGGGAGACGTCCCTTTATTAATTAGGAAAAGCATTTGCTGTTGTTTTTATGTGTTCTAAGAATTTTTAAATAAACTAGATTGTATAAAACATAAATTAGATTGGTATCATCATTTCCTAGCTTTTTTTAGCGCTGCTAAATAAACCCCATTATTTCTGCCTAATAATTATGCACACCTTATATAGGGTGTTGATGTCATTAGACCACACCCCTTCTCATTACAGAGATGCACATCACCTAATATGCTTAATTGGTAGTAGGCTTTCGAGCCTATACCGCTTGGAGTAAGACAACATGCATAAAGAGGATGATGTGGTCAAAATACTCATTTGCCTAATAATTCTGCACACAGTGTATGTTAGAAGTCAATTTAATATTATAGTTTTTTTATAACAAGTAAATGAGGTGAGTCTCAATTAGCACAATTCTTAAGCCAGAAATGCCTTGATAATAATCTATCAGCTACTGCCTTTTCCGCTCCTTTTCTGGCCAAGAAGGCATTTTTGTTGTGATTGTCACTAACAGTACTGGCGTCTTTAAAATCAGGTTTTAAAAGGGGATCTCACAATCGTGACTTTCATAGGAACCTATTGAAAATCCGTTTCCACCCGTACCACTGCTAAACCTTCTGAATGTATCTTTTAAGTGGTCAGGATAGGCAGACTAAGCAGCATTTTTTTATCATTATATATTCATTTTTCAACTTTGACAAGTATTGTTTTTATAATAATTATTTCTGTTGTTTGTTAAATAGCCATTTCCATTTTGATGCAAACTGAAAACAAGATTGCAAAATTGTATCTGCCTAGGAGACCCTTAAAAGAAATCAAGCCTCTGTGATCTCCATTACGGTCACAAAAGGTGAACATTATTGAACTCACCATCACAAAGGCGCATTCAAGTTTACAAGTTCAATAATGTAGATGCAAGCACTTTGAAACACACTTTCATGATGATAATTGCACTTAGCATGCATAGAAGCACTTCCCCTATAAAAACCCGGTTACAGTGGAGCAATCTCGCTTAACCCCTTAACGACCAAGGACGTACAAGGTACGTCCTACAAAAACGGTTGTTAACGACCAAGGACGTACCTTGTACGTTCTCAGGGGTTTTAAGCGCTGGAACCGATCGTGATCGCTTCCAGCCGCTTATAGGGTATAATTTAAACAAAGAGCCGAGATGCAACAGCACTGCACTTAATATACGGGAGATGCCTGTATTAGTTCAAGGTATTAACCTTCAATTGGCTGGAGTGCTGATGCATAAACAAACTTGTGTGGGTTTGTCAAAAAAGAGAAAATTTGACTGGAAGATGCATCTAAATAGCACTTCACACTCCCTAGTATATCAGAAACTATATTACATCAATATCTAGAGGTGTGATAAGGTGATCTGTTTAAAATGTAACATTTATTTTATTTCATTAAAATCACAGAACACAAACAACATAAAATGTAAAAACACAATTGGATTGTTGACTTATTAGAATACAGATTGTCCCAGTTTTCAAAGTGCAGGTTAGGATATCTAACAAGATTAGGTTATCTTGCAATGAAGTTAATAATTAATTAACACAGGGTCAATATGGGATATTGTGGTATCACAGTTTTAGTATATGTGTAAATTACAACATTTACATACGTTTATCAATATCTGTACCCACAATTTTATACTGGACACAAATATATTGGAAAGGGCTTTCAAATTTTATAACCCAGGTTGGTTATAAAACCTTGTATTATTTATTCCGATAGTTAGTTTGTATGTACCACTATTTATTGTAATTAGTCCAGATCTTATCAACCCCAATATTGGAATTGAGTTGATATTAATATTGACTGTATGATTGTGTTGGTATTGCAAGAGCTTGCTGCTAGCAGCTGAAATGAAACAGAGAATGAATTTACCCACTAGACAATCAAGGGGTTAATCACATATTAAGATTAACCCTATATCTACTTGTGATGGTTGCAAGAGATTTCTCACATTGATGTAAGTATATATGTATGATTATGCATAGTATGCATAGATGTTGGCTATAAGATTATATATTGTATGTTAATCATGCTTATTGTATATAATATTGCTTGAATTGTACTTATTTTAATCCTGTTACCCAGAAATAGTATACTGATATTCTAATACTCAATTGTAGTCTATAATAGTAGTGTTGATTGTTGTTGGTTTGGGACCATATAAATCACTCTATTGAGGTTGTATATATACACAAATCAGTTCAATGCTGTTCATTCAAGAATATACTGTATATCTTATTATATGATTATTGGTGATTCAACACTGGGTTTATGTAAACTATCATGATATCATAGCTTTCTACATATATATATATATATATATATATATATATATATATATATATATATATATATATATATATATATATATATGTGTTAGTTATCCACAATCAAATATAGAGAGTTATTAGATATTATTACTATATGAATTGCAACATGTGCATTGGTTTGTAAATGCTTGTATTAGTAATCTTGCACTGGGTAAAGTTGAATATATTAAAGATGGTTTTTAGATTTTATAGTCATAGTTAATTATAAAGCAGCATCTTAGAATAGTATAGATAATTAATCTATTCAATGTTGCTCAAATTTATTATGAGCGGTTCGATTCAGTCAAAGATTTAATGTACCTTCTTATCAACTGAAGGGTTAATCTCATAATCTGTTTTTTTACATTTCATGTACCTTCTTATCAACTGAAGGGTTAATCACATAATCCGGTTTATACATTCATTTATAAATACCAACACTTATAGTCTTGTACTGGATAAAGTTAAGTATGTTAGGAATAGTTATCAATTTTTGTTTGAGAGGGATTAGATCAATACTTTGGGTTGTCTACTAAAAAAATGATATATATGTGAAGGGTTATTCAGGGATTCCTGACAGATATCAGTGTTCCAATGTAACTATCGCTAATTTTGGGGGTCAACGTTAGAAAAAGTGTGTGTTTTTTTCAATTTTTTATTCATATTTTAATTTTTTTATAGTAAATTATAAGATATAGCAATGAAAGAGAAAAAATCTAAGTACTTCTGCGCAGCTTCAAACAGTTATTAACATGTTAAGTCCAATATAATAAAGGAATTTGTTATAGTCTGTGATAATGAGTCTTTATGAACAATATATATATATGAATGGTATATATTCTGAATTCATATGCGGTAAATCCAAGGCAAAAAACAGAATTTATGTTTACCTGCTAAATTTCTTTCTCCTACGGTGTGTCCGGTCCACGGCTTCATCCTTACTTGTGGGATATTCTCTTCCCCTACAGGAAATGGCAAAGAGAGCACACAGCAAGAGCTGTCCATATAGTCCCCCCTCTGGCTCCGCCCCCCAGTCATTCGACCGACGGTTAGTAGAAAAAGGAGAAACTATAGGGTGCCGTGGTGACTGTAGTGTATGGAATAAAAATTTTCAAACCTGACTAAAAGCCAGGGCGGGCCGTGGACCGGACACACCGTAGGAGAAAGAAATTTATCAGGTAAACATAAATTCTGTTTTCTCCTACATTGGTGTGTCCGGTCCACGGCTTCATCCTTACTTGTGGGAACCAATACCAAAGCTTTAGGACACGGATTAAGGGAGGGAGCAAGTCAGGTTACCTAAACGGAAGGCACCACGGCTTGCAAAACCTTTCTCCCAAAAACAGCCTCTGAAGAAGCATAAATATCGAATTTGTAAAATTTGGCAAAAGTATGCAGAGAAGACCAAGTCGCTGCCTTACAGATCTGATCAACAGAAGCCTCGTTCTTGAAGGCCCATGTGGAAGCCACAGCTCTAGTAGAGTGAGCTGTAATTCGTTCAGGAGGCTGCCGTCCGGCAGTCTCATAAGCCAATCGGATGATGCTTTTCAGCCAAAAAGAAAGAAAGGTAGCAGTAGCTTTCTGCCCTCTCCTCTTACCAGAATAAACGACAAACAAAGATGATGTTTGTCTGAAATCCTTTGTTGCTTCTAAATAGAATTTTAAAGCACGGACCACATCTAGGTTGTGTAACAAAGGTTCCTTCTTTGAAACTGGATTCGGACATAGGGAAGGAACAACTATTTCCTGGTTAATATTCCTGTTGGAAACTACTTTTGGAAGAAAACCAGGTTTGGTACGTAAAACTACCTTATCTGCATGAAATACCAGATAGGGAGAAGTACACTGCAAAGCAGATAATTCAGAAACTCTTCTAGCAGAAGAAATAGCAACTAAAAACAGAACTTTCCAAGATAGTAACTTAATATCTATGGAATGCAAAGGTTCAAACGGAACCCCTTGAAGAACTAAAAGAACTAAGTTTATACCCCATGGAGGAGTCATAGGTCTGTAAACAGGCTTGATTCTGACTAACGCCTGTACAAACGCTTGTACATCTGGCACGGCTGCCAGAAGTTTGTGCAACAAGACAGACAGAGCAGATATCTGTCCCTTTAGAGAACTAGCTGACAGACCTTTCTCCAAGCCCTCTTGGAGAAAGGAAAGAATCCTAGGAATTTTGATTTTACTCCAAGAAAAACCCTTGGATTCGCACCAACGGATATATTTGTGCCATATCTTATGGTAAATCTTCCTAGCCACAGGCTTTCTGGCTTGAACCAGAGTATCTATAACTGAATCTGAAAACCCACGCTTAGATAGAATCAAGCGTTCAATTTCCAAGCAGTCAGTTGCAGAGAGACTAGATTTGGATGTTCGAATGGACCTTGTACTAGAAGATCCTGTCTCAAAGGTAGCTTCCATGGTGGAGCTGATGACATATTCACCAGGTCTGCATACCAAGTCCTGCGTGGCCACGCAGGAGCTATTAGGATCACCGAGGCCTTCTCCTGTTTGATCCTGGCTACCAGCCTGGGAAGGAGAGGGAACGGTGGAAACACATAAGCTAGATTGAACGACCAAGGCACCACTAATGCATCCACTAGTGTCGCCCTGGGATCCCTGGATCTGGACCTGTATCGAGGAACTTTGAAGTTCTGACGAGACGCCATCAGATCCATATCTGGAGTGCCCCATAGTTGAGTTAACTGGGCAAAGACCTCCGGGTGGAGTTCCCACTCCCCCGGATGGAAAGTCTGACGACTCAAATAATCCGCCTCCCAGTTGTCTACCCCTGGGATGTGGATTGCAGATAGGTGGCAGGAGTGATCCTCCGCCCATTTGATGATCTTGGATACCTCTGTCATCGCCAAGGAACTCTTTGTTCCCCCCTGATGATTGATGTACGCTACAGTCGTCATGTTGTCCGACTGAAATCTTATGAATATGGCCTTCGCTAGGTGAGGCCAGGCCAGGAGCGCATTGAATATCGCTCTCAGTTCCAAAATGTTTATCGGGAGAAGGGACTCTTCCCGAGACCATAGACCCTGAGCTTTCAGGGAGTCCCAGACCATGCCCCAGCCTAAGAGACTGGCGTCGGTCGTGACGATGACCCACTCTGGTCTGCAGAAACTCATTCCCTGAGACAGGTGATCCTGAGTCAGCCACCAGCGGAGTGAGTCTCTGGTTACCTGGTCTACTTGAATCTGGGGAGACAAGTCTGCATAATCCCCATTCCACTGCTTGAGCATGCACAGTTGCAATGGTCTTAGATGAATTCGAGCAAAAGGAACCACGTCCATTGCTGCAACCATTAGTCCTATTACCTCCATGCACTGAGCTATGGAAGGCTGAGGAATAGATTGAAGAACTTGACAAGCATTTAGAAGTTTTAATTTTCTGACCTCTGTCAGAAAAATCTTCATTTCTACAGAATCTATTATTGTTCCCAGAAAGGGAACCCTTGTAGACGGGGACAGGGAACTCTTTTCTATGTTCACCTTCCACCCGTGAGACCTGAGAAAAGCTAATACAATGTCTGTATGAGCCCTTGATCTGGAAAGGGACGACGCTTGGATTAGGATGTCGTCTAAGTAAGGTGCCACCGCAATGCCCCTCGGTCTTAGAACCGCTAGTAGGGACCCTAGCACCTTTGTGAAAATTCTGGGAGCAGTGGCTAAACCGAACGGAAGAGCCACGAACTGGTAATGTTTGTCCAGAAAGGCGAACCTTAGGAACTGATGATGATCTTTGTGGATAGGAATATGTAGGTACGCATCCTTTAAGTCCACGGTAGTCATGTATTGACCCGCCTAGATTGTTGGTAAAATCATTCGAATGGTTTCCATTTTGAATGATGGAACTCTGAGGAATTTGTTTAGAATTTTTAAATCCAGAATTGGCCTGAAAGTTCCCTCTTTTTTGGGAACTACGAACAGGATTGAGTAAAACCCCAGACCTTGTTCCGTTGTTGGAACTGGGTGTATCACTCCCATCTTTAATAGGTCTCCTACGCAATGTAAGAATGCCTGTCTCTTTATCTGGTCTGAAGATAAGCGAGACATGTGGAACCTTCCCCTTGGAGGAAGTTCCTTGAACTCTAGAAGATACCCCTGAGAGACTATTTCTAGTGCCCAGGGATCCGGAACATCTCTTGCCCAAGCCTGAGCAAAGAGAGAAAGTCTGCCCCCTACTAGATCCGGTCCCGGATCGCGGGCTACCCCTTCATGCTGTCATGCAGCAGGCTTCTTGGCCTGTTTACCCTTGTTCCAGCCTTGCATTGGTTTCCATGCTGGTTTAGGCTGGGAAGCGTTACCCTCTTGTCTAGAGGCTGCAGAGTTAGGAGACGGTCCGTTCCTGAAATTGCGAAAGGAACGAAAATTAGATTTGTTCTTAGCCTTGAAAGGCCTATCCTGTGGGAGGGCATGGCCCTTTCCCCCAGTGATGTCTGAAATAATCTCCTTCAATTCTGGCCCAAAAAGGGTCTTACCCTTGAAAGGAATATTAAGCAGTTTTGTCTTGGACGACACATCTGCCGACCAAGATTTTAGCCAAAGCGCTCTGCGCGCCACTATAGCAAAACCTGAATTTTTCGCCGCTAATTTAGCCAATTGAAAAGCGGCATCTAAAATAAAGGAATTAGCCAACTTTAGTGCGTGAATTCTGTCCATGACTTCCTCATATGGAGTCTCCTTATGGAGCGAATTTTCTAGTTCCTCGAACCAAAAAGACGCCGCCGTGGTAACAGGAATAATGCACAAAATTGGTTGGAGAAGGAAACCTTGCTGAACAAATATCTTTTTAAGCAATCTTTCCAATTTTTTATCCATAGGATCTTTGAAAGCACAACTGTCCTCAATGGGAATAGTTGTGTGCTTGGCCAACGTAGAAACTGCCCCCTCAACCTTAGGGACTGTTTGCCATGCGTCCCTTCTGGGGTCGACAATGGGGAACATTTTCTTAAATATAGGAGGTGGGACAAAAGGTATACCTGGCTTCTCCCACTCCTTGGTCACTATGTCCGCCACCCTCTTGGGTATCGGAAAGGCATCAGCATGCACAGGGACCTCTAGGAATTTGTCCATTTTGCACAATTTCTCTGGAATCACCAAAGAGTCACAATCATCAAGAGTAGTTAGCACCTCCTTAAGCAGGGCGCGGAGATGTTCTAACTTAAATTTAAATGCCACGATATCAGGTTCTGCCTGCTGAGAAACTTTTCCTGAATCAGAAATTTCTCCCTCAGACAGACCCTCCCTCACTGCCAATTCAGACTGGTGTGAGGGTATAACAGATAAATTATCGTCAGCGCCCACTTGCTCATCCTCTGTATTTAAAACTGAGCAATCACGCTTTCTGGGAAATGCTGGCAGTTTGGATAAAAGATTTGCTATAGAATTATCCATTACTGCAGTTAATTGCTGCATAGTAACAAGCATTGGCGCGCTAGATGTACTAGGTGTCGCCTGCGCAGGCAAAACTGGTGTTGACACAGAAGGAGAGGATGATTAACTATCCCCACTACCTTCATTTGAAGAATCAACTTGGGCAACCTTATTAAATGTGACAGTACTGTCCTTACTTTGTTTGGACGCCATGGCACAATTTGAACATACATTTAAAGGGGGAACCACCTTGGCCTCCATACACACAGAACATATGCTATCTGAAGGTATAGACATGTTAGACATACTTTGGCAGGCTATTAATGCAATAAAACCGTTTTTAAACAAAACCATTACTGTCTCTTTAAATAATAAAAAGAACACACTTTATTTCTGAATGTTTGAAAAACTATGAAGGAAATATCCGATCTTTACAAAATTTGTAATGCTTTGAAAGTATTGCACACCAAATTTCAAGTCTCTAACCCCTTAAATGAGCAAACCGGAGCTAATTGTTCAATTTACCAATTTAAACCCACTACAGTCCCTGCCACAGCCTTTGCTGCAGCTTTTACCTTCCTTGGGGGTTATTCACCACAGAAATAAGCCTTCTTGAAATCGTTTTTATGGCCACAGGACCCTCTCACATGAAGCTGCATGCATTGCTTCCAAAAGTAACTGCGCAACCGAGGCGCGAAAATTAGGCCTCCTCCCTCTGCATACCAGAGTGAAGGGGCCTTCCTGACTAGATTAGGTGTCTAAACAACTGCCAGGCGTAATAAAAATGTTCCCAAAGGTGTTTCAAAGTCACAAAACACTCCAAAAGTCATATAAATAATATATAAATCAATCGATTTAGCCCACAATAGTGTCAACCAGTATAGAGCCCATTTATAAGCCTTCATTCTGTTATGAGTCTAAGAAAATGGCTTACCGATCCCATAAGGGAAAATGACAGTCTTCTAGCATTACTATGTCTTGTTAGAAAAGAGACTGGTCATACTTGGAGCAGAAAAGTCTGCAAACTGTTCCCCCCAACTGAAGTTCTCTGGTTTCAACAGTCCTGCGTGGGAACAGCAATGGATTTTAGTTACTGTTGCTAAAATCATACTCCTCTTTTAACAGAACTCTTCATCACTTTCTGTTGTAGAGTAAATAGTACAAACCGGCACTATTTTAAAATAACAAACTCTTGATAGAAGAAATAAAACTACAACTAACACCACATACTCTTTACCATCCCCGTGGAGATGCTACTTGTTCAGAGCAGGCAAAGAGAATGACTGGGGGGCGGAGCCAGATGGGGGACTATATGGACAGTTCTTGCTGTGTGCTCTCTTTGCCATTTCCTGTAGGGGAAGAGAATATCCCACAAGTAAGGATGAAGCCGTGGACCGGACACACCAATGTAGGAGAAAAGAGTATAGTTGTCTTCTTACCGGAAGGTACCTCAATCATATGAGGTAATGTGCAGTCATATGGTATAGATGTAGGTCTGTGGTAATTATAAGATATGATGAAAATAATGGTATCTTTAGAAGGTCCATTTAATGGCAAGAAAAACCGTATATAATATGTGTGGGTACAGTAAATGAGTAAGAGGAAAATTACAGCTAATCACAAACACCTCAGAAATGTAAAAATAGCCCTGGTCCTTAATGGTAAGAACATTTAAAAATGGTCTGGTCACTAAGGGGTTAAAGGGACAGTAAAGTCAAAATTAAACTTTCCAAATTCATATAGAGCATTCAATTTTAAACAACTTTCCAATTTACTTCTACTATTGATTTTACTTAGTTCTCTTGGTATGCTTTGTTAAAGACTAATCCTAGGTGATCTCCGTGTCTTGCATGTTTCCTTAGCCGATTGGCACCAATGTTTGCAACAATATTTAAAACAATGTTATAAATAGTTGCAAACTATGTTGACATAGAGTGTATTTAGCATTGTGTGACAGCTGTGTTTATAACTATGTATAATATTGCTATAAACATTGTTGCAAGCACTACTGCCAGATGGCTGAAGACACATGCACTCTTCTAAGATCACCTATGTTTACTTTTTTATAAAGGATACCAAGAGAACTAAGCAAAATTGACAACAGAAGTAAATTGGTAAGTTGTTTAAAATGTCATGATCTATCCAATCCATTTAATTTTAACTTTACTGTCCCTTTAAGGGTCTCCTATGCAGACACAATGTTGCAATGGCAGCAGGCTCATGAGTTACAGTTGAACTAATGTTAAAATATTAAAATATATAATAATGAGTCCTTTCAATAGAATCTTGTAGTTACCATCATGTTTTCAGATCATGCCGAAATGGTTCTTTAAAAAACAATGGGCTAGATTACAAGTAAAACGCTAAATTGTCGCGCGCCCACAAATGGGCAAATGCGTCCATTTGCGGGAGCACGTTAATTAAGCAACTATTTCAAGTGGGCTTGCGGTAACAATTAGCTCTTATAAAACTCTGATCTCTGGTTAATTTAACAAATGTGCCCCAAATATACAGTGTAGTGTATTAAAAAAAAATAAAGATAGCAGCATCTTTATTTATTAATAAAATTACTGCACTAGGCAGTATTTTGGGGGTAAATTTGGTGGGAGTGGGGTGTAAGAAAAAGTGCCTTTATATTATGGTCTATGGAAACTGTGTGTTCCCAGTAAATATATATGTATATGCTTATAAACATATATATTCATATGTAAATATGTGAATATACAAGCGATATTAAGTGCTCCACTTGTAATCTAGTCCTGTGTAAATAAATATGGTCAAAGTTGAAAAATGAACATATAGCGATATCAGCCAATTTAGAGTGACCCCAGGCCTTTTCTGTTAGTTTTCTGTGAAAAGTTGTTCGTAGCTGTGGGCTTTTAACAAACAAAATTATATTGCATTGTGATCACTCAAGAAACTCAAATACCAATTCGGTCAGAAAAAGCCTTATCGGGAGCAAGTCAACTATAGATTGTGTGTTATAAACCTTAGTACAGCAAGCTGTGTCTACATTTTACCTGCATCTGTATTGCCTTAATATAAGTTTATAACTCCAATTAAGCCCACCCTTTCCGGGGACTTTTTACATTTGAAAATTCAAATGTTGCATTCAATATTGGAACAATATATTCAATATTCAAATATTAATATTTGCACCATATTTACCTTATCACGTTTTACATTTTTGTTAATGAAAAATATAATGGGTTTATTTAGCTATGAGTGACAAGCATCTGTGGCATTGACCCATATAGATGCACATATATGTGCGTGTGTTTGTGTACATTTGCACATTTACATTTTCAGTAGTCCACTGTTCCTGGACTAGAACAAAATTGCAGTGGATTAGTAATAAATACTAAGACTATTTTCTATTTGAAAAAAATAAAATAAGATATTACTCAACATTTTATTGAAAATATTATAATATAAATTAATTTATCATTATGGTGAATCTATATTCAGTTAATTCAGATGTGCCACATACTTTTGCGACTACTGTAAAAACAACATGTTATACTATATAGTTAAAGAAATTATTTTTAACATTATATCAGACCTGTTTGTATAACAGTGGGGTAGTCGTTTATATAACTGAAAAAATAAATTTCAGTGTTTCAAGGTTTTGCTGTGATTCATTCTAAGTAATATCCAAGCAAACTGTTCATCAATTAAGAAAGGGTTTTAGAATAATCATTTCTATGAGTTATACAGGAAGGTCTGTAACTTATAAATCCCAAATGATGCACTAGTTTATTTAAAATATAATTAAGGTAGTATTCAAACTTTTTTTTATCAGAAAGTAATTTAAATTGCCATGTTGCGTATCATGCATTAATTAAAGAACAGCAGGATAATACTTTTGTAACTACTGTAAAACAATGAAAAAAACAACGTTATACTATATATTTAAAGAATTTTTTTTTAACATTATATCAGACCTGTCTGTATAACAGTGGGGTAGTCGTTTATATAACTGTAAAAATAAATTTCAGTGTTTCAAGGTTTTGCTGTGATTCATGCTAAATAATATCCAAGCAAACTGTTCATCAATTAAGAAAGGGTTTTAGAATAATCATTTCTATGAGTTATACAGGAAGGTCTGTAACTTATAAATCCCAAATGATGCACTAGTTTATTTAAAATATAATTAAGGTAGTATTCAAACTTTTTTTTATCAGAAAGTAATTTAAATTGCCATGTTGCGTATCATGCATTAATTAAAGAACAGCAGGATAATACTTTTGTAACTACTGTAAAACAATGAAAAAAACAACGTTATACTATATATTTAAAGAATTTTTTTTTAACATTATATCAGACCTGTCTGTATAACAGTGGGGTAGTCGTTTATATAACTGTAAAAATAAATTTCAGTGTTTCAAGGTTTTGCTGTGATTCATGCTAAATAATATCCAAGCAAACTGTTCATCAATTAAGAAAGGGTTTAGAATAATCATTTCTATGAGTTATACTGGAAGGTCTGTAACTTATAAATCCCATATGATGCCCTAGTTTATTTAAAATATAATTAAGGTAGTATTCAAACTTTTTTGTCAGAAAGTAATTTAAATTGCCATGTTGCGTATCATGCATTAATTAAAGAACAGCAGGATAATTACAAGCATCATCAATATTACAAGGAACATCAAATCGTTCCAGAGGGGAGTAATTTAATTGGAATCACTTTACTTTTCTACAAGTTGTGCATTATTATTATTACTTGCTTCAAAGTACCCTTGATTATAACTGCCTGTAGGAATTAAATTAATTGTTTTTAAAGACAATTGTTTAAACATTTCTATCTATGTAGTTAAAAAATAGAGTGCAGCACTTTTCAATTAAAGTTCAAATCATTTGAATTACAAATTACGCAATCTGATCTTAGCTATAAAGACATTATTTGATTTAAATGAAAAAAATATCTATGACATTTTTTTTCTACAAGCTGAAGCTAAGCACAATACTTTATTTAAAAGTCAGCCACCTCTTTGGATTCTCCAGTAATATTTTATCAATGGTTTGTTGAGAAACACCCCTGAGTAACATCTTTGGCACAATATTAGTAAGTATGTGAGAGTATCCATGACCGCCATATTTAACCAGTCTGTTCTTTGTGTGAATATCATGTGCAATTACAATTCTGTCTTCATATCCATTGTCAATAAGGAACTTTAGCCTACAAAAAAAATGAAAATGGTAAGCATGGAAAAAAATATTAAAAATTTTGTCTTACTCTAGATAAGTGTTCCCGAGATCTGAGCTATGGAACCCTTTCTTAGGTTTAAAAACTACTGAGAGAGACATAGAACCACAAAAAACGCTCCAAAAATCTATAATCATATTTGTTTAAAATACAAATGCATAGCTCCATTTCAGAACCACATAATCCATACCCAGCATCTTAAGCTACTACCCTATCTGTACAACAGCTAATGATTTTCATTCCAACAGTTTATACAGAAAATTAGATCTCATTACCCAAAATTTGTAGATTAAAGCAAATTATTTGTTTAGCATTACACTAAAAATGCACTCATTTTGTTATTTAGCAATTAAATTATTGCATTGATTAGTAAATATCTGTGATTTCTTTCATGTAATTAGCAAGAGTCCATGAGCTAGTGACGTATGGGATATACATTCCTACCAGGAGGGGCAAAGTTTCCCAAACCTTAAAATGCCTATAAATACACCCCTCACCACACCCACAATTCAGTTTTACAAACTTTGCCTCCGATGGAGGTGGTGAAGTAAGTTTGTGCTAGATTCTACGTTGATATGCGCTCCGCAGCAAGTTGGAGCCCGGTTTTCCTCTCAGCGTGCAGTGAATGTCAGAGGGATGTGAGGAGAGTATTGCCTATTTGAATGCAGTGATCTCCTTCTACGGGGTCTATTTCATAGGTTCTCTGTTATCGGTCGTAGAGATTCATCTCTTACCTCCCTTTTCAGATCGACGATATACTCTTATATATACCATTACCTCTGCTGATTCTCGTTTCAGTACTGGTTTGGCTTTCTACAAACATGTAGATGAGTGTCCTGGGGTAAGTAAATCTTATTTTCTGTGACACTCTAAGCTATGGTTGGGCACTTTGTTTATAAAGTTCTAAATATATGTATTCAAACATTTATTTGCCTTGAATCAGAATGTTCAACTTTCCTTATTTTTCAGACAGTCAGTTTCATATTTGGGATAATGCATTTGAATTAATCATTTTTTCTTACCTTCAAAAATTTGACTCTTTTTTCCCTGTGGGCTGTTAGGCTCGCGGGGGCTGAAAATGCTTCATTTTATTGCGTCATTCTTGGCGCGGACTTTTTTGGCGCAAAAATTCTTTTCCGTTTGTTGCGTCATTTTTTGACGTTATTTTGCGCCAAAAATGTCGGCGTTCCGGATGTGGCGTCATTTTTGGCGCCAAAAGCATTTAGGCGCCAAATAATGTGGGCGTCTTATTTGGCGCTAAAAAATAATGGCGTCGCTTTTGTCTCCACATTATTTAAGTCTTATTTTTTCATTGCTTCTGGTTGCTAGAAGCTTGTTCTTTGGCATTTTTTCCCATTCCTGAAACTGTCATTTAAGGAATTTGATCAATTTTGCTTTATATGTTGTTTTTTTCTCTTACATATTGCAAGATGTCTCATGTTGCATCTGAGTCAGAAGATACTACAGGAAAATCGCTGTCTAGTGCTGGAGCTACCAAGCTAAGTGTATCTGCTATAATTTTTGGTGTCTGTTTCTCCAGCTGTTGTTTGTATTGCATGTCATGACAAACTTATTAATGCAGATAAAATTTCCTTTAGTACTGTTACATTACCTGTTGCTGTTCCGTCAACATCTAATTTTCAGAGTGTTCCTGATAAACATAAGAGATTTTATTTTTTAAATCCATTAAGAAGGCTATGTCTGTTATTTCTCCTTCTAGTTTACATAAAAGTCTTTTAAAACTTCTCTTTTTTTCAGATGAATTTTTAAATGAACATCATCATTCTGATACTGATAATGGTTCTTCTGGTTCAGAGGTTTCTGTCTCAGAGGTTGATGCTGATAAATCTTTGTATTTGTTCAAGATGGAATTTATTCGTTCTTTATTTAAAGAAGTATTAATTGCATTAGAAATAGAGGATTCTGGTCCTCTTGATACTAAATCTAAACGTTTAAATAAGGTTTTTAAATCTCCTGTAGTTATTCCAGAAGTGTTTAATCTCCCTGATGCTATTTCTGAAGTAATTTCCAGGGAATGGAATAATTTGGGTAATTCTTTTACTCCTTCCAAACGTTTAAGCAATTATATCCTGTGCCATCTGACAGATTAGAGTTTTTTGGGGACAAAATCCCTAAGGTTATGGGGCTGTCTCTACTCCTGCTAAATGTGCTACTATTCCTACGGCAGATAGTACTTCATTTAAGGATCCTTTAGATAGGAAAATTGAATCCTTTCTAAGAAAAGCTTACTTATGTTCAGGTAATCTTCTTAGACCTGCTAAATTTTTAGCGGATGTTGCTGCAGCCTCAACTTTTTGGTTAGAAGCTTTAGCGCAACAAGTAACAGATCATAATTTTATAGCATTATTATTATTCTATAACATGCTAATAATTTTGTTGGTGATACCATCTTTTGATATCATTAGAGTTGATGTCAGGTATATGTCTCTAGCTATTTTAGCTAGAAAAGCTTTATGGATTAAACTTGGAATGCTGATATGTCTTCTAAGTCACCTTTGCTTTCCCTTTCTTTCCAGGGTAATAAATTATTATCTCAAATGTTTCTGGAAGGAAGGGAACTTTTTTACCAAAGGATAAAAAATCTAAGGTAAATTTAGGTCTAATAATCATTTTCGTTCCTTTCCTCATAATAAGGAACAAAAGCCTGATCCTTCATCCTCAGGAAAGGTATCAGTGTGGAAACTATTTTCAGTTTGGAATATATCCAAGCCTTATAGAAAACCTATAGCCAGCTCCTAAGTACCCATGAAGGTGCGGACCTTATTCCAGCTCAGCTGGTATGGGGCAGATTATGTTTTCTTCAAAGATATTTGGATCATTCCGTTCTCAATCTCTGGTTTCAGAACATTGTTTCAGAAAGGTACAGAATTGGCTTCAGTTAAGGCCTCCTGCTAAGAGATTTTTTTCTTTCCCGTGTCCCAGTTAACACAGCAAAGGCTCAGCATTTCTGAAATGTGTTTCAGATCTAGAGTTGGCTGGAGTAATTATGCCAGTTCCAGTTCTGGAACAGGGGCTGGGGTTTTATTTTATCTCTTCATTGTACCAAAGAAGGTCAATTCCTTCAGACCAGTTCCGGATCTATCAATATTGAATCGTTATGTAAGGATACCAACATTCAAGATGGTTACTGTAGGACTATCCTGCCTTTTGTTTAGCAAGGGCATTATATGTCTACAATAGATTTACAGGATGTGTATCTGCATATTCCGATTCATCCAGATCACTTTTAGTGTCTGAGATTCTCTTTTTAGACAAGCATTACCAGTTTTGTAGCTCTACCGTTTGGCCTAGCCTCAGTTCCAAGAATTTTTTTGGTTCTCGGTGCCCTTCTTTCTGTAATCAGAGAACAGGGTTTTGGTATTTCCTTATTGGACAATATCTGGGTACTTGCTCAGTCTTCTCATTTTCGAAGAATCTCATACGAATCAACTTGTGTTGTTTCTTCAAGTTCATGGTTGGAGGATCAATTTACCAATCAGTTCATTGATTCCTCAGACAAGGGTAACCTTTTTAGGTTTCTAGATAGATTCAGTGTCTATGACTCTGTCCTTGTCAGACAAGAGAAGTTTAACATTGATATCAGCTTGTCAAAACCTTCAGTCACAATCATTCCCTTTGGTAGCCTTATGCATGGAAATTTTAGGTCTTAGGACTGCCGCATCAGATGCGATCTCCTTTGCTCATTTTCACATGCGACCTCTTCAGCTCTGTATGCTGAACCAATGGTGCAGGGATTACTCAAAGATATCTCAATTCATATCTTTACACCGATTATACGACACTCTCTGACATGGTGGACAGATCACCATCGTTTAGTTCAGGGGGCTTCTTGTTCTTCCGACCTGGACTATAATCTCAACAGATGCAAGTCTTACAGGTTGGGGAGCTGTGTGGGGGTATCTGACGGCACAAGGGGTTTGGGAATCTCAGGAGGTGAGATTTCCGATCAATATTTTGGAACTCCGTGCAATTTTCAGAGCTCTTCAGTCTTGGCCTCTTCTGAAGAGAGAGTTGTTCATTTGTTTTCAGATAGACAATGTCACAACTGTGGCATACATCAATCATCAAGGAGGGACTCACAGTCCTCTGGCTATGAAAGAAGTATCTCGAATTTTGGTTTGGGCGGAATCCAGCTCCTGTCTAATCTCTGCGGTTCATATCCCAGGTATGGACAATTGGAAAGCGGATTATCTCAGTCGCCAAACGTTGCACCTGGGCGAATGGTCTTCACCCAGAGGTATTTCCTCAGATTGTTCAAATGTGGGAACTCCCAGAAATAGATCTGATGGCTTCTCATCTAAACAAGAAACTTCCCTGGTATCTGTCCGGATCCCGGGATCCTCGGGCGGAGGCAGTGGATGCATTTACAAGTGTCATCCTGCCTATATCTTTCCGCCTCTAGTTCTTTTTCCAAGGGTATTCTCCAATATTCTAAAGGAATGCTCGTTTGTCCTGCTGGTAGCTCCAGCATGGCCTCACAGGTTTTGGTATGCGGATCTTGTCCGGATGGCCTCTTGCCGGCTGTGGACTCTTCCGTTAAGACCAGTCTTTCTGTCTCAAGGTTCTTTTTTCCATCAGGATCTCAAAACCTTAGTTTTAAGGTGTGGAGTTTGAACGCTTGATTCTTGGTCAAAGAGGTTTCTCTGACTCTGTGATTGATACTATGTGACAGGCTCGTAAATCTGTATCTAGAGAGATATATTATAGAGTCTGGAAGACTTATATTTCTTCAGGATGGTTTAGATAAAGGTTTGTCCGCAAGTTTCTTGTAAGACAAATCTCTGCTCTTTCTGTTCTTTTTCACAGAAGGATTGCTAATCTTCCTGATATTCATTGTTTTGTACAACCTTTGGTTCGTATAAAACTTGTCATTAAGTCAATTTCTCCTCCTTGGAGTTTGAATTTGGTTCTGGGGGCTCTTCAAGCTCCTCCTTTTGAACCCATGCATTCTTTGGTCGTTATATAACTTTCTTGGAAAGTTTTGTTTCTTTTGGCCATCTCTTCTGCCAGAAGAGTCTCTGAATTATCTACTCTTTTTTGTGAGTCTCCTTTTCTGATTTTGCATCAGGATAAGGCGGTGCTGCAAACTTCTTTTGATTTTTTTACCTAAGGTTGTGAATTCTAACAACATTAGTAGAGAAATTGTGGTTCCTTCATTATGTCCTAATCCTATGAATTCTAAGGAGAAATCATTGCATTCTTTGGATGCTGTTAGAGCTTTCTAATATTATGTTGAAGCTACTAAGTCTTTCCGAAAGACTTCTAGTCTATTTGTCATCTTTTCCGGTTCTAGTAAAGACCAGAAAGCTTCTGCCATTTCTTTGGCATCTTGGTTGAAATCTTTATTTCATCATGCCTATGTTGAGTCGGGTAACACTCCGCCTCAAAGGATTACAGCTCATTCTACTAGGTCAGTTTCTACTTCCTGGGCATTTAAGAATGAAGCTTCGGTTGATCAGATTTGCAAAACAGCAACTTGGTCCTCTTTGCATACTTTTACTAAATTCTACCATTTTTGATGTGTTTTCTTCTTCTGAAGCAGTTTTTGGTAGAAACGTACTTCAGGCAGTGGTTTCAGTTTGAATCTTCTGTTTATGTTTTTTCATTCAATTTTATTCTGGGTGTGGATTATTTTCAGCAGGAATTGGCTGTCTTTATTTTATCCCTCCCTCTCTAGTGACTCTTGTGTGGAAAGATCCACATCTTGGGTAATCATTATCCCATACGTCACTAGCTCATGGACTCTTGCTAATTACATGAAAGAAAACATAATTTATGTAAGAACTTACCTGATAAATTCATTTCTTTCATATTAGCAAGAGTCCATGAGGCCCGCCCTTTTTTGTGGTGGTTTTGATTTTTTTGTATAAAGCACAATTATTCCAATTCCTTATTTTATATGCTTTCGCACTTATTTCTTATCACCCCACTTCTTGGCTATTCGTTAAACTGAATTGTGGGTGTGGTGAGGGGTGTATTTATAGGCATTTTAAGGTTTGGGAAACTTTGCCCCTCCTGTTAGGAATGTATATCCCATACGTCACTAGCTCATGGACTCTTGCCAATTACATGAAAGAAATGTATTTTAATTGTAATTTGTCATAATTTGAAATTTGTCTAATATGAAAGAAATTAATTTATCAGGTAAGTTCTTACATAAATTATGTTTTTCCAGATAGCTTAGCAAAAATCATAGGAATCATATAAATCATTCCCAATTTTTCAGTGTAAGAATTGGCAGTTGTAATTTCTACCATTAATTAAATTAATCACACAAATACATTTTATTTATTTATCTATTTATTTTTTGTGGAATATTCACTATAAATTCTATGAAAGAGTTTGTTTTTATTGATTAATGGTCAAACTGAAATATGCAGTTCTGAAGAAAAATTGGTGTAATTTCTATTTACGTTTTAGTGCAGTGGGGCATCCTCTCCTATAAAAGCAATGGCACCTGTAATACCCATTGTATAAAGGAAAAGGAAAATGTACAGTATATAATGACAGATTTGCTACATTAAGAAAGTACAGCATGATAGAGTCATGGGTCCAGGAAGTGTGCAATTTAATTTGTAGGTGTTAAGAGTTGGGATTTGAGATAATTTTAAATTTTGTTTTATTTAGCCTTCATTGGCTGATAGGTACTTCCAATAAATGCTCATTGGTTAACAAACACTTCATGTTTGTGCTTATTGGTTGATAGGTACTTCCTGCTAATGATCACTGACCACTGAATAGTAGGAAGTATCTATAAGCCACTGAACATTTGTAGGAAGTGCACAATGGATGCCGGTATATTAAACAGGTTCACATTGCATGACCAAAATCAACATTTAAATGCTGCTCTTTAATATGGATTACAGAAAATGTTTCAGTACAGTGTTCCTTTAACTAATAGATGAGTAAGATATCACAACTGCTGACAAGGATAAAACAGACACAATCCACGGCACACTGACTAGTAATACAAATATGTTTCCTGATTTATTAACTTGTCTTAGAATTTCTGCATGTTGATGCTCCTAATGCTGCTAGGTTATAGAGACAATGACTTGAAAAATATGATCATTTCATAGCAGCTATGGGGAACCTTAATACAGCAAGAAGAGAAAAAACAGAATTTATGCTTACCTGATAAATTACTTTCTCCAACGGTGTGTCCGGTCCACGGCGTCATCCTTACTTGTGGGAATATTCTCTTCCCCAACAGGAAATGGCAAAGAGTCCCAGCAAAGCTGGCCATATAGTCCCTCCTAGGCTCCGCCCACCCCAGTCATTCGACCGACGGACAGGAGGAAATATATATAGGAGAAATCCATATGGTACCGTGGTGACTGTAGTTAGAGAAAATAATTCATCAGACCTGATTAAAAAACCAGGGCGGGCCGTGGACCGGACACACCGTTGGAGAAAGTAATTTATCAGGTAAGCATAAATTCTGTTTTCTCCAACATTGGTGTGTCCGGTCCACGGCGTCATCCTTACTTGTGGGAACCAATACCAAAGCTTTAGGACACGGATGAAGGGAGGGAGCAAATCAGGTTACCTAAACGGAAGGCACCACAGCTTGCAAAACCTTTCTCCCAAAAATAGCCTCCGAAGAAGCAAAAGTATCAAATTTGTAAAATTTGGCAAAAGTGTGCAGTGAAGACCAAGTCGCTGCCTTACATATCTGGTCAACAGAAGCCTCGTTCTTGAAGGCCCATGTGGAAGCCACAGCCCTAGTGGAGTGAGCTGTGATTCTTTCAGGAGGCTGCCGTCCGGCAGTCTCATAAGCCAATCGGATGATGCTTTTAAGCCAAAAGGAAAGAGAGGAAGAAGTCGCTTTTTGACCTCTCCTTTTACCAGAATAAACAACAAACAAGGAAGATGTTTGTCTGAAATCTTTTGTAGCCTCTAAATAGAATTTTAGAGCACGGACTACGTCCAAATTGTGTAACAAACGTTCCTTCTTTGAAACTGGATTTGGACACAAAGAAGGTACAATTATCTCCTGGTTAATATTTTTGTTAGAAACAACTTTAGGAAGAAAACCAGGCTTAGTACGCAAAACCAACTTATCTGCATGGAACACCAGATAGGGTGGAGAACACTGCAGAGCAGATAACTCTGAAACTCTTCTAGCAGAAGAAATTGCAACTAAAAACAAAACTTTCCAAGATAGTAACTTAATATCTATGGAATGTAAAGGTTCAAAGGAACCCCTTGAAGAACTGAAAGAACTAGATTTAGACTCCAGGGAGGAGTCAAAGGTCTGTAAACAGGCTTGATCCTAACCAGAGCCTGAACAAATGCTTGAACATCTGGCACAGCTGCCAGTCTTTTGTGTAGTAAGACAGATAAAGCAGAGATCTGTCCCTTTAGAGAACTTGCAGATAATCCTTTCTCCAAACCTTCTTGTAGAAAGGAGAGAATCTTAGGAATTTTTATCTTATTCCATGGGAATCCTTTGGATTCACACCAACAGATATATTTTTTCCATATTTTATGGTAAATTTTTCTAGTTACAGGTTTTCTGGCCTGAACCAGAGTATCTATAACAGAATCTGAAAACCCACGCTTCGATAGAATCAAGCGTTCAATCTCCAAGCCGTCAGCTGGAGGGAGACCAGATTTGGATGTTCGAATGGACCCTGAACAAGAAGGTCCTGTCTCAAAGGTAGCTTCCATGGTGGAGCCGATGACATATTCACCAGGTCTGCATACCAAGTCCTGCGTGGCCACGCAGGAGCTATCAAGATCACAGAGGCCCTCACCTGATTGATCCTGGCTACCAGCCTGGGAATGAGAGGAAACGGTGGAAATACATAAGCTAGGTTGAAGGTCCAAGGTGCTACTAGTGCATCTACTAGAGTCGCCTTGGGATCCCTGGATCTGGACCCGTAGCAAGGAACCTTGAAGTTCTGACGAGACGCCATCAGATCCATGTCTGGAATGCCCCATAATTGAGTTATTTGGGCAAAGATTTCCGGATGGAGTTCCCACTCCCCCGGATGGAATGTCTGACGACTCAGAAAATCCGCCTCCCAATTTTCCACTCCTGGGATGTGGATCGCAGACAAGTGGCAGGAGGGATCCTCCGCCCATTGAATTATTTTGGTCACTTCTTTCATCACCAAGGAACTCCTTGTTCCCCCCTGATGATTGATATATGCAACGGTCGTCATGTTGACTGATTGGAACCTTATGAATTTGGCCTTTGCTAGTTGAGGCCAAGCTCTGAGAGCATTGAATATCGCTCTCAGTTCCAGAATGTTTATCGGGAGAAGAGACTCTTCCCGAGACCATAGACCCTGAGCTTTCAGGGATTCCCAGACCGCGCCCCAGCCCACTAGACTGGCGTCGGTCGTGACAATGACCCACTCTGGTCTGCGGAAGCTCATTCCCTGGGACAGATGGTCCAGGGTCAGCCACCAACGGAGTGAATCTCTGGTCTTTTGATCTACTTGAATCATTGGAGACAAGTCTGTATAATCCCCATTCCACTGTTTGAGCATGCACAGTTGTAATGGTCTTAGATGAATTCGTGCAAAAGGAACTATGTCCATTGTTGCAACCATCAATCCTACTACTTCCATGCACTGCGCTATGGAAGGACGAGGAACAGAATGAAGCACTTGACAAGAGCTTAGAAGTTTTGATTATCTGACCTCTGTCAGAAAAATCCTCATTTCTAAGGAATCTATTATTGTTCCCAAGAAGGGAACTCTTGTCGATGGAGACAGAGAACTTTTTTCTTTGTTCACCTTCCATCCGTGAGATCTGAGAAAGTCTAGAACGATGTCCGTATGAGCCTTTGCTTTTGACAGGGACGACGCTTGTATTAGAATGTCGTCCAAGTAAGGTACTACTGCAATGCCCCTCGGTCTTAGAACCGCTAGAAGGGACCCTAGCACCTTTGTGAAAATCCTTGGAGCAGTGGCTAATCCGAATGGGAGGGCCACAAACTGGTAATGCTTGTCCAGAAAAGCGAACCTTAGGAACTGATGATGTTCTTTGTGGATAGGAATATGTAGGTACGCATCCTTTAGATCCACGGTAGTCATAAATTGACTTTCCTGGATGGTGGGTAGAATCGTTCGAATGGTTTCCATCTTGAACGATGGTACCCTGAGAAATTTGTTTAGGATCTTCAAATCCAAAATTGGTCTGAACGTTCCCTCTTTTTTGGGAACTACGAACAGATTGGAATAAAATCCCATTCCTTGTTCCTTTATTGGAACTGGGTGTATCACTCCCATCTTTAACAGGTCTTCTACACAATGTAAGAATGCCTGTCTCTTTATTTGGTTTGAGGATAAGTGAGACATGTGGAACCTTCCCCTTGGGAGTAGTTCCTTGAATTCCAGGAGATAACCTTGAGAAACTATTTCTAGCGCCCAAGGATCCTGAACATCTCTTGCCCAAGCCTGAGCAAAGAGAGAGAGTCTGCCCCCCACTAGATCCGGTCCCGGATCGGGGGCTACTCCTTCATGCTGTTTTGTTAGCAGTGGCAGGCTTCTTGGCCTGCTTACCCTTGTTCCAGCCTTGCATTGGTTTCCAGGCTGGTTTGGGTTGTGAGGCATTACCCTCTTGCTTAGAGGATGCAGAATTAGAGGCCGGTCCGTTTCTGCGAAAGGGACAAAAATTAGACTTATTTTTAGCCTTAAAAGACCTATCCTGTGGAAGGGCGTGGCCCTTTCCCCCAGTGATGTCTGAAATAATCTCTTTCAATTCTGGTCCAAATAAAGTTTTACCTTTGAAAGGGATGTTAAGTAATTTTGTCTTGGATGACACATCCGCTGACCAAGACTTTAGCCAAAGCGCTCTGCGCGCCACGATAGCAAACCCTGAATTTTTCGCCGCTAATCTAGCTAATTGCAAAGCGGCATCTAAAATAAAAGAGTTAGCCAATTTAAGTGCGTGAACTCTGTCCATAACCTCCTCATATGGAGTTTCTCTACTGAGCGACTTTTCTAGTTCCTCGAACCAGAACCACGCTGCCGTAGTGACAGGAACAATGCATGAAATTGATTGTAGAAGGTAGCCTTGCTGTACAAAAATCTTTTTAAGCAAACCTTCCAATTTTTTATCCATAGGATCTTTGAAAGCACAACTATCTTCGATAGGAATAGTAGTGCGTTTGTTTAGAGTAGAAACTGCCCCCTCGACCTTAGGGACTGTCTGCCATAAGTCCTTTCTGGGGTCGACCATAGGAAATAATTTCTTAAATATAGGGGGGGGAACAAAAGGTATGCCGGGCCTTTCCCACTGTCAGTATATTTATGAAAATCTTAGCAGTGCTATCCAAATAATATATATAAGTTTATGGCAGGGTTATAAACACAATACAAAGAAATAGAAACCCTTATCAACCATGCACCTACTAGACCATACAATTAATATAAATATCTGAATTCTTTTATTTAGTTAATATCCATAAACATATTGAACTATATTTGCAATAAAAGGAAACTAAATAAAAGTTTATATGCGTTAGAACCAACTCTTAAGATATGCTATTCTTCTTACAAAACCCAGAACAATATACCTTCACAATTCAGCCTTATTTATTTAACACAATGGGACTAAAAACCTTTAACATCCAAGCAATACAATTCTAAACAGTGTTTATAAAACAATAGGATAAAATATATATTCTGCTATTTAACTGCAATTTATCCTAATACAAAATTAACCGACAATATCAGAACTTGTATAGATGAGTTACTT
Source organism: Bombina bombina (assembly GCF_027579735.1). Taxonomy (NCBI): domain Eukaryota; kingdom Metazoa; phylum Chordata; class Amphibia; order Anura; family Bombinatoridae; genus Bombina; species Bombina bombina. Next base: position 267,511,077 of record NC_069503.1, read on the forward strand.
AGCCAATTCAGACACAGATTTGAACAATACCTAGGCTTATAACTACCAATTTAAAATACAATATACTTCACCAATTTTGAACCAATTCGTAGCGGTCTTTAGGTCATCTCATTTGAAAGAAGGTTTTTGCACAAATCAAGGATAAGTTTTAAGCTCCTTGCTGAAGTGAACTTTTTTTTTTTTTTTTCAGGTATATCGCAGCCAAAATCAGATCACTAATTTTCAACAAGTTACAGACAACTCTCTCTTGTGCATTCAACACTCCCATTATATAATCATTGATGACATCATGTGGGTGGCACTACGGGAGCTGACCTTCCCATTGGTTATCTGGGAAGTCTAAATCGGATTGGCCCTTGGAAATTTCATTTTTAACAGCCAGAAAGAACCTTCTGGCTGTAGTTCTCGCAACATAACACCAGGTGGCAGCATACAGTACAACATAGCAATACAATACAGCATTTCTGACATTTTTAAGCAAGTTAATTTTTTTTTTATAAAATGGTTATTTAATCAGATCACACTCTCTGCATTAATCATATATAACCCCAATTACAGATGGTTAATATTAGGTTATTTTTTCTGATTATTCTGATACCAAATATGTTATATTATTAACATTTTATTATATTAAGGTAATTTAACACTGCTAATTATTAGCTTAAAATGCATTATAATTTTATCAGTATTCTGGCATTTCTTTGCAAATAACAGCTTATTTTTATATCTCCAGATTGGTAGTATTTAAAACTCCTGATATTTGCATCCACCCAGATATAGTATGTGACATTTCTGTGTATTTCTTCCTGAATACATAAATCCTGTTTATGTCGATCTGAAATAAAAATAAATGTTAATAATCACTTCTCTTCAGGTCCATAAACATCTATTCATGTTCTTAAACACACAGAGGCTAAGATATTCATGCCTTCAAAATATATATATATATATATATATCATTCAATCTTTTACTTTCCATATATATATATATATATTTAGATGTTAATGTTTGATATCACATAAATATACATCTCATATCCATTAAAATATATATAGTTGTTTTGAAATCATAATGTAAGTCATGGGCCTTCACTGTATTATCCTAACATTCTAACTTTTCAGTAACTTCAGTTGCCAGACTTTTTGTCTCATACTCACCACATGGGGTCAATCCACGAGTAGTTGTAAAAGTCTTAATGCAGCATATTTCCTGTTTAGCCAGCAGTGCAGATGTGGATTTAAAAATTAACACCATGTGCATAAAAGCTGCCTCTCCATGATTTTGATCAGTTCCAAAAGGGTAATTCAGACATTTCGTCTCCATATATTTGCCTGTATCCTGAAACTGTTATATTTTAGTTCCTTGCTAAATTATACAATTGCATAATTTAACATATTGAGTGTGTGAGATCTGCCAGAGATAATCCTTTGTTCTCCTTTCAGCCAAGAATGTCTCCTGTGCAATTGGAGTGGGGGAGATCTAATCCTTTGTCCTACAGACCATGTTCACATCCACAGATTTATTAGATAAAGTTAAATATATTTCTATATATTATTTAATAATATTTCAAATACCTTGACACCACTCCTTATTTACTATGTCCGCCACCCGCTTGGGTATAGGAAAAGCGTCGGGGGGCACCGGAACCTCTAGGAACTTGTCCATCTTGCATAATTTCTCTGGAATGACCAAGTTGTCACAATCATCCAGAGTAGATAACACCTCCTTAAGCAGTGCGCGGAGATGTTCTAATTTAAATTTAAATGTCACAACATCAGGTTCAGCTTGATGAGAAATTTTTCCTGAATCTGAGATTTCTCCATCTGACAAAACCTCCCTCATGGCCCCTTCAGATTGGTGTGAGGGTATGACAGAACAATTATCATCAGCGCCCTCTTGCTCTTCAGTGTTTAAAACAGAGCAATTGCGCTTTCTCTGATAAGTAGGCATTTTGGATAAAATATTTGCTATGGAGCTATCCATTACAGCCGTTAATTGTTGCATGGTAATAAGCATTGGCGCACTAGATGTACTAGGGGCCTCCTGCGTGGGCAAAACTGGTGTAGACACAGTAGGAGATGATGTAGTATCATGTTTACTCCCCTCATTTGAGGAATCATCTTGGTCAAATTCATTATCTGTGGCAGTACTGTCCTTACTTTGTTTGGACGCTATGGCACAATTATCACATAAATTTAAATGGGGAGACACATTGGCTTTCATACATATAGAAGATAGCTTATCTGAAGGTACAGACATGTTAAACAGGCTTAAACTTGTCAACAAAGCACAAAAAAACGTTTTAAAACAAAACCGTTACTGTCTCTTTAAATTTCAAACAGAAAACACTTTATTACTGAATATGTGAAAAAGTATGAAGGAATTGTTCAAAAATTACCAAAATTTCACCACAGTGTTTTAAAGCATTAAAAGTATTGCACACCAAATTTCAGAGCTTTAACCCTTAAAATAACGGAACCGGAGCCGTTTTTAAATTTAACCCCTATACAGTCCCAGCTATAGTCTTTGCTGAGACCCAACCAAGTCCAGAGGGGAATACCATACCAATTGACGCCTTCTAGAAGCTTTTCCAGTGATTTTTAGATCCTCACACATGCATCTGCATGCCCTGCTCTCAAAAAACAACTGCGCAGTAATGGTGCGAAAATGAGGCTCAGTCTATAACTAGAAAGGCCCCCTGACTGGAAAAGGTGTCTAACACAGTGCCTGCCGTTTTATAAACGTTCCCCAAGATTATAAATACAAATTGTCAGCCTAAATCTGAATAATATGCCCAAATAAAGCAATCGATTTAGCCCATAAAAATGCCTACCAGTTTTTTAGCCCATATTCAGCCCTTTATTCTGTTTGTTTGACTAAGAAAATGGCTTACCGGTCCCCATGAGGGGAAATGACAGCCTTCCAGCATTACACAGTCTTGTTAGAAATATGGCTAGTCATACCTTAAGCAGAAAAGTCTGCTAACTGTTTCCCCCAACTGAAGTTACTTCATCTCAACAGTCCTATGTGGAAACAGCAATCGATTTTAGTTACTGTCTGCTAAAATCATCTTCCTCTCACAAACAGAAATCTTCATCCTTTTCTGTTTCAGAGTAAATAGTACATACCAGCACTATTTTAAAATAACAAACACTTGATAGAAGAATAAAAACTACATTTAAACACCAAAAAACTCTTAACCATCTCCGTGGAGATGTTGCCTGTGCAACGGCAAAGAGAATGACTGGGGTGGGCGGAGCCTAGGAGGGACTATATGGCCAGCTTTGCTGGGACTCTTTGCCATTTCCTGTTGGGGAAGAGAATATTCCCACACAGGGCCGCCACTGGAAATTTTGGGGCCCCTGACTCAACCATTGATCAGGGCCCCCCCCCCCCTTCCTTTGACATGTGCAATTTTTGACCAAGTGACTAAAACATATATGCACTTTATTTTTAATTGTCTATTTAAACTTGAAAATGTTGTAAAGGTAGTAACATACAAACACACAGACACACTCATGCACTGAAACACACTCACACATAAGGATTCACATATAGACACTCTAGCAGACACGCAAAGAAACACACTCAGACACAGACACCCAAACAGACACTTAGCACTTGTTTACATTGACCTGAAAAGTAATGAGGTAAACTACAGTTTTGTAAAAAAAAAAAAAAAAAAAAGGAGATTTAGAAAACAAAATATGGAGTTCTGATTATCTTTTTGTAAAGGAAGATGACAACTAAATTATGACAACAGCATGCAGTGGCTGAAAGGAAGGGCCCTGAACTGCCTAAACAATAATTTAAAGGTTAAATAAATGGTGGATTGGTTACTTCTGGAAAGGTCTTGTTAGTCTCAAAGTCTGTAGAAAGATGTGAATAATTAGTAGTAAGGTCAAAATGTCCTAAAAAGGAACAGACAATGGACACACACACACAAACTCAAACTTGCACATACACCCAAGGAAACACTGACAGAGACAGCCTCAGAAAACACACAAAGACATATACACACACACACAGAGAGACCCACAGAAAACACACAAAGACATACACCCAAGGAAACACCAACAGAGAAAGCCTCAGAAAACACACAAAGACATACACACAGAGACACCCACAGAAAATACACAAAGACATACACACACAGAGAGACAACCACATAAAAAACACAGAAAGATATACATACACACACTCTCACTGAGACATCCACAGAAAACACACAAAGACATACACACGCCCTCACAGAGACACCCACATAAAACACACACCCTCACAGAGACATCCACAGAAAACACAGACATACATACATACATACACACACACACCCTCACGGAGACATCCACAGAAAACACAGACATACACACCCACCCTCACAGAGGCATCCAGAGAAAATACACAAAGACAAACATACACACCCACCCTCACAGAGAGACCCACAGATAAAAAAATACATACACACTCATAGAGACACAAACCAAAGCACAAAGACATAAACACAGACACCCACAGAAACACTCACAGGAGGAAACATTTATGCACCTTGCATCCCCTAAATCAACAGTGTGTGACATGCATGATAAAAACATTTTTAGAAATTAAGAGATCACTTTATAAAGAATCATATTTGTAAACGTACAAACAAAAATAATTCTGTGAATTCAAAATTGTACATTAATGAGCTGGGTAGATGGCTAGATGAAGAAAAGTACCTTTAAAAGGTTGACATATGTATGTTTGTTTGTTGTTTTACCCATTTTCCCCAACCAAGAGCACCACTTCAAATATAGTGTACAAATTTTCCCAGCTGTCAGCTGTACTTATGGATTTTGAAAATGCTGTATTCTCTATAGTGTCTTGGTGGGACCATAAGCTGTGGTACTCATACCATTAGATCTGGTTAAATGCAGGATTTAGGCTTGTTGGTATGTATTTCAAAATTAAGTCAGCTGTAGTGTAAACTGAACAGTTTTTCAAACACTGAGCAATCTTAGTCTGAGAGTATAACATTTTATGCAGATGTAAAAATCTTAGATAAAATGCCTCCTTGCATCTGGAAAGTCCTTACATAAAGGGGCAGTAAACTGGAATGCAGAAATGTATATATATATATATATATATATATATATATATATATATATATATATATATATAAATGCATATCTGCCAAAAGGGCATCTACCATTTGTGTATTGAGGAGGAAACATTTCTGCATGGTTTTAAATATAGAATTTCTACAGCATTGTCAAAATAATCATAAATACACTGCTGCTAAAAAAAATTGTTTTTATGGACCCCTAGCCCCACCAAACAACTACTACCACACTGAAGTTACAATCCAAAATTGCACAAAGAAAAAAAACATTTGCTAAGTAAGTCCTACCACCTCTGCAAATGAAAGTGATCTGCTGTCTGACTCAGGCACACACTGTACAAAGTGCCAAGTCTGTCTCACACTGCGCATAGTGGTTTAGTGCACACTAAGAAATCCTCTCAAATGCTAATACTTTACTCCTTACAATAACATTTTCCATGCTCAATTAGCACTCTGCTGTAATACCCACTGGTGGCTGGCCAAATTTAAATATTTTTTTTTTTTTTTTTTTAGTTCTTGCCTCATGGGGCCCCCCTGGCTCATTGGGCCCCTGACAGGAGTCACCCCTATCACCCCCTGATGGCGGCCCTGTTCCCACAAGTAAGGATGATGCCGTGGACCGGACACACCAATGTTGGAGAAAGAGTGTAACTTATCAACACTAAATCTTATCAATATTCTAGATCCAACAAAGCAATAATTTCATATTTTGCTCCAAAATGTATTTTATTACAGAAGAGCCAATCAAATGCGAACAGAATCTGTGAATTACTATGACCTATCAATTCAGTGATAATATTTAAGGAACCAAGCAACAATGTGCAAAAGACATACATGGGCATGAAGAAGGTGTTTAACAAATTATATACATCTGAGGGAAAGGTGAGTTGTACGGAGATAATCTGTTCTGTTGTTATATTGCTAGAAATGTATACATAGGAATGCTTGTTCAGTAAAAGGTAATATCTGCAGTGCATGTGGGAAATGTAATGCTTACAGTAGAGGACCCAACAAATGGTCCTGGTGCAAAATTTGTTTTGGTCCCCCCAAAGGTAACTCAGTAGTAAGTAACAGTAATAATATACATGCTTCTCTGTATAATGCTAGATAGACTTGCAAACTGCATTAATAAAGACTTCCCTGCATTAGGATTGTACACATTCTGCACAGGCCTATGTATAGAATTGGCTGCTATGGGCGCTGGTTCCACTGCACCTGCTGCACCAATAGTAGTTCTACCCCTGAATGCTTATAAATGATTATCCAAGAAATTATAAAATCTCAAATGCATGTGGAACATGAGACCTCCGATAAATCTCTAATGCATGTGCAACATGAGACCTCCAATAAATCTCTAATGCATGCAGAACATGAGACCTCCGATAGATCTCTAATACATGTACAACATGAGACCTCTGATAAATCTCTAATGCATGTGCAACATGAGACACCCGATAAATCTCTAATGCATGTGCAACATGAGACCCCCGATAAATCTCTAATGCATGCAGAACATGAGACCTCCGATAGATCTCTAATACATGCACAACATGAGACCTCCGATAAATCTCTAATGCATGTGCAACATGAGACATCAGATAAAACTCTAATGCATGTGGAACATGAGACCTCTGATAAATCTCTAATGCATGCAGAACATGAGACCTCCGATAAATCTATAATGCATGTGCAACATGAGACCTCCGATAAATCTCTAATGCATGTACAACATGAGACCTCAGATAAATCTCTAATGCATGTGGAACATGAGACCTCCGATAAATCTATAATACAATACATGTGCAACATGAGACCTCCGTTAAATCTCTAATGCACGTGGAACATGAGACCTCCGATAAATCTCTAATGCATGCAGAACATGAGACCGCCGATAACTCTCTAATGCATGTGCAACATGAGACCTCAGATAAATCTCTAATGCATGCAGAACATGAGACCTCGGATAAAGCTCTAATGCATGCAGAACATGAGACCTCCAATAAATCTCTAATGCATGCGGAACATGAGACCTCCGATAAATCTCTAATGCACATGGAACATGAGACCTCCGATAAATCTATAATACATGTGCAACATGAGACCTCCGTTAAATCTCTAATGCACGTGGAACATGAGACCTCCAATAAATCTCTAATGCATGTGCAACATGAGACCTCAGATAAATCTCTAATGTATGCAGAACATGAGACCGCCGATAACTCTCTAATGCATGTGCAACATGAGACCTCAGATAAATCTCTAATGCATGCAGAACATGAGACCTCGGATAAAGCTCTAATGCATGCAGAACATGAGACCTCCGATAAATCTCTAATGCATGCGGAATATGAGACCTCCGATAAATCTCTAATGCATGTGCAACATGAGACCCCAGATAAATCTCTAATGCATGTGGAACATGAGACCTCTGATAAATCTCTAATGCATGCAGAACATGAGACCTCCGATAAATCTCTAATGCATGTGCAACATGAGACCTCCGATAAATCTCTAATGCATGTGCAACATTAGACCCCTGATAAATCTCTAATGCATGCAGAACATGAGACCTCGGATAAAGCTCTAATGCATGCAGAACATGAGACCTCCGATAAATCTCTAATGCATGCGGAACATGAGACCTCCGATTAATCTCTAATGCATGTGCAACATGAGACCCCAGATAAATCTCTAATGCATGTGGAACATGAGAACTCTGATAAATCTCTAATGCATGCAGAACATGAGACCTCCGATAAATCTCTAATGCATGTGCAACATTAGACCCCTGATAAATCTCTAATGCATGCAGAACATGAGACCTCCGATAGATCTTTAATACATGCACAACATGAGACCTCCGATAAATCTCTAATGCATGTGCAACATGAGACCTCAGATAAATCTCTAATGCATGTGGAACATGAGACCTCAGATAAATCTCTAATGCATGCAGAACATGAGACCTTCAATAAATCTCTAATGCATGCAGAACATGAGACCTCCGATAAATCTCTAATGCATGCAGAACATGAGACCTCCGATAAATCTCTAATGCATGTGGAACATGAGACCTCTGATAAATCTCTAATGCATGTGGAACATGAAATCACAGATAAATCTCTAATGCATGTGGAACAAGAGACCTCTGATAAATCTATAATGCATGTGCAACATAAAACCTCTGATAAATCTCTAATGCATGTGGAACATGACACCTCCGATAAATCTCTTATGCATGTAGAACATGAGACCTCGGATAAATCTCTAATGCATGTGCAACATGAGACCTTGGATAAATCTCTGATGCATGTGGAACATGAAACCTCTGATAAATCTCTTATGCATGCAGATCATGAGGCCGCCGATAAATCTATAATGCATGTGCAACATGAGACCTTTCGATAAATCTCTAATGCATGCAGAACATGAGACCTCCGATAAATCTCTAATGCATGCAGAACATGAGACCTCAGATAAATCTCTAATGCATGTGAAACATGAGACCTTCGATAAATCTCTAATGCATGTGGAACATGAGACATCCGATAATCTCTAATGCATGTGCAACATCGAACCTCAGATAAATCTCTAATGCATGTGCAACATCAGAGCCCCGATAAATCTAATGCATGTGCAACATGAGACCTCGGATAAATCTCTAATGCATGTGCAACATCAGACCTCAGATAAATCTCTAATGCACGTGCAACATGACACCTCTGATAAATCTCTAATGCATGTTCAACATGAGACCTCCGATAAATCTCTAATGCATGTGCAACAGGAAATTACAGATAAATCCCTAATGCAATTACAAATACAATCTTTAGTAATGTGTGCGGACCATGCAATCACTTTGCAGTAGGATTCTTATAGCAGTTAGTGATGTCGGGAACCTTAAAATTTCGGTTCGCGAACGGCGGACTCGAACTTCCGCTACTGTTCGCGAACCGGCGAACCGCCATTGGCTTCAATAGGCAGGCGAACTTTAAAACCCACAAGGACTCTTTCTGGCCACAATAGTGATGGAAAAGTTGTTTCAAGGGGACTAACACCTGGACTGTGGCATGCCGGATGGGGATCCATGGCAAAACTACCACGGAAAATTACATAGTTGATGCAGAGTCTGGTTTTAAGCCATAAAGTGCCTTAATCACCTAACATTCCTAAATTTTTTTTGAATAACGTGCTTTAAAACATCAGGTATGATGTAGTATCGATCAGGTAGTGTAAGGGTTACGCCCGCTTCACAGTGACAGACCAAACTCCCCGTGTAACGCACCGCAAACAACTGCAAACAGTCCATTTGCACAACCACGAGTTAGATAGATTTGATAGCTAGATACATAGATTACATAGATCAATAGATGCAATATACATATGATGATAGATACGAATTACATAGATCAATCTATGCAATTTACATTTGATAGATATGAATTACATAGATCAAAAGATGCAATATACATTTCATAGATACGATTTACATAGATCAATAGATGCAATTTATATTTGATAGATATGATTGATAGTTAGATAGATTTGATAGATAAATAGATAGATTTGATAGATATATGATTTCCATGACAGAGTATAACAATAAGACATGCGGTCTGGGACCCGTGGTGTGTTAAGTAGTATTATTCTTAGCAGTTTACTACCTGGGCTGCATTTTTGGAACAGGGAGATGGAAAAAGATGATCGGTCTGTCCTCCTACTTCAAATTTGGCCTAAACACAAGTGGCTGTCTCAAAACAGTCCGGCCATGAGATAGATAGATTTGATAGATAGATATACATAGATTGATAGTTAGATAGAATCGATAGAAGATAAATAGATAGATTTGATAGATATATAATTACCCTGACAAAGTATAATAATAAAACATGCGGTCTGGGACCCATGGTAACTAGGTTGTGTTAAGTAGTAATATTCTTAGCACTTTAATCCCTGTTACTCCCCCTATCGGCAGGCAGGCAACTGCAATTCAATTGCACTAGCAGACTGATGATTCACAGTCAAAAAAGTTTTTATTGTAAATATTTACACTACTGTTATAACAAATATGATTGGTGGCACTAGTTGGCAAGTGGGCCTGGCACACATGCTGGCAGGCAGGCAACTGCAATTCAATTGCACTAGCAGACTGATCTTTCACAGTCAAAAAAGTTTTGATTTTAAATATTTTCAAAACTGTTATAACAAATATGATTGGTGGCAATAGTTGGCAGCAAGTGGGCCTGGCACACACGCTGGCAGGCAAGCAACTTCAATTAGATTACACTAGCAGACTGATCTTTCACAGTCAAAAAATATTTTTTTTTAAATATTTACACTACTGTTATAACAAATATGATTGGTGGCACTAGTTGGCAAGTGGGCCTGGCACACACGCTGGGAGGAAGGCAACTGCAATTAGATTACACTAGATGACTGATGTTTCTCAGTCAAAAAAGTTTTTATTTTAAATATTTACAATACTGTTATAACATATATGATTGGTGGCACTAGTTGGCAAGTGGGCCTGGCACACACGCTGGCAGGCAGGCAACTCAATTCAATTGCACTAGCAGACTGATGATTCACAGTCAAAAAAGTTTTTATTTAAAATATTTACACTACTGTTATAACAAATATGATTTGTGGCACTAGTTGGAAAGTGCGCCTGGCACACACGCTGGCAGACAGGCAACTGCAATTAAATAACAATAGCAGACTGATGTAAAAGTTTTTTTTTAAAAAAAGTTACAGTAATGTTACAACAGATAGGAGTGATGGCACTCAGGATAGAAGTAGGCACAGTATGTGCTGGCAGCCTGACACACAGGCTGGCACTAGTGGCAGGCAGCCCTGGCAACTAAAATTAAATAACACTAGAAGACTGATGTAAAAGTTTTTTTTTTTACAAAATTTAAACTAATGTTACACCAGATAGGAGTGGTGAACTGGCACTGAGGATGGAAGTAGGCACAGTATATGCTGGCAGCCTGACACACAGGCTGGCACTAATGGCAGCCAGGCTGGCCTGGCAACTAAAATTAAATAACACTAGAAGAGGACTTATGTAAAAAAAAATTAAAAATTTTTTTACACTAATGTTACACCAGATATAAGTGGTGGAAAAAAGAGCTATTAATCACACTATATGATGTGGGCCTGACACACAGGCCTGATGGAAAATTAAATTAGATTACACTAGCAAAATGATTTAAAAGTTTTTTTTTTTTTAATTTACAATAATGTTAAGCAGATATGAGTGGTGGCTGGCACAGCAATTAACCACAGTATATGCTGTGTGAAACTGACACACAGGCCTGATAGAAAATGAAATTAGATTACACTAGCAAAATGATTTAAAAGTTTTGTTGTTTAAATTTACAATAATGTTAAGCAGATATGAGTGGTGGCTGGCACAGAGCAATTAACCACAGTATATGCTGTGTGAGCCTGAGACACAGGCCTGATAGAAAATGAAATTAGATTAAACTAGCAAAATCATTTAAAAAATTTTTTTTAATTTAAAATAATGTTAAGCAGATATGAGTGGTGGCTGCTGGCACAACAATTAACTACAGTATATGCTGTGTAAGCCTGACACACAGGCCTGATAGAAAATCAAATTAGATTACACTAGCAAAATGATTTAAAAGTTTGTTGTTTAAATTTACACTAATGTTAAGCAGATATCAGTGGTGGCACTAATCACAGTATATGCTGTGAGCCTCACACACAGGCTGAAAGCCAGGCAAATGCAAATAAAATTACAAATAAAATAAAAAAAAAACGACTGAAGTTTTAGCCCTAAAAAGGGCTTTTTAGGGTGCTGTCCTTACAGCAGAGATTAGATGAGTCCTCCAGGACTGTAGTGGACACTAAATACACTAGCCTAGCTATCTATTTCTCTATAATGTCAGCAGCAGCAACACTAAACCTCCTCTCACTAAGAAAGCAAGATCGTAATGAATCTAAAATGGCTGCTGCCCAGGAGCTGGGAGGGTCTGTGAGGGAGTGTCTGCTGCTGATTGGCTCAAATGTGTCTGAAGGCTGTGAGATACAGGGTCAAAGTTTTCTCAATGATGACGAATAGGGGGCGGATCGAACATCGCATATGTTCGCCCGCAGCGGCGAACGCGAACAAGCTATGTTCGCCGGGAACTGTTCTCCTGCGAACTGTTCGCGACATCACTAGTAGCAGTATGTTATTTCAATATAACAGTTATAAAAATAGAACTCTTCATAACAATATAAATGAAAGTGTCACATACGTCCCTGTGTGGGTGAGGATTCATCTATATCAGTAACCTCATCTGTTGCATCAAAATCTTTATCTATATGATTCATCAGGTTGTTGCACAAATGGTATATTATAATCCCTAAGAAAAGCTTATTAAAAGGAAGACATATCACTAACACCTTCAATATGTACAGCATAAGATTCCTGAGGGTCATCCTGGCACCTTCAATTCATCTAATTTTGATGACCATTCTAAATTACTTTTTTTATTTTTTTTATTTAATATTAATGAACTTTGAAAAGGCTAAAATTAATAACCACTCCACAATCAAAATTAACACCAGAGAACATAAGAAATCAACACTTGTATGCACTACTTACCCCATACTGATTGAATTGTGGGTGTTAAACCATATTTACCGAACTGCTTTTACGATAATAATAAAAATACTACTCTATATATAGCACTCTCTGTTTGGTGACTGTGTGTGTTCTGCCCTTTTTTCCTCTTACATGAGATAAAATATACAGAGCGAGACCTGAAGCAACAACTTCAGTAACCTACAAGGGAATTCAAATCTCCAACACAAATAAATCTAAAGAATATCCTCATAAGTCACAAGTTGGAAGGAAGTTTACCTCTTCTTCAGACACGGTCCCTACCTTACATAGGCCATCTCTTGTAAGTACATTACTGTTCTCTACTGAGCTATAAAACTACAGTTAAAATCTGTTTTAAATATGTTTTTGAAGAAGGCATACCATTGTATTCTATATTAGTATTTTATTATCAAATGGTTTATCTACAAAATGGTCATATACTTTTATGGGGAACTTTGTAGATAAAAATATTAGAAAATCTTTTTTCTAAAGGATTAGAATTTACAGCAAAGCCAACCTAAAAACTACCATTACCCTTGAAAATGGGTAATGGTAGAGGGGGGCTAGATTACTAATGAGTGCTATTTAGCGGTCCCACTCAATTATAAACTTCGCTAGATTGAGGCTTTTTTATGTGCGTCAAAACGCGCATACTACAAGTTTAAAGTAAAAAGTTTGAGCGAGAACAAAACCCGATGCGCTAAACAAATATCATGACCACGCTAACTTCTTGTCCCCCTAGAAGTCAATGGAGAGCGCAGAAGAAAAAAAACGTAACACCTGTCACTCACGCACTAACCCGACAGGAGTCATGAAAATGTCACATTCCAATGCTCCTCATATACAGAAGAATGTACTTTTCATTGCAAATACATTTTTCTTTATAGATCTATATATACCTATACCTGTATATCTATTCCTATAGGTATATATATATATATATATATATATATGTATTTTACATTAACAGTATCAGATATATATAGAAATATATATTTAATAATGAAAAGTACATTATTTTCTATGTGAAGAATATAGGAATGAAAAATATGAGTAATACGCATAAGCAATTGCGATTTATTACTAATGTAGTCGGTTTAGCGCACTTTGAGAATTTCTAACTTCAATGCACATTACTGAAATATTAAATAAAAAATATTAATAAAAATTATTATGAATTAGATATACTGAAAAATATTCTAAATAATCCATAAAATATATCTATATTTTTTACAGTATGTATAATCATTTTTAAGAATTTATATATATTTTAAAATCTAATATTTCAAGAACGTTCATTGAAGTCAGCAATTCTTCAACCTCGTTAGTCCTAAATCGCGAATCCGATGTGTGTGACGCATATTTTACATCTCTGTTCTTTACATAGAAAACAATGTACTTTTTTTTATTAAATACATATTTCTGATACTTTTAATGTAAAATACATATCTATACCTCTATATCCTATAGGAATAGATATACAGGTATAGGTATATATAGAAATATGCATTTACAATAAAAAGTACATTATTCTGTAAGTTAAGAACATTGGAATGTAAAATATGTACCATACATATACAGTAAAACACATAAATACATCTTTACAAATATATATGGATACATACACATATCTGTGTATGCATATATATGTTAAAGCTGTTTGCAGCCCTTTTTTCCCCAAACACATTATACAATATATCTTTGAGCCTTTATAAAAAATTGTAATCATTTTTTAAAATAATTATCAGAAAGTGTTTATATGAGTGTAACTGTACCTTTAAGTGTAGATCGTGATTGCACTAGAGTGAACACGTTTACTTTCAACTTGTAATACGCACGCTATTTCTGTAGCGTGCAAAAAGCAGACAAAAACCCAATATCACTCGCATGCAACAGTTAGCGCGTCACTCGTAATCTAGCCCTAATTATGGTGCATCTTTTAATCAGATATATTCTTGATCTATTTTAATGCACCTGTGAGGCTGTAGATATAGTCATAATTTATTACCATGTACTTATGCCAAAATATTTGAGTAAAAAATATCACTCCTTTATAACTGCATTGAAAACTTTTCTGTTGAGGACAAAATATATTGAAGAAATATAGTAAGTCCAAAAATGTGCGGTAGAGATATCCACTTTCTTGATTTTAATGTGTAGTAAGACTATTTTCTTTAAATAGATAGAGCTTAGGTTCCTTAAGTTCTGAGAAAGTATTTGAACTCCCACAGATCTATTTGTAATATTTGTATATAAATACAATACGACTATTTTATTAAGATGAACAGTCAGTTTATCAGTTCAGAAAAATGACAATGACTTCGATAAAATTAAATTTGAACATAAAAATTATTAGGTTATAGTACTGTCTCTATTTTAGGTTTAACATGTGGTGGGATATTATCTAAAATAATATTCAACTATCCTACTTGATTTATTTTTATTGTTTAAAAAGATAGATAATGCCTTTACTACCCATTCCCAAGCTTTGCACAACCAACATTGTTATATTAATATATTTTATAACCTGTAAGTTTGTCTGTTTTAAACCCCTTGCAGGCAACTCTTTATCTCGGTGCTTTTTAAAATCTTGCATTTTAGCCAATCAGTGCTGGTTCTTGTAGAACCATTATCATTCTCCATGTGAGTGAGCACAATGTTATCTATATGGCACACATGAACTAGTACTGTGTTACCCAAGAGTTAAAAAAAATATAAAAAGCACTGAGATAAGGGGCGACCTGCAGGGGCTTAGAAACAGGCAAACATAGAGGTTTATAAAGTATGTTGATGGAATAATATTGGTTATGCAATGCTGGGGAATGGATAGTAAAGCATTATCTATCTTTTTAAACAATTAAAAAAATCAAGTAGACTATCCCTTTAAGGCCAAAGGCAAACAAAGTTTATCAGATACCTCTGCATACTGGTCACTTATTTATGTCAGCTTCATAAGAGCTCAGATGTATACCTGCAAATAAAAGGTTGGGGACAAAATGCAGGCTCTTGGGCAATTAAATATTATTGAAAACATTTTTGACTGTATCACATCCGTCCAGTTATCATTTATTAAAGTACCTGGATCTGGTAAAGATGATGCAGTGAGACATGAGGCAAGCAAACGTAGCCATTAAGAGGGAGTACCATAAAAGCCCCATTTCAGAGCTAGAAAGTTAGACCTTATTAACGGTTATCAAAAACTTGAGCTTTATGATGAATCATTACATATCATGTTTTGAGTTCACTTTGGGTTACATATGTTTGGAAATGTATCTGCAGCAGAAGTGCTGCAAAACAGTAGCGGGCGTACTCAACAGAGGGCCCTGGTGCAAAAATGTTTTGGGCCCCCCAAAGGTAACTCAGTAGTAACCAACATTAAAAATATACATGCTGCTCTGTATAATGATTTTGGGTAGATAAATAGAGAAACAGACAGACAAGCAGGTAGATAGATGGACCTGCAATCTGGACTAATAAAAGTCAACCTTGCATTAGAATTGTACACATTATGCACATGCCTATGTATAGACTGGCTATAGCCCCCCCAGCACTTAGGCCCAGGTACCACTGCCCCTGATGCATCAATGTTGGTTCCACCCCTGTTGCAAAATGTTATTCAATGGGTTATACAGCTGAGCATTTGTGCATTTGGAGCAATATGTCAAGAAAATTATTTATCTTTGTGTCACTCAAAGACAGAATTTTGAAACTGAATAAAGACAAGTGTGCTTCCTTCAAAGAGAGAATACATCATGTGGTCATTTTTTTATCTGAACATTTTATCCAGACCCACAGAAAGATGAAGTTCATAGAAAATCCTCATCATTTTGGAAAGTTCAGTCTATTCTTTGAATGTATAAATATTGCTCCTATGAAGACATGTGCATCACAATTGTAGGGGGAAGTATTTTCTCATTAATAAACACGAGACAGAAAAATATAGGCAGAAGTGCAGGTACTCACATTTTAATCCTTTCATTATCACTGGGCATGTCAACAGCTGGGTTGAACTGGTAATTCAGCATTTCTGTTCCAAACAAATCAAATTCAAGGTATGATCCCATTTCAGCAAATTCTAGCAGTATTTTCTCATCAAATATAGTCCTAAATAAAATAATAGTGTGTTTGTATTTATTAAGTGTTGAGAGTAAAACATTTGTAGTTGGGTACATGTACAAGTATAAAACTATTTAACCAAACTGCTTAGGAACGGAAAGAGTCAGGATTTCAGAATTGTTTGGATTCTGGAATATTTGCATATTTTGCATTTGTAAAATGGGACAGCTTAGGTAGAGGATGGGACCAAGTGTAAACAAAAATATTTTTTGTCTTTTAGGCAATATTTACATGATGTTATAATACAGCTTATACAAGTATCCTAAAGGTAGTTTTATACCATTTATAATACTTTTGTATATAAAGTACCACCAGGAAGAAAGTACAGTACTTTAATCAGAGAGGCAATAGTTGTAAATATATATATATATATAAACTATAATTAGCATTTTGGAAGACACAGACAGAGAACATTGTGACTTAGGGCCTGATGATCAAAAACTCGCTGGCATGGAGAGAAATCTCGCCAAATCTCTGGGGGCTTTTTTAAGCATTAATTTGCAATGTAGGTGTCTCTCCTTCACATCCAGAACTCCGCATAGAGAGATAAACAACTCTCAAGGGAAAAAAAAATAATCACATTTTTAAAAGTATTCGAAGCACCTCACTAGTAGTGACAAGACATATTAGACCATCTCACCAGAGCGGAGAAGTTTAGATCATCAGGTGGGGAAAATTGAAATTTAAAAAAAATATATATATATATAAATATGTATAATTTTAATTTAACGTCCTAACTGCACTGGGCTTTAACGCCCTTAGGACGGTGTATAACATCCTAGCCATTTGGCTGTAATGGGTTTATATTTAAAAAAATAAAAATAAATTATATATATATATATATATATATATATATATACATATATATATATATATATATATATATATATATATATATACACACACACATATGTGTATATATATTAAAAATTTCAATTCTCCCCACCTGATGATCTAAACTTCTCCGCTCTGGCGAGACGATCTAATATATCTTGTCACTACTAGCAAGGTGCTTCAAAGACTTACTTATCTCTCTATGCGGAGTTCTGGATGTGAAGGAGTTCTGATATAAACAAATAAGTCCGGGCGGGAAGGGGCTAATAAAAAGTGTGGATTTTGGAATTCCGAATTTGGAGATATGTACCTGTACTACTGTTTTATCTGCATGACAGAAATATCCTACTTGAGGTCATATTAAAGGCACACAACTAAATTATCATCAATGAAATGACTCTATATTTGCAGCCTAACTATAAACAAATAACAATCATTTAAAAGACATTTTTTGCCTTTCTCATATAGGTCTTGATATTCAAAATCTCGCTGCTTAGGCGAGATATTCTAAGAAGTCTCATTGATATGAAACAGAAATTTTATCTTGAAAAATGTTTATGTTATGTAGTGTTATTTATGTATAACAGAGACTCCTACGTTACAATACAAGGTCTAAAAAATCAGAAAGGTTTTGTGTGATTTCTCTCCATGCCAGCAAGGTTTTGAATATCAGGCCCACAGTATTTAAAGGGACAAACAGGTTTGATATCATTACATTTAAAACTATTATAAAAACAATTATATATACTTACTACAAACACTTTGGAACACTCACATCACTATGGGGCCAATTTATCAAATGTCTTGTGGACCTGATCCGACAGTACGGATCAGGTCCGCAAGAAATCGCTGAATGCGGAGAGCAATACGCTCTCCGTATTCAGCATTGCACCAGCAGCTCTTGTGAGCTGCTGGTGCAACGCCGCCCCCTGCAGACTCGCGGCCAATGGGCCGCCAGCAGGGGGTGTCAATCAACCCGATCGTACTTGATCGGGTTGAATTCCGGCGATTCCTGTCCGCCTCATCAGAGCAGGCGGACAGGGTTATGGAGCAGCGGTCTTTGTGACTTGTGTTTCTGGCGAGCAAGCTCCGTTCGGAGCTTGATAGATAGGCCCCTATGTCTGTTTTGTTTCATTCCTTTCTCGTTGATGTCACCCACCTTATTTTCCAGCCTGTCTTAATACTTCTATGAAAATAATGTTACTAGTATGTAAAAGATTGGAATCGACCCCTATATTAAATATCACTAACATAATATTTTGTTACAGGAAAACTATATGATTTCATTAGTGCAGTTAATTATATTCAGAACATATTTGTTTTAGTTATGCATTGTAACCCTCCTTCATATTAAATCTAATATCTACCAAATCATATCTGAGTATTAAAAGACCAATTAATTTTTAATACAGATCTCCGATTAGTCACATTTCTCTCTTTGTCAGATATTAGGGCATATCCCTCCAAAGTGATTTTGCTAAATGTTCTTGCCTTCAAACCTTTTCTGGGAGGTCATATTGTGGTAAAGCCCTTAAAGACTTATCAATGCATAGGTTCAGCTTAACTGCTTACCTATCAAGATGAGACATGACTGTTTTAGATATATCAGCTCCAGACTCTTGTAGAATCCTGATGATCTGGAAAGGAGCCTCAGCACTTCTTCCAGGGTGAATAATCACAGGGCATCCTAATTCACACTGAGCTTCTGCAGTCGCCTGCAGAATTTTCTTTTCACTTTCAGTTAATGGCCAAGAGCATCCTATCTCTCCAATTACACCACATTTAATATTGGTCCCATCTGCTCCCACCAGAACTTCATTAACAAGAACCTTTGTCAGCTAATGAAAAGAGATGGACATTTATTAAAACAATAAACGATGGGACATCCTTAAAGGGACAGTCTACACCAAAATTTTTCTTATTTAAAAAGATAGATAATCCCTTTATTACCCATTCCCTGTTTTTGCATAACCAACACAGTTATATTAATATGATTTTTACCTCTGTGATTACCTTGTTTCTAAGCCTTTGCAGACAACCTCCTTATCTAAGTGCCTTTGACAGACATGCAGTGTAGTCAATCAGTGAAGACTCCTAAATAACTTCACGGGAGTGAGCACAATGTTATCTATATGACACATGTGAACTAGCACAGTCTAACTGTGAAAAACTTTCAAAATGCTCTGAGCTAGGAGGCGGTTTTCAACTGTTTAGAAATCAGTTTGAGCCTTCCTAGGTTTAGCTTTTCAAAAATACCACCAAGGGAACAAAGCAAATGTAATGATAAAAGTAAATTGGAAAGTTGTTTAAAATTGCATGCCCTATCTGAATCATGAAAGTTTAGTTTTGACTTTACTGTCCCTTTAAATGCAAATAATACAACTAAATGCTGAGTGCACTGAAAAAAACACCCAATGTCTATATGATCTTAATTCTTAAAACAATTCATTAATTTGCAGATGTATGTGTCTATGGCCCCAATTTATCAAAGGGCTTGCGACTGCGGATCAGGTTCGCAAGACCTCGCTAAATGCGGAGAGCAAATACGCTCTCCACATTTAACATTGCACCAGCAGCTCACAAGAGCCGCCCCCTGCTGACTCGCGGCCAATCGGCCGCCAGCAGGGAAGTGTCAATCAACCCGATCGTATTCGATCGGGTTGATTTCCAGCGATTCCTGTCCGCCTGCTCAGAGCAGGCGGACAGGGTTATGAAGCAGCCGTCTGCTTCATAAGTTGTGTTTCTGGCGAGTCTGAAGACTCGCCAGAAACACGGCCTTTCAAGCTCCGTACGGAGCTTGATAAATGGGCCTGATTATGTGAGTTGTCTCGAGAATCATGGGCAGCTGCCCCTTTGCACAGCATTGCTAGCAGTGTCTATAAAATATAATGATTAGAAATTAAATATGAAACACAAAACAATATAAAATGTCCTTTTGTTAATCTGTTTAGAAGCTATATGGATCTCTCGTATTATAGAATTCCTGCTTTACAAAAAGCATAAAAAAAACCCCTTACTTCAGACTATTTTCTTTGAAAAATGAAGCTTTCAAATCTCATGATGCTTTAATGAGAATTCTGTCACACTGCCTTGCATAATTTATGTAGCTCTGCTTTCTAGCAATGTTACATAGACAACATTGTATTGCCACAGTATTGTAACACATTGCTTAAAAATGGCGATCCATTGTGATCCAGTAAGATACAACTCGCCATCTACATCAGTAAAACAAAAAAATCTGACTTTGGAAAACTTTCAAGAACATTAAGAAAACATCTCTAAAAACACTTAAATAGCCATTAGTTGTGGTCCAAATCTATGTTTAATTATTTTGTTTGTAAAATCAGAATAAGCAGGAATGGCCATTTTACTTTTGTCTTAAACAATGTTTCGGACCAGTTACTAAAACTGGAATAGAACTAGAAATTGCTACCAATCTTCAATTTTTTACCATTAAGCATTGTATTTACCTGTTCAACAGGCAGTGAACGTGTTTCACTTGAGTGAGTAGCATCAATGTAAAACCCTGCCCCTGAAATGATGTTCACCCGTGTTTCTTCAGCAAGCTTCTTGAGCGTTTTAATATCTCTGCTAATACCGGTAGTTGTATTTTCCACTATAGTGCCACCACCAACTGCCTTAAAAAACAAGAGCTCCTCTTTTATGGCTTCAACTTCTTGATTTAGAAGAATGTTCTCTTTATTACTGTATGGGTTTTGCTTTAACCAGAACAAATGTTTCATGAGGATAGGCTCATCAGCCATGGCTTTCTGGTGTGCAGGTGGTGGACAATAGCAACAGTTGAAAGTCATTGTTAAATGCTCATGTGTTAATGTATAACCAAGCTGGTTTGGGTTAATGGGTCCCAATACTGTTTGCACTTTCCCACTGAGAGAGGACATATTTTTAGCCATACTCTAGAATAAAATAGAAAAAAAATATTAAATTCCATGCCAACGTCTGTCACAGACAATATAAAACAATCACCTTTTTTACTAAAGTTTATTCTAATGTTAGATAAATGGTGCAAGAGTTCACTGTGTGAGTTTAGACAACAACTTAAAAACACAGAACTATTAACTGTAAAAAAAACATTGGACAGAAGCTTTCATGGATCTATACAGATGAAACATGAGTACACAAACAGAAAAAATGGTGTGAGGCTCCTTATGTCATGAGAACTTAGACTGTAAGTGGTATCAAGTGGAGATAAAAAGATTAGATGGTTGCTTGAAGGGTTTACCTATTGTGTCAGAATGTCAAGTATATTGGCCAGAAGAGCTGGACTCACATGTCAGTCAGAAACTTTAAAGAGTTAGGTAAATAGAAATATCTATTTATTAATATTTAGAACATATTCTGCCATGTGCAGATCATTGGAATGTGAAATATGTACAGTAAATACACAGGACTAGATTATGAGTTGTGCGTTAGGGTTAAAAAGCAGCGTTAAGAGGTCCTAACACTGCTTTTTAACGCCCACTGGTATTACGAGTCTTGAAGGTACAGGTGTACCACTCACTTTTTTGGCCAGACTCGGAAATACCGCAAATCCACTTACGTCAATTGCGTATCCTCTTTTTTCAATGGGACTTGCATAGCGCCGGTATTACGAGTCTGACCAAAAGTGAGCGGTAGACCCTCTACTGTCAAGACTGGCACCGCATTTTAAAGTCAGTAGTTAAGAGTTTTTCACTACAACGCTGTAGCATAAAACTCTTAACTAAAGTGCGAAAAAGTACACTAACACTTATAAACAACCTATTAACCCCTAAACCGAGGCCCCCCCCCCCCCACATCGCAAACACTAAAATAAAAATTTTAACCACTAATCTGCCGAACCGGACATTGCCGCCACTATAATAAACATATTAACCCCTAAACCGCCGCACTCTCTCATCGCTTTAACACTAGTTAAATATTATTAACCCCTAATCTGCCGTCCCTAACATCGCCGACACCTACCTACACTTATTAACCCCTAATCTGCCGCCCCCAATGTCGCCGCCACTATACTAAAGTTATTAACCCCTAAATCTAAGTCTAACCCTAACCCTAACCCCCCTAACTTAAATATAATTTAAATAAATCTAAATAAAATTACTATCATTAACTAATAATTCCTATTTAAAACGAAATACTTACCTGTAAAATAAACCCTAAGCTAGCTACAATATAACTAATAGTTACATTGTAGCTAGCTTAGGGTTTATTTTTATTTTACAGGCAACTTTGTATTTATTTTAACTAGGTAAAATAGTTATTAAATAGTTATTAACTATTTAATAACTACATAGTTAAAATAAAGACAAATTTACCTGTAAAATAAAACCTAACCTAAGTTACAATTACACCTAACACTACACTATAATTAAATTAATTACCTAAATTAGATACAATTAATTACAATTAAATAAAATTATCTAAAGTACGAACCCCCCCCCCCGCACTAAATTACAGAAAATAATAAAGTGGTCCTCCCGTCTGGAGGACCACTTCTGCCCGTCTGGAGGACCACTTCTGCCCGGTTGGGTGAAGATGTCTCCTGGTAAGGTGATCTTCAAGGGGTTAGTGTTAGGTTTTTTTAAGGGGGTATTGGGTGGGTTTTAGAGTAGGGTTGGTTGTGTGGGTGGTGGGTTTTAATATTGGGGGGGTATTTGTACTTTATTTTTACAGGTAAAAGAGCTGATTACTTTGGGGCAATGCCCCGCAAAAGACCCTTTTAAGGGCTATTTGTAATTTAGTGTAGGGTAGGGCTTTTTTATTTTGGGGGGCTTTTTTATTTTGTTAGGGGGATTAGAGTAGGTGTAATTCGTAAAAAAATCTTGTAATTTCTTTATTATTTTCTGTAATTTAGTGTTTTTTTCCGTACTTTAGATAATTTTATTTAATTGTAATTAATTGTATTTAATTTAGGTAATTAATTTAATTATAGTGTAGTGTTAGGTGTAAATGTAACTTAGGTTAGGTTTAATTTTACAGGTAAATTTGTCTTTATTTTAACTATGTAGTTATTAAATAGTTAATAACTATTTAATAACTATTCTACCTAGCTAAAATAAATACAAAGTTGCCTGTAAAATAAAAATAAACCCTAAGCTAGCTACAATGTAACTATTAGTTATATTGTAGCTAGCTTAGGGTTTATTTTATAGGTAAGTATTTAGTTTTAAATAGGAATTATTTAGTTAATTGTAGTAATTTTATTTAGATTTATTTTAATTATATTTAAGTTAGGAGGTGTTAGGGTTAGACTTAGGTTTAGGGGTTAATAACTTTATTATAGTGACGGTAACATTGGGGGCGGCAAGATTAGGGGTTAATAAATGTAGGTAGGTTGCGGCGACATAGGGGGCGGCAAATTAGGGGTTAATAAATAAAATGTAGGTGTCGCGATGTTGGGGTCGGCAGATTAGGGGTTCATAAGTATAATGTAGGTGGCGGCGGTGTCCGGAGTGGCAGATTAGGGGTTAATAATATAATGCAGGTGGCGTCGATTTCGGGGGCAGCAGATTAGGGGCTAATAAGTGTAATATTAGGGGTGTTTAGACTCAGGGTTCATGTTAGGGTGTTAGGTGTACACATAAAATGTGTTTCCCAATAGGAATCAATGTGGCTGCGTTAGGAGCTTTACGCTGCTTTTTTGCAGGTGTTAGATTTTTTTTCAGCCTGCTCTCCCCCATTGATTCCTATGGGGAAATCGTGCAGGAGCACGTTTTACCAACTCACTGCTAACGTAAGCAGCGCTGGTATTGAGGTGAGATGTGAAGCTAAGTTTTGCTCTACGCTCACTTTTTTTGCGGCTAACGCCGGGTTTGTAAAAACCTGTAATACCAGCGCTGTCTGCAAGTGAGCGGTGAGCATAAACTGCTCATTAGCACCGCACAGCCTCTAACGCAAAACACGTAATCTAGGCGACAGTGTTTTATTAAAATGAATATTGCATAAATATGATTTTACATGTTTTCAACTGCAAAGGGCTCCAATGCAATTAAATAACATAATTTATGCTTACCTGATACATTATTTTCTTATCTTGGCAGTGAGAGTCCACAAATTCATTCATTACCTATGGGAAATACTTCACCTGGCCACCAGGAGTAGGTAAAAACACCCCAAACAAAGCAATAAGTATCCCTCCCACTTCTCCTACACTCTCAGTAGTTCAAGTCGAAGATAAGGAAAAGCAGAGAGACACATGTGGTACAGAGGTGCCAAAAGACTGCTGCCACTACATCATTTCAGGGCAGGTTTGTGGACTCTCGCTGCCAAGAAAGAAAATAATTTATCAAGTCAGCATCAATTATGTTTTCTTTCTAATGGCAGGGAGTCCACAAATTAATTCATTACTAATGGGAAACCAATACTCAAGCTGTAAAGGACACAAAATAAATAGGGAGGGAAAAGTAGGGAAGACAGTCCTAAGAACTAGGCACCACCGCTTGAAGAACCTTTTTCCCAAAGGATGCCTCAGATGAGGCAAAAACATCAAACCTGTAAAATTTTGTGAAAGTATGTAATGAGGACCAAGTAGCAGCCTTAAATATCTGTTAAACTGAAGCCTCATTCTTGAAGGACCAAGACGAAGACACTTCATGGGTATAATGCTCCATAATCAGAGATGAAGGCTGCTGGCCCGCTTCAATATATGCCATGCAAATTAAACTCCTGATCCAGAAGGATAAGGTAACAACAGTGCCCTTCTGACCATTGTGCTAACCAGAATGTAGGATGAATAAGGAAGAAGACTGACAGAATTCCTTGGTAGCATGAAGGTATACCTTTAATGCTCTAACCATATCCAGATTATGCAGCAACCTCTCTTTAGAGAAAAATGGATTGGGACAACAATTTCCTGATTGAGGTTATGAGTAGAAACGACCTTAGGTAAAAACCCTTTCTTAGTCCGTTCAACAGCCTTGTCGGCATGAAAGATTAGATTAGGCAGGTCACAGAGGAGCAGATAACTCAGAAACTCTAAGAGCAGAAGAGATTGCCAACAAAAACAAAAAACTTTCCAAGATAAAAGTTTAAAATCAATTGAATGCATAGACTCAAACAGAGCCTGTTGAAGAACTCTAAGAACAAGATTAAAGGGACAGTATACTATAAAATTGTTTTTCCCTTAATGTGTTTCCAATTACTTTTTTACCAGCTGCAGAGTATAAAATTTATGAGATTGTCTTTTTAAGGCTTATTTGTGTATATGAATAAGCTGATTTTGTGTTTTGAAGCCACAACTTAATAAAATGGGTTGAGCTTGTAGGTATAATCAGATCTCATTACTTTATCATATTGTGTACATATACATGCTTCTTTATCTTATATCTATCCATAAACCAATCACTAATACTTGTAGAGAACAATGGAAAATTAACATTTTATTACCTTATATCTTCTATAACCCACTGGGAGTGTAATTTCTTCTACTGGCTGTGTTATCACAGCTTGGCCTTGAGGCCAAAAACTTTCAGGATGGGTGGGAAATGCCAATATAAGGGTAATGGAAATACTTGTAAACAATTTAATACACTCCAGCAGGTAAAGTGGATCATTGGGAACAAATTAATGGGGAGACATTTCTTGAGTAAACTGTCCCTTTAAGGCTCCAAGGAGGAGCAACAGGTTTAAAAACAGGTCTAATTCTGTCAAAAGCCTGAACAAAAGGCTGCACATCTGGCAACCAAGCCATCTTCTTATGTAACAGAAAAGAAAGAGCAGAAATCTGACCCTTAAGAGAACTCGTCGACAGGCCCTTCTCTAACCTTCTGAAGAATTTATAGAATCTGTGGGGTCTTTTCTGTGCCAATAGAATCCCCTGTCTGCACACATATAGACAAGTTATCCAGAGCTTATGATAAATACGCCTGAACTAGGGGGAGGATAGATCTGATAGTCCAGGATGGGGCAAAAAGTAACCAATTTTTTGGGAACTATGAATATATTTGAATAGAATCCTTTTCCCCTTTCTGACTGGGGAACTGGAACAATCACTCCCATGGATACCAGGCCCTCTACACATTTTAGGAAGGCCCTTCTTTTCTCTGGTCTTCCCGAAATCCTGGAGAGTAGGAATCTGCCCTTTTAAGGGCGAGATCAAAAACCTATTCTTCATCCCGGAGAAATAATGTCCAGAACCCAGGGGTCCTGCATAGTTTAGACCACACTTCTAGAAATTGTGATAGTCTGCCCCCTACACCACCTTACCCTGAGTCGGGGGCCAACTCTTCATGCAGACTTGTTGTCAGGATTGGATTTCTTGGGTTGCTTATTCTTATCCCAAGACTGTTTAGGTTTCCAGGTACCACTGACCAGATCAGGTTTTGAAGAGGTTGGATTAATTTGAGACCTGTTCTGGTGAAAGGAGTGAAAATTCCCAGAAGGACACCCTTTAGACTTAGCCTTTTTATCCTGGGGAAGGAAGGCCCCCTTGCCCCCAGTCACAGTAGAGATAATGGAATCCTGACCTGGGCCAGATAGGGTTTTAGAGCTCAAATACAATCCTGAATATCCTCCAAAGAGGATTCAGAAACATAGTCGTACCAGAAGGTGGCAGATCCAGCCACCGCCTCTATCCCTGTGGCAGGTTGGAAAAGTAAACCATTTTGAATAAACATCTTTCTCAGGTATCCCTCTATCTTTTTGTCCATGGGATTCTTAAAGAATGTACTATCCTCTAAAGGGATTGACGTACGCTTAGCTAGAGTGGAGATATCCCCATCCACCTTGGGTACCGTACTCCACATTTCCAGATGAGAATCCGGACCGGGAACATCTTCTAGAAATTTGGAGAAGGAGAAAATGGAGTCCCAGGTTTCTCCCATTCCTAAGATATAATATCTGACATCATAGAAGGGACTGGGACACATCAGCTGTTTTTAACTTAGGTTGGAATACCATATCCAATTTGAGAACACTTTTATCCTCAGAGGGCTTGTCTTCCGGAATGTCTAGAGTTGACAAAACCTCCTTCACTAAATAGCCTTGGTGTTCAAGTTTGAACCTGAAATTAACAGCCTCTGTCTCTAGAACCTTTTGACTAGAGGAGTTAGAGTTTCCCTCAGAGAAAGTTGAGGAATCTTCCTCATCAGAAAATTGGACATGACCAACCACTGCAGCCTCACGAAAGCTGCTGGTCTTATCCTCAGAGGCATCATGTTTAACCTTTTCTTTTCCTTTTACCTGCGACTGGTAAAGCACTCAGGACAGCATTAACTGCTGATTGTAATTGCGCTACAAAATCCATAGGAAGTGCTATTATTCCAAAGGAATTAAGGACAACGGGACCGCAGGCCACTGCATGCAATTTAACTCGGGAGGAAGACTGAAGATGCAGTACAAGCATGCCAGGGTTAACATGGTCCTGCAAGGTTGCAGGGGTTGCCGGATTCACTTGGGTTACAGTTGATAAAGTAGGAGTCTTTGTACTAGACCCACTAGAGGGAGACTTGAGGACATAATTAAGGCCCACATCACAAAATTTGGGCAAGGGGCACATCATGCATTTATTAATGTCCAGCAAAACAGAAGGGCTCACCTCTTCCTGTGTAAAACTGACAAAGAAGTTCTCCATCTTGCCTGTATAAAAGCACCCAAAGGTAACAAAGACCACTCTTTAATAACACAAGCCCCAAACCAAGTGCTGCCGATCCACTGCTGGGTCCACAAGATAGTGCGGAGCAAGGAACTCAGAGCAGATTTTAAAAACGCACCAAACAGATGCGTGATGAACAATGGACACTCCCCTATTGCCAATTGCACTGAAAATGTTGGGCGCCACTTTTAAACTGCACACTCGACATTAGATCACAATCGCCACTTAGTCCTTCTGAGAGAAGGTATGCAAGGCTATTGTCCAAATGCATGAGTCTGTGACCACCTAATAGTCAGCGTGCTGACAAATTTTAAAACACCAACCTTTCCACTCCAAACAGAGTATTAATGAATGGTGTCACTAGCCCTGACTGTCCAGTCCACCCTCACTAGATAATATGCAGCCATAGAGTCCATACCCGAGTCTCCTAGTCCCCTGAGTTAGGCAACAAGCCATAGATAAGGGTTTTAGAGAAATCCCAGGTCTTACCAGTCAGAGGTCTCCATGTCTGACAGCAGAATCCATAACCTGACAGGGACCTATGATATAAAGAAAAGCAGTGTAACTAACAATGGTTACCTACAAGGTAGAATAGCGTAAATATACTGGAAGGAGGCCTGGGAACTTCCCTGCAACATCCAATAGCTAATCATCATCACAACTCTGCTAAGAGAATTACATAGTTACTAATAACTCCCTTGCCCTCTCTTGCAGGAAACAATCCATCGAGGACACAAATTCAGAATCTTCAGCAGAGCACCTCTCTCTGCCAACCTCCATGATACGAGGCAAAGAACTACTGAGAGGGTAGTGGAAGTGGGATGGATACTTATTGCTTTGTTTGGGGTGTCTTTGCCTCCTCCTGGTGGCCAGGTGAGGTATTTCCCATAGGTAATGAATGAATTTGTGTACATATGTATGTATGTGTTTATATTTGTATCTATGTCTGTAAATACATATATAAATACACATTTACGCTTATATATGTATGTATCTCTATGTTAAAGCTCTTTGCCTACCTTTTTTTCTAACACCTGAGACCTCTTTGAGCCCTTAAAACTTTTTTGTGCTAATATAATTTCTATTAGATGATATTATGAATGTAACTGTACTCTGTAATCTATTTTTTATGTGTTTTGTGACACTTTTTTCTTTTTGCAAAACAGTTAACCAGAGCTATGAGGACACGCTAACCCTATAGAAGAGATGTGATCTAAGACGTAGATGGGCAGGCTGGGTGCCATCAACATAAAATATGTAGTGAGGCCAAAAGAGTTCATGAGGGTTTTCAAGTGATTTGCATAAATTTAGAAGGGAAAATGGACAGTGGCAAAGTAAAGTAGTACCAGAAAAGGAGACAGTGAAGGAACAGATAGATAGATAGCAAGATATGACAGTGTCACACAGATCATGGGAGGTTAGAGCAAATGGAGAGGGTAGACAACTGTGTCAAAAATATCAAAAAGACATCTTTATCCAATATTTCCCACATAAACAAAATAAAACTTCCAAAGATGACAGGGCCCTACAATTATTATTACAGAAGTAATATTAATATAATTTGTAGAAGAGCTCTTGCTTTCTAAAATAGCAAATGTGTAATGATTGAAAATCAGCTTCTTTTGCACAAACTTAAACCTACTTTATCTGATAGCCTGTCACACTCAAATATTCCTCTGAAACCCCAACTACAATCCAGTATATCAGCCATTTTCATTCCCTTATCTTCATTATTACTCCCCAACCCCTAACAATATGAATCCTTCAGTGCTCATTCTATACTCTAAATCAGTGATGGCGAACCTTTTTGAGGCCGAGTGCCTAAAGTCTAACACAAAAGCAACTTCTTTATCTCAAAGTGCCAACACTGTAATTTAACCTGAATACCATGTATTTTATGAGAGAGAGTGAGAGAGTAAAAGAGTTAGAGAGTAAGAGAGTTAGAGAGTAAGAGAGCAAGAGAGTGAGAAAATGAGAGTGTAAGAGATAGAGACTATTTGGACTATTTACCAACAACACAGCATTATAGTAAAAACATTCCCTTTCCACATGGCTCACCATGCTCAGCCCACACTGTAGGCGCGAGGCAGGAAGTTTCCAGGCACAAACATTTCTCATCTGGAAAATTGCTGCTGCACAAATCTTCTTCAACTCAGCAGCACCATTAACTTTAAATTATTTCAAAGTCTTATAAAAACCAACCAGTACTCAGAATGGTACATTGTATTCCCATACTAGAGCTTTTTTTTTAGGATGCTTATCTGGACTCAGGCATTATCATTTTCTACTCTATGAGGCCTATTTATTAAATGTCTGTCGGACCTGATCCGACAGTGCGGATCAGGTCCGACAGACATCGCTGAATGCGGAGAGCAATACGCTCTCCGTATTCAGCATTGCACCAGCAACTCACAAGAGCTGCTGGTGCAATGCCGCCCCCTGCAGACTCACGGCCAATCGGCCACCAGCAGGGAGGTGTCAATCAACCCGATCATACTTGATCGGGTTGAATTGTGGCAATTCCTGTCCTCCTATCAGAGCAGGCGGACAGTGTTATGGAGCAGCGGTCTTTAGACCGCTGCTTCATAACTGTGGTTTCTGGCGAGTCTGAAGACTCGCCAGAAACACGGGCCCTCAAGCTCCATTCGGAGCTTGATAAATGGGCCTCATTGTGTTACCATACTAGAGCTGGAGTAGCAAATGATAATGCCTGCATCCAGATATGCATAAAAAGACACTTCACACACTCTTAAACAGTCCTGAATGAGACTGGTGTCACAGTACAGATGCAGAAGCCTACTACAAAAAGATTCAGGAGCCTACAACAAACTTAGCCACCACAAAAAAATAAATAAAGACTCCTCTCAATGTCTGAATTGCCTAGTCAGTCCCCTGCCCAGAAACTTACCTCCTCAGCTGCTGCTGTCTTCCTTCTATCTGTGCTTTCAGAGTGTGAGCACGCTTCCTGGGGCTCCATGTACTAAGCAGTCAGCGAGCTACCTGCAACAAATCTCGCGTCAAAACTCGCAAACTGATATGTACAAAGCCGTCAATTATGTTAAAACTCGCATCTTTAAAATTGCGAGCGTACTTATCCGCCAAACCTCGCTACCGCTCCATTTTTCACTGTAATTAGACACATTTGACCACCAACTCGCCAAAAAACGAATGTACTAAAAAATCTATTTGTCCGCTCGCTACAATTTCCGCTCCCACCTCGCTATTTTTGCCTCGCCACCTTTTAGGTGGCGGGCAAGGTACAAAACAATAGGAAAGTCAATCTAGACGCCAGTCTAGACATATATAAAAGGCAGTAATATCAGCATTGTACTTACAGCATAACTGGCGTCTAATTTGTCTCTCATTTCCATGTACATAAATTGCGCCCAATTTGTCGACTGTAATTAAAGAGTAATCTATTTAAATTTGTATTGTTAGTTGTCAATCTTTATAATTATTTTTATATTAATATTTATATATTATCAGATCCAGATGAAGCCATATCCAAATTGTAAATAAATATTACAAAAATAACGCTCTGTTATCACTCTTCAAAAAATTTTGAACAATAATAAAGTTGTTTAGATAAGTTGAACTTTTATAGGAGCAAAATATCCCGCGACTACTATGATGTTCGTGACACCTTGCATGTCACGTGTTAATAATTGGCCAGACAATTCAACTGAAAGTTAAGTACCATCAGCTTAGTCGCGGCGAGCGAGGCGTCAAATTTATCAACAATCCGCAACTGCTCGCGGCGGGCTAGACTTGTCTATTTATTGGGGGAATATTAGTACATAGCGACAGCGGACACCATTTCGCCCGCGGCGAGTAACGGCGAGTTTATCCGCGTCTACAATGACGGATGAATTGACGGCTTAGTACATGGAGCCCCTGGTGAGGATAAAAGGCGCGCTACGCTTATATACTGCCAGAAAATATAGTAGTAACACAATGGAAGAAGTAAATGAATAAGAATTATATGAATACTTTCCTCTGAAACAGTGACTGCAGCCGTCCCTCAGTTTTCTCCCGGACTGACTTGAAAAAGTGTAAAAGCTTAGAGGCGCTGGTCCACAGAGGAGGACTCACATTTCGGCTCAACCGATTGTTCTACGTAGAAAGATTCACAATCATGCAGTATCCACCAATATGTGTGGAATTAACTTTATTGCTAACTAGAAATCATTAGGAGCAATAAAAAAACATTTTTACCTTACAAGTGATATGCTTGTTTTTTATTAAGGAGCTGAACACCCAACTCTATCTTGTGAGTATATATCACTCCTTCCACACATATTGGTGGATACTGTATGATTGAGCTTATATACTGCCCCCTGTGATGTTCTGTAATTTTTGCATGGGCCTGCCGCTCTCTTTACAGGCCAGAAAGAACAGTTAGCGATGTTTACAGAGATATGGCTCACTTGCCAACAGACTGGCTTCTGCGTGCCATAGGTTCACCATCACTGCTCTAAATGGTCACACTGGAACTAAACTAAACTAATAACTGAATCTTGTTCTAAGTTAGACTACAGCTCTCTTTTCCTTAAAGGAAATGCATAAACTACATGCTCACATTCCATAAAGCATGCAATATTTGCTGATTACTCATCTGAACTTACTATGGGCTAGATTACATGTGGTGCACTATTTAGCACACAAACACAGCTGGAAGTAAAATTTTAATGCAGGCGGGGCAGCGCACGTATTACTGGTTGAAAATAAAATGTTTGCACGTGAGCAAAACCTGATGCGTGCTAACTTCTGGACTTTGGATAGCGTGACCACGTTAACTTCTTCTTCCCATAGACTTCAATAGAGTGCGTTATTTAACCCCTTTAAGACCGAGGACATGCCAGACACGTCCTTCAAAAAACGGTTGTTAATGACCAAGGACATGTCTTGCACGTCCTTAGGGGTTTTAATCGCTGGAAGGGATCGTGATCGCTTCCAGACGCTTTCAGGGTATTGCAGCGATGCCTCGATATTGCCAATTGTTGGTGGCGTGGGAGGGATAGGAGGGAGGCGGGTGGGCGGCCCATCGCTGGAGGATTTCCAGTGAGTGGTCATGAGAGGTCTGGGACGGGGCATGAGGGGGCGGAAGCGGGTGGGACCGCTACACTACAGCAAATCTTTAGTGAAAGGGAAAAAGGGAGAGAGGGGATAAGTGTTGGAAAAAGGGATCTGGGAGGGGGAGGGGGTAAGGTATTGAGGGGGGAAGCTACACTACAGACATTTTTTATTTATTTTTTTAATAAAAAAAAAAGCCATATATTTAGCAAGCTGGGTACTAGCAGACTGCTGCCAGTACCCAAGATGGCAGCAAATAGGTAGAGGGGGGAGGGTTAGAGAGCTGTTTGTGGGGGGCCAGGGAGGTTGGGGGCTAAGGGGGGATCCTACACTGCAGAATATATATATAAAAAAGCTTTTTATTATAGTACTGGCAGACTTTCTGCCAGTACTTAAGATAGGGGCGACAATTATGGGGTGGGGGAGGGATGTGTCAGGTGGGAGGCTGATCTCTACACTAAAGCTAAAATTAACCCTATAAGATACCAAATTAACCCCTTCACTGCTAGGCATAATACAAGTATGGTGTGCAGCGGCATTTAGCTGCCTTCTAATTACCAAAAAGCAATGCCAAAGCCATATATATCTGAACAAAGAGAAGCATTTACAACCATTTGCGCCATAATTGCACAAGCTGTTTGTAAATAATTTAAGTGAAAAAGTTAACAATTTTTTTTATTTGATCGCATTTGGCGGTGAAATGGTGGTATGAAATATACCAAAATGGACCTAGATCAATACTTTAGGTTGTCTACTAAAAAAAATATATACATGTGAAGGGTTATTCAGGGATTACTGACAGATATCAGTATTATAATGTAACTATCGCTAATTTTGGGACAAAAATGGTTTATTGCCCTATAACTTGCAAAAAAAGCAAAGAACATGTAAACATTTGGTATTTCTAAATTCAGGACAACATTTTTAAACTATTTAGCATGGGTGTTTTTTGGTGGTTGTAGATGTGTAACTGATTTTGGGGGTCAAAGTTAGAAAAAGTGTTTTTCTTTTCATCATATTTTATCTTTTTTTTATAGTAAATTATATGATATGATAAAAATAATGATATCTTTAGAAAGTCCATTTAATGGCAAAAAAATGGTATATAAAGGCAGGCAAAGGGCATTTAACATTGAAATGCATAGATATACATGTCTAAATATGAAATTTTTCCATAAATACCGGCTAACTTGTACAACAACCTACATTGTATATCTCCTCCATTGTACATGTGGACTATTTTATGTAGGTAAAACAACAGATGACATGCGTACACGTATGGCCAATCATAGATCGGCCATAAGGGTGTCTATACAGAAAGGGACATCTGACCAACCAGTCGCAAGACACTTTGTCCAAAAAGGGCACACAGTGGTTGATTTGAAATATACAATCATCGATCACGTCCCCCCACTTCCACCAGTAGGTGACAGGGGGAAAGTGCTACTTCAAAAGGAAGCAAGGTGGACATATAGATTGAGGACTATGACACCCAAGGGACTGAATTCCCACTTAGACTGGCCCTGTTTCCTATAAATTATTCAGGGAGCTAGTTTTATTAACTAGTAGATTTATTAATAGAGTACAGTAATTAATACATAGAGTAGGAAGATCTATCTTTATGTGTTTCCCTCAATTTATCATGTGTTGCCATTAATGCTATAAGCAATAAGTAGCACAAACCGCTATTTCCTCATAGCTAAAAGTTCAATTTTGAAAGGACCAAGGATATGTCCCAAAATTTATTGATCTCCAATGTATGTGTTAAATCATAAGTCCATCATACTAATATCAGCATGATGGACTTATGATTTAACACATACATTGGAGATCAATACATTTTGGGACATATCCATGGTTCTTTCAAAATTGAACTTTTAGCTATGAGGAAATAGCGGTTTGTGCACAATCAAGTGGGCCCACGTTCGTCTATGTATATAATTTATTGTCTAGAACCAGCCATTAAATCATATGATTATGAGAAATTTTCTTTGCATAATTCTTTTGTATTATTATTATGGATATATGATATTTATTTATTGCATTTATTAGTGATCAAGGATAGAAAGCTCTTATAATAGACCACTAGTATTGGGATACTATTACTATACTCTGGTGCCGGATAAAGGGAACTGAATAGTGTGGGACCGCTCCTTACTATTTCCTCTTTCTTACTTTTCATATTTAATTATAATCCCCCCGAGCACATCTTGATCTGATATCTACTTAAAACATCAGATCAATTTAATGAGTCAGTGAAATTCAAATAGGAGGAGTGCGAATCATAACTAGTAATAATATATATATATATATATATATATATATATATATATATATAAAATTGCAGAGGTGTACGGCACTCACTTAATTAATTCAGCTACCTGGTGCTCTCACTGGGAAAATACAGACAGTAGAAACACGGTGAATCCCACGGACGGTCT
Source organism: Bombina bombina (assembly GCF_027579735.1). NCBI lineage: Eukaryota > Metazoa > Chordata > Amphibia > Anura > Bombinatoridae > Bombina > Bombina bombina. The sequence continues at coordinate 267,546,855 of NC_069503.1, forward strand.
CCGTGTTGTGACCAGGATCCAAATAAGCAGGCACACAAGATTTTTCACAAGCACTCCGTTTTAATGGCAATAATTTAACCAAACCACTGTTGCCCCTCGGGGACTGAACGTCAATATAGACTTTGGCTGTTGGTACAAACATAAATGAGTTGTAGTCATCTGGGAGTCATCTACTACCATGTTTCTACCTACTCCTTAGGCGTGATGCATTTTGTATCAGTAAAATAAAGTTTAACACAATGGGGGGTTTTACCCTCTGTGTTTTTTGCTACTTCCCACCAACCATTGATACTGCGGGTATAGAGGGCTGTGATATAAGTTGTTTAACTTTGGTTTTCAGTAGCGTATTTTCTTAAATCTATACAAGGTTTGTCCTGTATTACAAATAGTTTGAAACCTTTTCTGTTATAAATGTTTTTTGTGGGGTTGATCTGATCACTCACTGATCGATATTTAGTCTGTTACCTGTCAGATATACATCCGATCAAGCATCAGTACAGCACAGTTGTTTATGCCTTGTTGCTATGGTCACTTGTGGCCATTGATGATTCATCTGGGACGGAGGTAGCGTGATGACGTCACGCCGCGTCTATGGTGAACTGTTGCCTTGTGAATGTGGGTGTGTATCGGATGGATATGCTGATTGGTTGTCACTTGGGGGATGGGTGGGTACTTAAGGTGTGGGTTTGGTTGGTATCACACATTCGGTTTTGTACACCATTGACAAAGGCTCGTGTTTGAGCTGAAACTTTTGGTTAAATTATTGCCATTAAAACGGAGTGCTTATGAAAAATCCTGTGTGCCTGCTTATTTGGATCCTGGTCACAACACGGAGACCGTCCGTGGGATTCACCGTGTTTCTAATATATATATATATATATATATATATATATATATATATATATATATATATATATGTAGGAATACCATGGGAATGTGAGGTTCCAGCTGTTAGAACAAAAAAAAAGGCAGGCAAAGGGCATTTAACATTGAAATGCATACATATACATGTCTAAATATGAAATTTTTCCATAAATACCGGCTAGCTTGTACAACAACCTACATTGTATATCTCCTCCATTGTACATGTGGACTATTTTATGTAGGTAAAACAACAGATGACGTGCGTAGACGTATGGCCAATCATAGATCGGCCAAAAGGGTATCTATACAGAAAGGGACATCTGACCAACCAGTCGCAAGACACTTTGTCCAAAAAGGGCACCCATTGGTTGATTTGAAATATACAATCATCGATCACGTCCCCCCACTTCCACCAGGAGGTGACAGGGGGAAAGTGCTACTTCAAAAGGAAGCAAGGTGGACATATAGATTGGGGACTATGACACCCAAGGGACTGAATTCCCACTTAGACTGGCCCTGTTTGCTATAAATTATTCAGGGAGCTAGGTTTATTAACTAGTAGATTTATTAATAGAGTACAGTAATTAATACATAGAGTAGGAAGATCTATCTTTATGTGTTTCCCTCAATTTATCATGTGTTGCCATTAATGCTATAAGCAATAAGTAGCACAAACCGCTATTTCCTCATAGCTAAAAGTTCAATTTTGAAAGGACCAAGGATATGTCCCAAAATTTATTGATCTCCAATGTATGTGTTAAATCATAAGTCCATCATACTAATATCAGCATGATGGACTTATGATTTAACACATACATTGGAGATCAATACATTTTGGGACATATCCATGGTTCTTTCAAAATTGAACTTTTAGCTATGAGGAAATAGCGGTTTGTGCACAATCAAGTGGGCCCACGTTCGTCTATGTATATAATTTATTGTCTAGAACCAGCCATTAAATCATATGATTATGAGAAATTTTCTTTGCATAATTCTTTTGTATTATTATTATGGATATATGATATTTATTTATTGCATTTATTAGTGATCAAGGATAGAAAGCTCTTATAATAGACCACTAGTATTGGGATACTATTACTATACTCTGGTGCCGGATAAAGGGAACTGAATAGTGTGGGACCGCTCCTTACTATTTCCTCTTTCTTACTTTTCATATTTAATTATAATCCCCCCGAGCACATCTTGATCTGATATCTACTTAAAACATCAGATCAATTTAATGAGTCAGTGAAATTCAAATAGGAGGAGTGCGAATCATAACTAGTAATAATATATATATATATATATATATATATATATATATATATATATATATATATATATATATATAAAATTGCAGAGGTGTACGGCACTCACTTAATTAATTCAGCTACCTGGTGCTCTCACTGGGAAAATACAGACAGTAGAAACACGGTGAATCCCACGGACGGTCTCCGTGTTGTGACCAGGATCCAAATAAGCAGGCACACAGGATTTTTCACAAGCACTCCGTTTTAATGGCAATAATTTAACCAAACCACTGTTGCCCCTCGGGAACTGAACGTCAATATAGACTTTGGCTGTTGGTACAAACATAAATGAGTTGTAGTCATCTGGGAGTCATCTACTACCATGTTTCTACCTACTCCTTAGGCGTGATGCATTTTGTATCAGTAAAATAAAGTTTAACACAATGGGGGGTTTTACCCTCTGTGTTTTTTGCTACTTCCCACCAACCATTGATACTGCGGGTATAGAGGGCTGTGATATAAGTTGTTTAACTTTGGTTTTCAGTAGCGTATTTTCTTAAATCTATACAAGGTTTGTCCTGTATTACAAATAGTTTGAAACCTTTTCTGTTATAAATGTTTTTTGTGGGGTTGATCTGATCACTCACTGATCGATATTTAGTCTGTTACCTGTCAGAAATACATCCGATCAAGCATCAGTACAGCACAGTTGTTTATGCCTTGTTGCTATGGTCACTTGTGGCCATTGATGATTCATCTGGGACGGAGGTAGCGTGATGACGTCACGCCGCGTCTATGGTGAACTGTTGCCTTGTGAATGTGGGTGTGTATCGGATGGATATGCTGATTGGTTGTCACTTGGGGGATGGGTGGGTACTTAAGGTGTGGGTTTGGTTGGTATCACACATTCGGTTTTGTACACCATTGACAAAGGCTCGTGTTTGAGCCGAAACTTTTGGTTAAATTATTGCCATTAAAACGGAGTGCTTATTTGGATCCTGGTCACAACACGGAGACCGTCCGTGGGATTCACCGTGTTTCTACTATATATATATATATATATATATATATATATATATATATATATATATATATATATATATATATATATATGTAGGAATACCATGGGAATGTGAGGTTCCAGCTGTTAGAACAAAAAAAAAGGCAGGCAAAGGGCATTTAACATTGAAATGCATACATATACATGTCTAAATATGAAATTTTTCCATAAATACCGGCTAGCTTGTACAACAACCTACATTGTATATCTCCTCCATTGTACATGTGGACTATTTTATGTAGGTAAAACAACAGATGACGTGCGTAGACGTATGGCCAATCATAGATCGGCCAAAAGGGTATCTATACAGAAAGGGACATCTGACCAACCAGTCGCAAGACACTTTGTCCAAAAAGGGCACCCATTGGTTGATTTGAAATATACAATCATCGATCACGTCCCCCCACTTCCACCAGGAGGTGACAGGGGGAAAGTGCTACTTCAAAAGGAAGCAAGGTGGACATATAGATTGGGGACTATGACACCCAAGGGACTGAATTCCCACTTAGACTGGCCCTGTTTGCTATAAATTATTCAGGGAGCTAGGTTTATTAACTAGTAGATTTATTAATAGAGTACAGTAATTAATACATAGAGTAGGAAGATCTATCTTTATGTGTTTCCCTCAATTTCTCATCTGTTGCCATTAATGCTATGTAGTTTAAACTATGGTTAGAACAGGAAGGTGTGCTACTGAGTTTCTATCAATGTTAATGTATAAGATATAGATAGGTATAGATACTTTGTTTCGCTCCTTGTGGTTGATTAAGGTTGACCAATATGAATGGGACTCTTATGGCAAGGTGGATGGTATACATGGAGCCGTACTCCACTTGATACCACAATAAGTATATTATAACTTCAAATATGTTGTAAATTGTTCTCTTTCTATGTGATCCTCAGTTATGTGTACCTAGTAGTAATAGGTGTTATTAGACCCGTTTATGGTATAGCGGCGAATCCCCTGCATTTGTAATTTGATCGGTTGTCATGACAACCTAGCTGTCAGTGCAAACGTTGTGGGATACGGCGTGATCTAGTAAAGATTCAGAGCTGCTTTTTGTTATGATGTGCAGCAGGATGTAATGATTCAGTATCGGACCTGATGCTAATGGTGTTTGTATTTCTGTATTGATGTTTGCACTTATTTTAATAGGCACTAGGGAAACCGTTAGCCGGGTCGCCGGAGTGGAGTTAGCGCATGAGTGTTAAATATCGCTCCACTTGTAATCTGGCCCTAAATGTATTAAAATGAGAAAGTGCAAAGCTTAAATGCAATAATACTGAAAGGACCCAATCTGAAATGTATAGTAATATAAAATGCAATGCACAAAGTGTAACAAAACTCTCATATCATGCAGTGCTATATTGCACTGGGCTTGTCTCTGCTTTACAAGCATAAATGAGCAAGATCTTGCAGTGCTAGAGCACAAAGCACAAAGAGGGCCCATACACAATGCAAGTGGAGCAAGAGACCAGACATTCCCTCTGTAGAGATGTCCTAACTGATTACTGGCCCAGTCTTAATTGAGGGGGAGAGTGAGACATTTTAAACTTTTTTTTCTACTTAGCCTATTTTGTCACCGCTGTGCCCACGATTGAACCTGGGGCACCAAGTTTACAGCCTGTTTCCCTGTCTTTGCTCCACCAGAGGGCTCTGTCTTGTTTCTGCTGTTCCTGGAGATCTACTGCCTGCACTGGCTAGCTCTCTTGCTCCACCTTCTTGCCAGCTGCTGGTAGTCTCACAATCAGCCCAGCTATAAAAGGCTGCTTGACAGTTCACTCCCTGCCTTGACATTGTGGTTCTCGCTGTTAGTGCCTTTGACCTGAAGTCCCCTGTTGTTCCCTGTTGTGTAGCAATTTTTCTGTTCCTGAATCCGGCTTGCCTCCAGCTTTTTCTATCGGATCTCTCTTGAATTTGATAAAGGATTGGACAGATTCTTCAGTATTCTGAACTTGTCCTGTTTTCCTGACTTTTCTTCAAGATTCTCCTTGTGTTTGGCAATTTATTAGACTAATTCCTAGTATTTGATTCTCGGCCTGCCTTCTTATAGCTATCTGGTTACCAGCCTATCTCTGCTTCGAGTGCATCCAGTATCCTGATCCTGTCCCCAAACCCTACAGAAGGTGTCTGCAAGCAGAGGTATCATTTTCCAGTATCCATGCCCTGTAGAGGGCATCTGCCAAGCTCCACTATCCAGCCCACTTACCCAAGCCCTGCAGAGCGCATCTGCCAAGCACTGCTATCCTGTTCCAATATTTACACTCTACAGAGGGCATCTGCCAAGCTTCATTATCCTGCTCCTGTAGATGGCATCTGCCAAGTAGCTGTATCCTGCTTTTGTCTTCGGCCCTCAAGTGGGCACTCCTGTCTGTGGCCCAAGTGGGCACTCCAGTCTTGGTCTTAGAGTGGACATTCCAGTCCTTGGTTTTCTAGTGGACACTCTAGTTCCTGGCCTTAGAGTGGGCACTCCTATCTTTGACCCAAGTGGACACTCCAGTCTCTGCCTTAGAGTGGGCACTCCTGTCCTTGGAACTGAAGTGGGCATTCCTGTCCTTGGCTCTCTAGTGGGCAACTCCTGTTCCTGGCCCTAGAGTGGGGACTACTTCCGACTCCAGCTCTGGTGTGGGTATTACTGCTGCCTAATCCACGTTCCTGTACAATCAAACCTGCATTGTCCACCGTAAAGAAGCCCATACCACTGGCCCCTTTTAGTGCTCATAATGGGACTAAGTCTGTCAACTCAACATTTAAGCTCCAAACTCCTGAACCTGCCCCTATGAGCGTGACATATTTAGTCCTTTTCTTTTAAATCAAAAGAATATATATATTTTTAAGTATCATCTCCAAGAAATATAAATAAGAGGATTCTTATAAATGTACATGTTGTTTAAAAAATATCTAGTTGGCGCTTTCTTTCCATATTATCCAAAATCCCCCTCCCCTCATGTACATTGTCTGGAAATGTTTTTAAAGAAATATAATAACTTTACTCAACTACAAACAAAACTATATGAAGTATGGGAAAGAGGGTATTATTAAAAAAATTGAATCTTCCCCATTCTCAGATATGAATTGAAATTTAATTTTATCCAAGAGAGCAATCTGAAACTTTTTCCTTTATTTTTGAGATGTATATCCCCATTCCCCGGAGTACAAAATAAATAGAAAAACTAAAACTACAGCTTCACAAGAAAACATTAATCAAAGCTAGCATTACTTCTATATGTCCTTGAGATTTCAGAGAAAAAATAAGTCAACTATGAAAAGATATTTAGAAGGTTCGTAGTGTAAATATATACACTGAAAACAATATACAGTACGCATTATTAGATTTATCATAGTGATAATTCATTTACTTAAAACATTAATCTGTGAATATTCCAAGGTACAGTAGATTGCAATTTACATTTTTTACTCTGAATATTTCCCCTCTTACTCATGTCCACAATGTTTATGATTCAGAAAACTATTTTATAACTGAGCCAGAGGACTTCATTCTGAAAACTGCACATTTTACAACGTAAGATGAATGTGTTTATGGTTAGTGCCATAGATGCAACTGCGAGTCAGAAGCTAGCTCATCTTTTTGATTCTAGTAAAGCAAGTAAAATGTAAAACTTGCAATTAGGTTAGGGAGGGTGGAAAAATATTGTTAATGTAAAACTCACAAGTAAAAAATCGGAAAGGCATATGTCAATCTTGCAAAGCTATTAAGAATTTTTATATATTTTGTATCCTTTCCCTACCAAACTATTTATATCTCCAAAAGTGCATTTAATGCATTGTTGAGATTTAAACACTGTAGGGATGAGTACATTGTTTGTTATTTATTATTTGTCAGAGGACAGGGATAAAACCCTGAAACATCACACATGCCATCATAAATTAGATGCTTATAATACAGTGAGTGCCTTTAAAATTTAATGCTGTATACACGTTTGATAAGCACCCCTGGCTGTTAGTGTAGGAGTAAGTGCTAAGTCATACAGCTGTTTGTACTATTATTTTCTTTTACACCCTCTGATTATTTTTTTTAATACATTTTTTGAACATATCACAACCAACCACAATCCCTGAAATTAAAGGGAGCATACTGGGGGAAGAGACTTTTTACTTTACGGAACAGGATGCATCTGAGATGCTATTTGACATACTTACTACTGGTCCAGTGATTAAACCAGAGGCACATATCATGGCACATTTAATCAAGTTGAAGAACATGGAGAAGAACTTAAAACTCCATGGAAGTTATCTTTCATAATTTCATAGAAAGAAATACATCCCCAGGGGTTTTAGGATATGCAATGTGCCAAACCTGAGGAGGAATAATCATACTTTTTGTGAAAAATGTTACATGATCTTTAAAAAGTGTTCACTGGATCTTATGTTGCTATTGATACAGGAGGTACACACTCTGTTGAAGAAATTAAAGGACTAGTCAATACAGTGGATTTGCATAATCAACAAATGCTTACTAAAAAGACAATTCAATAGCACTAAGAGGTCAACTGAAAATACGCTGAAATTCCGCGTCGTAATTGTCATGAGATTGATCCGCCGTAGTTATCAAAGCGTCAAGATCGGCAAATGTTGAAATTTGTGACGTAACATACAATCTCGCAATCTCAATCCAACGCACATCGATGCGATTTGAAAACTCGTGGAATTCGAGTGGAATTGTGTTCATTCGCCCTCCTATTCGACACTATTTGAAGCTCTCACAAAGTTATCAAAATTTCTACAGCTAAACTTGCGTCTTTTCCGACTCAGCATACCTGGTTTTCAATCCGCCACCCTGCAGGTCGCGATTGCCATAGAACTCAATTGGAGTCTGAAAACACAGAAAGCTTATGTTCGATGCTACAAGAGAATTAAGTATATTACATAATAAAAGTAAATTAGAAACTTTATTAAAATTGTATACCCTTTCTAAATCAAACAATATTATTGCTACACATTTGGTGCACTAGTAGATATAGGGATAAAAATGAAAAATACATTACTACTGATGGATTATGCTACAACTTTGTCTCTCATTACAAATCAAGGGGACAGTATTATTTCTACATAGTTGGGGAAAAGTTTTGCCCCAAACTTATCACACTAATAGATATAGAGATAAAAATGAAATAAATACACAACATAATATAGCTAATTAACTTTTTATTTTTTGGAAAAATCTATGTGCACCATGTTTAAGCCATGTAATACAAGTTACACTCTCCACTTCGCGCCATATTTGAGGCAACACTTTTTGCACCAATTATGATGCAAACTCCTAAATAACCCACACACTAGTGAATTTTTCCACCAGTTTTGATTGGAATATGCATAATCACATGATTTATGACATCAGCCAATCTGATTCAAATACACATTATAAACTATCACTAACTAATCAAATTGCTTGATACTTGTGTCATCGATCACACATCAGAACTTGTAAGTGCCATTTGTTACATTGTGTATTATACTTTGAAAGAATGGTATGTAAAATTAGTATTAAAGATAAACATTGATGCTGACATCAGTGTAATATTTTAGACAAGGATTTTAAAATTAGAATTGATGTTTGATTCAATATAATCTTAAGCTGATAGCTCAAAGGGATAGCCCACCTAACTTTAAACTGTCATGAATCAGATACAACAGAAATTAAGATCATCTCTTTACTGGCATGCTATTTTCAGTGTATTTCTTCCTTCTCTTGAATTTCTTTTTCAGTAAGAAATGTCATCTTATATGCCAGCCCATTTTATAACACCTGTGAAGGGGTGTTTTTTAAAAATAGATTGTAATCAGGAGGGGTTAGACAGGTGCAGAGAGAAACCTGACCCAGCTCTTAAACGGGCAGGAAACCCCAAAATATTCTTTCATGATTTGGATAGAACATACCATTTTAAACAACTTTCCAATTTACTTCTATTATCAAATTTGCTTCATCTCTTGTTATCCTTTGCTGAAGGTACAGCATTGCACTACTGGCAGCTAGCTTAACACATCTGTTTAGCCAATCACAAGAGAAAAATGTGTGCAGGCACCAATTAGCAGCTAGATCCCACTAGTGCAACTTAAAATTTTACTTTCCTATCCCTTTAAAATATCCATAAATTGCAAATAAATACATATGATACTCTGATTACAAGTTTTATTTGCAATTATTCCTGCTCAGAATAATAATACATTTACAATATATTCATATAGTGGTATAAATAAACACAGAGATATGACAGACAATATTGTTTAGAACAAAAAAAGGAACTTAGGGACATGTAAATATGTTTGCAAAATATATATATATATATATATATATGTGCGCGTGTGTATATACTGTACATGCTAAAATATGTATGTCCAATATTAAAAAGAATTCTAATAATTCACTCTCCACTTTGCACCAAATATGTCGCTACTTGCTATATTCGCAATTAGTCCTGCTCAGAAAAAGAATACATTTACACTATATACAATAATGTGCTAAAGAGTAATGGCCTTGTTCGTGGACAGTAATGAAAAGGTATAAATAGAGTTGGAAAAGACCTGAATAGCCGCAACATTCCTAGGAGTGCCCAAAAACGTTTGACCCTTGATAGTGGTATTAGTGTGTGCGTGGACCAATTTCTTACCCATGGTATTGCCTTTGCGGTAAGCAGCTCTGGGAAATTCCTTGAATTCCTGTATGTCAGGGCAGGCTTCTTTCAGCATAAACCAATTTTTCTTAATAATGTGGAAAATACTGTTACTCATAGTGTTAAATGTACTAACAAATGAGATCCTCTTAGAAAACCCTAAGGTTTTAATCAAAGCATCAACAATAGGATCCATCTGAATCTGAATAAGTTTGTGTGGGCTATATCCTCTCTTGATGAATTTCTCCACCATTTGGCCTGATCTTTCCTGACGTTTCTCTGGGTCACTGACAATTGTATTCACTCGTATGAGCTGGGACTTAAGAACACTTCTAAACACTCTGGGAGGGTGAAAACTGGACCTATGCGATCAGTCGGTTTTGTATACAAATCCGTCTGTAATCTATCTTCAGATACATATACCATAGTATCAAGGAACTCAATGTTAGTCGTGCTTGTTTTCGCACAATGGCCTCTAGTTATCAAGGTCTGGCGGACCTGATCCGACACTGCGGATCAGGTCCGCCAGACCTCGCTGAATACGGCGAGCAATACGCTCACCGTATTCAGCATTGCACCAGCAGCTCACATGAGCTGCTGGTGCAACGCCGCCCCCTGCAGACTCGCGGCCAATGGGCCGCCAGCAGGGGGTGCCAATCAACCCGATCGTACTCGATCGCGATCTGTGTCCGCCTGCTCAGAGCAGGCGGACAGGTTATGGAGCAGCGGTCTTTGTGTCCATTCGGAGCTTGATACATATGCCCCTAAATCTCAAAAATGGGACTTCCCTTTCTATGTCAGCCTTTAAAGCACTAAGTTCCTCAAGGGTGCCCCGCCACAAGATGAACAGATCATCTATATAGCGGACCCACCCTATACACCTTTGTTGAAACAGGGGATGAGTATACACATATTTCTCCTCCACCCAATTCATAGTAAGACATGCATAAGATGGGGCCACATTCAACCCCATCGCGGTCCCCTTTTTTTGTAAAAATAATTGATTGTCATACATGAAATAATTATTTGTAAGTACCATCTCAAGTAACTGAATCAGAAAATCACACTGTATTTCACTGTACAGACCACATTGGGACAAGGCACTCTGCACACTCTCAACTCCCACACCATGGGGGATGACAGTGTACAGAGACGTCACGTCCCAAGTAGATAACAGAACATCTTGTAAACCCTCATATTGTTGAATTTTAGAAATAAAATCCAGAGTATCTTTGACATAAGATTTACCAGTGCTGACTAGGGGTGACAGAATTTTATCCAAGAACTGGGCTGTAGGACTTAACACTGAGCTTATGCCCGCCACAATAGGGCGGCCAGGAGGGTCAATTAAACTCTTGTGAATTTTGGGCATCACACAAAAAACTGGAGTGATATGATTCTTAATTAACAAAAACTGGGCTAGTTTTTGACTGATAATCTCATAGCGTAAACCCTTTCAATCTCTTTCTTCAATAATTTCACAATATCTCTTAAAGGATCACTGTCCAGTTTTTGTAAACATCAGAATCTCCCAGCTGTCTCAGTATCTCAGTGTTGTATTTATCAGAGTCTAAAATAACCAGGGCACCGCCCTTGTCAGCCGGCTTGATGGTAATGTCTTTGTCATTTTGTATGGATCTAAGTGCTTGGCATTCCAGCTGTGGAGACCTATATTAAAACCATAAAAATTGAGTTTAAAGCTGTGGTTGACAAGCACAAACAGAGACACAGACATCACAACCTGACCAACAAAGAATGCCAAGCACTTAGATCCATGCAAAATGACAAATACATTACCATCAAGCCGGCTGACAAGAGAGGTGCCCTGGTTATTTTAGACTCTGATAAATACAACACTGAGATTCTGAGACAGCTGGGAGATTCTGATGTTTACAAAAAACTGGACAGTGATCCTTTAAGAGATATTGTGAAATTATTGAAGAAAGAGATTGAAAGGGGCTTACGCTATGAGATTATCAGTCAAAAACTAGCCCAGTTTTTCTTAATTAAGAATCCTATCACGCCAGTTTTTTATGTGATGCCCAAAATTCACAAGAGTTTAATTGACCCTCCTGGCCGCCCTATTGTGGCGGGCATAGGCTCAGTGTTAAGTCCTACAGCCCAGTTCTTGGATAAAATTCTGTCACCCCTAGTCAGCACTGGTAAATCTAATGTCAAAGATACTCTGGATTTTATTTCTAAAATTCAACAATATGAGGGTTTACAAGATGTTCTGTTATCTACTTGGGACGTGACGTCTCTGTACACTGTCATCCCCCATGGTGTGGGAGTTGAGAGTGTGCAGAGTGCCTTGTCCCAATGTGGTCTGTGCAGTGATATACAGTGTGATTTTCTGATTCAGTTACTTGAGATGGTACTTACAAATAATTGTTTTATGTATGACAATCAATTCTTTTTACTAAAGAAGGGGATGGCGATGGGGTTGAATGTTGCCCCATCTTATGCATGTCTTACTATGAATTGGGTGGAGGAGAAATATAATACAACTATCAAGGGTTAAATGTTTTTGGGCACTCCTAGGAATGGGACATTCCCATGCCTGGGTTGTGCACAATGTAATAGCGTTATTAAAGGAGGAGAAATATCTCATCCCTATACAGGCAAGAAATTTAAGATCCCTGGGTATTTTACATGCATTTCCACTTATGTGGTGTATGCACTTAAGTGCCCGTGTGGCCTATTATATATAGGTGAGACCACCCAGAAGGTCAAGGACCACTTCTGCCAGCACGCATCCAATATTGGCAATGATAAGCAATCCCATCTTCCTGTCCCCTCCCATTTTTTGGATAAAGGCCATCAAGCTAATCAATTAAGATTTATGGTCATAGACCATGCCAGTAAAAACTCCAGAGGAGGTGACAGGCTGAGGGATTTATTATACAAAGAAACAAAATGGATTTGGTTGTTAGATACTATGTCACCAAAGGGGCTTAACAGAGAATTTGATCTCATGCCACTAATTTGATCTGTTTGCTCTAGTTTAATATTGCTTATTAGATCCTTTTGTGCTTGCCTTCTATTCTGTTTTGTTATATTGTTTTTAATTGTATATACTTGTTGGACCAATCCCTGCGTCAGTCTCTAATGGGTTAATAACTGATGAATTTTGACAATCCAGACAATGCTCCTTTGAACAAGGAACATGACAACCCCAGATGATCATTTTGGCCTTCTAAGGGCCTCGTTAGTGAGGTGCAGCCATATTCCTCTAAGCACACTGGGCAAGGAGTCTACATCTGGGTTCCCCCATCACCCTTAGGGAGACCTTCCCAGGGTCATAAAAATTTGCATACAAAGAGAGAAGCGCTCTACCAGGAACCAACAACATCTCAGTAGCTTGTTCTATGGCGAGTTACCACCTAGGAGCAGCCTTTTTTAATTTGTAATTTGAGCTGTTTAGCACAATTGCGATATCCTGTGTAAACATAGGTTGTGGTAGAGCAATGTCGGCCACACTAACCCTTCTCTGGTAAATGTGCGAATTTACCAGTTTAGGGCGCTTGATAAATTAGCGCTCAACTTGTAATCTAGGCTAAAGAAAGGAGCAAAGGCGTACATCGACACAAAGTACAAGGATGGCCTTTGCTACTAGATATCCTGCAGATAGGATATGCTGCAGATCAGGATGGACAATCACAGAAGCACAATATATGCTGCATTAAGGGATTGCTCCTTGGAGCAGCCAGTAGTAGGCCACCAAGTAGCTGACCTTAGGAACATGATCATTGACCACTATCCCATTAACGAGTAGGGCACAGATTTTATTACAACATAAGTCCTCCTAAAGGACATAATACTAAATAATACTAAATTATATTGGCAGTGCTTTTTGAGAATTTAGGACTTAGCACTGTTTTGCATATTTATTAAATTTGTGTGGGTCTATGACATTATTTATGTGATTATAATTATGTGCAACTTTGAGAGAGAGTCATATCCTATCCATAGGTAATTTTGCTACTTAGTTTGGATAGAGTTTCTTAGGGGTTATCTGTTCCTTTTTATTATTTGTTATGCTTATATAAAATATGTTCATGTCTCAAAATGCATGAATGAAATAGGCTTATCCCCAGATTTCTACTAGCCCAAGCTCTGCAATCAGTAAAATTTCAAACTCATTTTAATACTCACATTTTTACAACAGAATACTACCATAGAAGACTTATATCTGTGAACATTTCAGGTTCATATCTAGTCCCCCACCAGAGATAATCAACCCAAAAGTGAGGGGAAATGTTAAGAAAAATTGCATTTTATCACCCCATATAAAGAGATAAGTCTCAAACTTGAAATGTTCTGCATGCACACAATACAAGGGAACTCCTAAAAATTTTAGGACCAATCTTGATCATTACATTAGGACTTAAGTTCTAAGTCTTAGGAATAAAATGGGCAAAAATGTTTATATACGTACATGTACCCTGGAATGTGCTCTAGAGATCAGTTTTTGTTTTAAGGAGCTTGGACCATCCTGAGCTGAGATATTGAGGTTTCCGTAACATCTGTATAATCAAAATGTGTTGTGCTTAAAGATGGCCACCATGGTTAAACCAAGCAAAATAAAAATAAAAAACTGGTGGTTTTGCAATACCAATAGATATAGGTAATCACTAAAAAAAAATGGTCAAGCAACCAACTTTACAATTAATGGATCAGTTGAGATGGACTGACCCTTAGGATATATTTGTTATTATTTCATGGTTCTATAACCTGTACATATTGTACTACTGTATACAGTGATGCCAATTAGGTTGGTTGTATTTAACCATGTGTTTTAGTATTATTAGTTATGGCATGCTATGTGGTTGTCATGGCAACTGGAAAAGGTCATGTATTCATGGGTCCGTCTTACTGTAGAAGCTGAGAAGGTGGTGTCAAGGGGTTTGCCACTAATTGGAAGTCGATCTTTGTTATTTAACTACAGTTGGGGTGAGTACAGTGTTTTGTTATTCATTATTTGTCTGAGGATAGTGGTAAAACACCAAAATTCCTGAGTTGTCTGAGGTAAGAAGGGTTAGGTAAGCGAATTTAAATATATGCAGTTCTCAAGCAAAAATGATTTGCTTTTCTAAAATTCTTTAATGGACCTCACAGTAATGAGGAAACTTCATCAAACAAAAGACCTTTAGACAAAGAGGAAACAAAATCTGAAGATGTGTTAAAAAAACTGTAAAGGTTGGGACAGGTGGCAAGGATCAACATAGTATAATTTAATAAGTCAACAATAAGGACTAGATTACAAGTGGGGCGCTAAATTATCATGCTCCTGCATACAGGCAAATGTGCCCGTTTGCGGGAGAGTGATAAATAACCATCCATTTCAAGTGGCTGGTTATTGCTACCTCAAGCTTGCGGTAGCAATTACTGTTCTTAAAATTAACCAGAGATCAGATCTCTGGTTAATTTTATAAATCTGCCCTAAAAATACTGTCTAGTGTAGTTTATTAAAAAATAAAGATGGCAGGCGTTTTAATAAAATTACTGCACTAGGCAGTATTTTGGGGTTAAAATTGGTGGGAGTGCCTTTACATTGAGGTCTATGGGAACTGCATTTTCCCAGTAAATATATATGTATATGCTTATATACATATATATTTATGTGTTAATATGTGTATATACACATATATACACATGCATATATATGTACTAGTTGATAAGCCGGCCCAGAGGGCAGTCTGTGTGTTAAAAATGAAAACCCCCAAGCTACAAAAAATAAAAAAGTAAAAATACAGAAAAAAATAAACAAGCTATCCAAAAAAAAAAAAAAATTAAACCTAAACTAATACCCCTATAAAAATAAAAAATGCCCCCCAAAATAAAAACACCCCCTAATCTAAAATTGAACTACCAATAGCCCTTAAAAGGGATTTTTTGTAGGGCATTGCCCTAAAGAATGTTTGGTAGGTTTAGACTGTCTAGCTGGTGGGGAATCTAGCACACCTGAAGTAAACTTTATCCCAAAGTTTAAAGAGTTATAGTTAGTTGTAGTAGGTGGCTCAAAACAAGTTGCTATTCCCAATGTATCTTACTGTAAATATGTGTGATAATATGTGGGCTCAATATATGTTAATGTTTTGATGAGTCCTAATTTTATATTCTCTTTTGGAAAAAAATGGATGTCGAAACTATTTAAGAAATAAATATGATCCTTTATTTGATTATGGTAAATTTACCCAATAGTAGTGATGCTAAAAGTACAGTTAAACAAAAATTATTACAATTCCTTCAAAGTTTAAAAAATGACACCGGTGTCTCTATGTATAAAAATGTACATAATATATATAAAAAATAAATTAAATTAAAAAAATAACGTTGAAATCTTATAATTTATACAGTTTTGGGTTTATCACAAGTTGTAATTTCTAACAGAATGTTTATAGATACAATTTTATAGTGGATAAAACAATAGTTGCTGTATAGTTCATATAGGATACTTTGTTTCAAGTTCAGCTATGCAATTGAGATCTTATCTTAGGCAACTATATATCAAATGTAGAGGTATGTTGGTGCGATTTTTATCACACTATAATATAAGTATACAAATTAGTACCTTGAAGTGTATCTGTTTGATATCACTTTTGTGAGATAATTGCGGTTAAATAAACACCGCTATGCCAGTGTTTTGATTAAGTTTCAAGATCAAGCTGGTGGCAGTTCTATATGAGCTGCTGGCGGTTAAATAAATGCCGCTTTGGTTTCCTCTTATTAGGTGGGCTTATCTGTTTGCTGCGAGAAAATTCACTTTTATATAAGTGTTTGGGTAGTTGTCGTGGCCGCTCAGTTACCTTATCCTTTGTCGGTCAGTGACCGATCGCGCTTTTAAGGGTTTCTTGGTGGGATCTTCGTTGCGGTTAAGTGCTAACCGTTTGCTGATGTTTTTTAAGTATCTCCGGTTTTTCTATTCTGTGGCTTGTCTGTCGGTCAGTGACCGATCACGATGGTATGGTTGTTGGATAACCTCCTGATGTGGAATTTTTGCGTGCCTTTCCGGTCTGTTGTTCCCAGGTTTCTTAGATGTCGGTCAGTGACCGATCTGGGTGCTGAAATGTGGTTGTTGGGATAAGTAGAAAGTTTGTAGGATAAGTAGAAAAAGGATTTCTAGTTATCAATGTGATCTTTGCGGTTAAATATATGCCGCTCAGTGGGAACTTGAATATTTCAACTGGGTATAGCTGGTATTCACTTTGTCTTCTCAAATCCTGTGCAGGTGTGCTCTGGTATCAACATGTTTCGGCTGGACAGCCTTTTTCAAGATACCAGATGTGGGGATTCAAAGGCTATTTAAAGCCTCTCTAATTTAGCAATAAATCACTAATTGATGATATACATAAAATCAAAAAAATCAGGAACAATTATAAAATGCTGTTTTATTATATAACATAGGTATCCTTGGGTCTTAATTATAATATAGTTGGGTGTTTTTATGTAGCGATAAACATTTTATATGATTACTTTTAAAATAGAGAAAGATATTATATATCTTAATGTCAATTACTTTTAGAGTGTATATTTTAGTCACTTTATGAAACCATGGATATTTTTAAAAGGTTTCTGTAATTAGAGCGTAATATTAGAGTGAAATAATTTGTCTATACTTATCGTTGTATGGATATTTTAACCATAAAATATAGTTAAAACGGGGCCAATGGTGAAATTAGAATTTAGTGAAATAAAAGTTAGATGGGCCAAAAGAGAATATAAATTTAAGTGAATCTTTTGTCTCTAGTTTGAATGTTTCTATTTATTATCTGTGGGCTACAATAACCAGATAGTGGGTATTGTAAAAATATAGTAAAGAGCTGTATGATCCAATGTATGTATGAATGAGTTTTACAGTCTAAGGACAAACAATTTGAAATTTTAAAATTCCTACAATAATTATAAAAATTCATACAAGAAGGCTAATCTCTCATCTGATAATACTAATATCCACAAAAACTAGAAAAGTATTGGTACAACACACTCATTGGATCATACAGCTCTTTACTATATTTTTACAATACCCACTATCTGGTTATTGTAGCCCACAGATAACAAATAGAAACATTCAAACTAGAGTCAAAAGATTCACTTAAATTTATATTCTCTTTTGGCCCATCTAACTTTTATTTCACTAAATTCTAATTTCACCATTGGCCCCGTTTTAACTATATTTTATGGTTAAAATATCCATACAACGATAAGTATAGACAAATTATTTCACTCTAATATTACGCTCTAATTACAGAAACCTTTTAAAAATATCCATGGTTTCATAAAGTGACTAAAATATACACTCTAAAAGTAATTGACATTAAGATATATAATATCTTTCTCTATTTTAAAAGTAATCATATAAAATGTTTATCGCTACATAAAAACACCCAACTATATTATAATTAAGACCCAAGGATACCTATGTTATATAATAAAACAGCATTTTATAATTGTTCCTGATTATTTTGATTTTATGTATATCATCAATTAGTGATTTATTGCTAAATTAGAGAGGCTTTAAATAGCCTTTGAATCCCCACATCTGGTATCTTGAAAAAGGCTGTCCAGCCAAAACATGTTGATACCAGAGCACACCTGCACAGGATTTGAGAAGACAAAGTGAATACCAGCTATACCCAGTTGAAATATTCAAGTTCCCACTGAGCGGCATATATTAAACCGCAAAGATCACATTGATAACTAGAAATCCTTTTTCTACTTATCCTACAAACTTTCTACTTATCCCAACAACCACATTTCAGCACCCAGATCGGTCACTGACCGACATCTAAGAAACCTGGGAACAACAGACTGGAAAGGCACGCAAAAATTCCACATCAGGAGGTTATCCAACAACCATACCATCGTGATCGGTCACTGACCGACAGACAAGCCACAGAATAGAAAAACCGGAGATACTTAAAAAACATCAGCAAACGGTTAGCACTTAACCGCAACGAAGATCCCACCAAGAAACCCTTAAAAGCGCGATCGGTCACTGACCGACAAAGGATAAGGTAACTGAGCGGCCACGACAACTACCCAAACACTTATATAAAAGGGAATTTTCTCGCAGCAAACAGATAAGCCCACCTAATAAGAGGAAACCAAAGCGGCATTTATTTAACCGCCAGCAGCTCATATAGAACTGCCACCAGCTTGATCTTGAAACTTAATCAAAACACTGGCATAGCGGCGTTTATTTAACCGCAATTATCTCACAAAAATGATATCAAACAGATACACTTCAAGGTACTAATTTGTATACTTATATTATAGTGTGATAAAAATCGCACCAACATACCTCTACATTTGATATATAGTTGCCTAAGATAAGATCTCAATTGCATAGCTGAACTTGAAACAAAGTATCCTATATGAACTATACAGCAACTATTGTTTTATCCACTATAAAATTGTATCTATAAACATTCTGTTAGAAATTACAACTTGTGATAAACCCAAAACTGTATAAATTATAAGATTTCAACGTTATTTTTTTAATTTAATTTATTTTTTATATATATTATGTACATTTTTATACATAGAGACACCGGTGTCATTTTTTAAACTTTGAAGGAATTGTAATAATTTTTGTTTAACTGTACTTTTAGCATCACTACTATTGGGTAAATTTACCATAATCAAATAAAGGATCATATTTATTTCTTAAATAGTTTCGACATCCATTTTTTCCCAAAAGAGAATATAAAATTAGGACTCATCAAAACATTAACATATATTGAGCCCACATATTATCACACATATTTACAGTAAGACACATTGGGAATAGCAACTTGTTTTGCGCCACCTACTACAACTAACTATAACATTGCCCTAAAGAAATCAGCTTTTACATAAAAAATAAACAAAGTCCCCTCTAACAGTAAACGCCCCCCCAACCACCAAACACCCCTCCTAAAAACCCTAACACTAATAAACCTAAACTACCCATTGCTCCTAAAGGGGCATTTGTATGGGCATTGCTCTTAAAAGGGCATTCCTCTCTTTTTAGCAATTTGCCCAAAAAACAACCCCTAATCTAAAAAACAAAACCCCCCAAAAATTAAAAAACTAACTAACACTAAAGCCCCAAATAGGTACTCGGGGTTTCAGAAGTCCGGCGGAGAAGGTCTTCTTATATCATCTTCATCCACAGCGAAGGCGGCGTTGAGCGAAGTATTTTTTGTAATGTTAGAGTTTTTTTTTATTTTCTGTAATTGGATTAATGTAATGTAATTTTTTTTTATTTTCTATTGTAATGTAGTAATTTTTTAATTGTAATTAAGGGGTTAATTTAGGGGGTATTAGGTTAGGGGGCTTAGTCATTAAATTGTTTTTTTAGAGTTGTGGGGGTTGGCGGTGTAGGAGTTAATAGGTAAATTAACTTTAATGCGTTGTTGGGGTTTGGCGGATTAGGGGTTGATAGATGTATTAGGTAGTTTGCGATGTTGGGGTTTGTGGATTTAGGGGTTAATAATTTTATTAGGTAGTTGTTGTTTTTTTCTTAATACTGTACGGGCGGTTATTATTTTTTTTTTAAATACTTATTGTGGGCGCTTAGGTTTTTATTCAATACTTATTGCGTGAGGTTAGGTGGGTTTTTTTAATACTTATTGCGGTCGTTTTTTTTTTTTTTTTAATGCTCCGTTTGCCTTTGCTGCATCCTGGTGGATTCCGAAAATGGCAGGGTGGTAAAACCATTTTCAGAATCCACCTGGATGCAGCTTCGCGCACAGCCAACATTCCTTTGAGGATGCATGCGCAGCTGGCGACACCGACGGACACGTTACAAACACGATTATACTATAGATATCAGCATATACATAAATATTTATATTTGCTGCCATCGCTGCACAGCTTAACCCCTTTGCCTGGCGCTGAAGTTCTGATGATGTCTCTGAAGGCATCAGAGCGAGGCTCCCATACAGGGAGTGCAGAATTATTAGGCAAGTTGTATTTTTGAGGATTAATTTTATTATTGAACAACAACCATGTTCTCAATGAACCCAAAAAACTCATTAATATCAAAGCTGAATAGTTTTGGAAGTAGTTTTTAGTTTGCTTTTAGTTTTAGCTATTTTAGGGGGATGTCTGTGTGTGTAGGTGACTATTACTGTGCATAATTATTAGGCAACTTAACAAAAAACAAATATATACCCATTTCAATTATTTATTTTTACCAGTGAAACCAATATAACATCTCAACATTCACAAATATACATTTCTGACATTCAAAAACAAAACAAAAACAAATCAGTGACCAATATAGCCACCTTTCTTTGCAAGGACACTCAAAAGCCTGCCATCCATGGATTCTGTCAGTGTTTTGATCTGTTCACCATCAACATTGCGTGCAGCAGCAACCACAGCCTCCCAGACACTGTTCAGAGAGGTGTACTGTTTTCCCTCTTTGTAAATCTCACATTTGATGATGGACCACAGGTTCTCAATGGGGTTCAGATCAGGTGAACAAGGAGGCCATGTCATTAGATTTTCTTCTTTTATACCCTTTCTTGCCAGCCATGCTGTGGAGTACTTGGACGCGTGTGATGGAGCATTGTCCTGCATGAAAATCATGTTTTTCTTGAAGGATGCAGACTTCTTCCTGTACCACTGCTTGAAGAAGGTGTCTTCCAGAAACTGGCAGTAGGACTGGGAGTTGAGCTTGACTCCATCCTCAACCCGAAAAGGCCCCACAAGCTCATCTTTGATGATACCAGCCCAAACCAGTACTCCACCTCCACCTTGCTGGCGTCTGAGTCGGACTGGAGCTCTCTGCCCTTTACCAATCCAGCCACGGGCCCATCCATCTGGCCCATCAAGACTCACTCTCATTTCATCAGTCCATAAAACCTTAGAAAAATCAGTCTTGAGATATTTCTTGGCCCAGTCTTGACGTTTCAGCTTGTGTGTCTTGTTCAGTGGTGGTCGTCTTTCAGCCTTTCTTACCTTGGCCATGTCTCTGAGTATTGCACACCTTGTGCTTTTGGGCACTCCAGTGATGTTGCAGCTCTGAAATATGGCGAAACTGGTGGCAAGTGGCATCTTGGCAGCTGCACGCTTGACTTTTCTCAGTTCATGGGCAGTTATTTTGCGCGTTGGTTTTTCCACACACTTCTTGCGACCCTGTTGACTATTTTGAATGAAACGCTTGATTGTTCGATGATCACGCTTCAGAAGCTTTGCAATTTTAAGAGTGCTGCATCCCTCTGCAAGATATCTCACTATTTTTGACTTTTCTGAGCCTGTCAAGTCCTTCTTTTGACCCATTTTGCCAAAGGAAAGGAAGTTGCCTAATAATTATGCACACCTGATATAGGGTGTTGATGTCATTAGACCACACCCCTTCTCATTACAGAGATGCACATCACCTAATATGCTTAATTGGTAGTAGGCTTTCGAGCCTATACAGCTTGGAGTAAGACAACATGCATAAAGAGGATGATGTGGTCAAAATACTCATTTGCCTAATAATTCTGCACTCCCTGTAGGAGCTTATGGAAGCACTCTCTAGTGAGCACAATGCTTTCCAGCGATGCGTTGGTATTACACAGTGGAATGCTTATATCGCTTTCCTGAAATAAATATATAGCGCTCAACTTGTAATCTGGCCCTAAATGTCAAAACATTCAAAAAAGTAAAACATGAATATGAATTTGTTTGTGCCCTGATCAAATTGATGACATATGCATAGATTAAAATGATTAAAAATAGTAGAAAGTAAACTCATCGGTTGAGCTTGTGAGAACCATGACAACTATTTAAAAAAAAAACTCATTCATTTATCCATCTATGGAAACACATGCAGATGCTTTCATATAGATATAGATGCACACAGAGGCGTAACTAGAAACCACAGGGCCCAGGTGCAAGAATCTAAGAAGGCCCCCCCAACCCCCCCCCCCCAAAAAAAAGTGAATTTGATACATATCTTTTTTTTTTTTTTACATTTAACACAGAAAAAAAATGTGAATCAGATTACATGTCTGCAAAAGGAGGTATCCTGTGCCCACAATCTGTGAGATGGTCTGACCCCCTATTACTGTATATAGTGACACTGTTTAACCCACCAGTACTGTATATAGTGAGTCAGTGACACAGTCTGTAATCTGCCGGTGAGATGGCTAGCCTGACCCTACCCGCCCCAGTACTTTATAAAGTGACCACAGTAGTTTGTGACATGGTCCAGCCCCCCCTTCTGTATATAGTGGTACTGTATAGTGACACTGTTTACCCCCCGCCCCCCATGCTGTAGTAACAAGGTCTGTAATTTGCTGGTGCCGCAAACATACACACACACACACACACACATGCATAAATACACACACAGTCACATACACACACACACACACACACACACACACATAAACACCAATGGGTAAAACAGAAACACTAACCCCTGTAGTCAGAGACACTAGTGAAGCATCATGTCACACTCACATGATATCAGTGCAGGCTGTGGCAGGTCAACGTTTTTTTATTGTAAATTTTTTTTTTTTTTTTAAGCTGGGCCCCCACCCTTGGGGGCCCAGTCGCAATTGCGACCTCTGCAACCCCTGTAGCTCCGCCCCTGGATGCACAAGTGAGATTGCCAACTCGCAGAGAATCTGCTTGAAAAACTCTACTGAAAATCAAGCAGTATAGCAGAAGGAGCATTGCAAGAAAATAAACGTCCTTGCAGTATTTCATGCTTCAGGCAACTATATTGGCTTAAAAATGCTATTCAATAAGCAACATAGACTACAAACATATTTGATCATTTATTTTCAAAGGGTTCAATGGCGTAAGCGAAAAAAAATCCCTATTTTTAACATGGAGTTTTCTGTGATTACAAGCCATACAATTTGTTTTAGTGTTGTTGTTACTTAGTAATACCACCACTCATACAAATTGTTAAGGATTTACAACCTATATAAACAGAAGATCAGAATTTCATAGATATATTCACAGAACCACTAATCTTTTCTTACAAGCTACCTGCGAACCTACACAGAAAACTTATCTTGAACAGACTGAATGGTGTTGTAACAGACACCGCTGGCACTAAACACTGTAACAGAAAGAAAATGTGCCACATGCCAACATATCAGTAATCAAACCCCTCTCCGGACAACACATCAAATGCCAGTACTCATAAAAGGATCATGTACCTGCAAATCCAGGAATGTAATATATCTAATTCAGTGCAAGAAATTTCTTCATATGAAATAGATAAGTGAAACAAAATAACCACTACATTAAAGAATTAACTATCACAGACATTGCATACACCACCTTGAACTTAGCCCAACTTGGACACCCTGTAAATGATTTTGCAGTATTAATCTTAAAAGGATATATTAAAAATACTTTTGACTAAAGGACATTGGAATAAAACTATATTAAGCTTTTTAACTCCAGACCTGGCTTGAATCAAGACTCTGACTTTATGATATACTATGAAGAGGTGTGAAACTATAAAATAACCTAGCCGTCCAGTCTGCTGTATTCACACTTTCATCCCTGCCTACTACATCTGAAAGTAACAGTCTACTAATAGCAGGGTGGATAAAAATCAATGATTTTTTTCTATTTAAAGGGACATAATACTTATATGCTAAATCACTTGAAACTGATGCAGTATAACTGTAAAAAGCTGACAGGAAAATATCACCTGAGCATCTCTATGTAAAAATAGAAGATATTTTACCTCACAACTTCCTCAGCTCACCAGAGTAACTGCAGTGTAAAAAGTTATACTTAGCTGCTGTCCAGCTGCAGGTAAAAAAATAATAATGAACAAATGAACTGTAGCCAATCAGCATCAACAGTGCTGAGGTCATGAACTGTTTTACTGTTATCTCATGAGATTTGACTTAGCTTTTATGAGATTTCATAGTAAACTTCCTTAAACTGAATAGGGAAATTAGATGAGTGTGCATGAGGCTCACTCCCTTGCCTGTCCTGGGACAGGCATACTGATTTGCTGCTTAAAGTCCTTTGCAATGGGGTGTGAATACTTAGGACATTTTGAGGTAAAATATCTTTCTTTTTTACATATAGATGTTCAGGTGATATCTTCTAGTCAGCTTTTTACAGCTGTTCTGCATCACTTTCAAGTGTTTCAACATTTGGGTATCATGGCCCTTTAAATCTGATTATTTGTTTTACTTAAAGGGAGAGTCTACTTCAATATGTTTATTGTTTAAAAAGATAGATAATCCCTTTATTACCCATTCCCTTATAACATGACTATTTATTTATTTATTTATTTATTTATTATCTGTTGACTTGCATTTTAGCCAATTAGTGCAGTGTCAGCCACAAGTCCACGGGAGAAAGCACAATGTTATCTATATGGTTCACATGAATTAGAAGCCTCTTGTGAAAAGCTAATAAAAAGCATGCAATTAGAGACTGTCTGTAGTGGCTTAGAAACAGGCAGAAATTGAGAGGTTTTAATGTTATAAAGTTTATAAATATAACAATGTTGATTGTGCAAAGCTGAGGAATGTGTAGTAAAGGAGTTATCTATCTTTTTAAACAATAGCTATTTTGGTGTAGACTGTCCCTTTAAATCCGTTTTTTTTTTTTAAATAGGATTTTTAAAATAAAATGCTTCAGATTATTTTGGACAATTTTTCTATCTTGAAGATATTATCACATAGCCAAAGGGCTTTAACATACAGATACATACATATACATATGTATTTATATGCGTATATATGTATTTACAGACATATATACACATATAAACACATAAATACATATGTTCACATATATAGACATATATACAAGTGCATTGGAGCTCATGCAGTTAAGTAGATTAAAATATGTTAAAGCATATTTATGCAATATTCATTTTTAATAAAGGTTTTAACTATGTATTTACTGTAAATATTTCACATTCCAATGTTCTGCACAGAATATGTTCTTTTTATTTCTAAATAGATATTCCCAGGGACGGAACTACCATTGGTGCAGCAGGTGCAGTCACACCAGGGCCCAACAGATGAAGGAAGGGGGCCCATAACAGCCAGTCTATACATAATCATGTACAGAATGTGTACAATCCTAATGCAAGGGAGCCTTTTATTAGTGCAGATTGTAGGTCCATCTAGCTATCCTCAAAATCATTAAACAGAGCAGGATGTATATTATTATTTTTGCTTTCTACTGAGTTAACTTTGGGCGGCCCCCAAAAAAATCTTGCACCAGAGCCCTCTTTTGAGTAGGTCCGCTACTGAATACTCCTATCTATCTATCATCTATCTATCTATCTATCTATCTATCTATCTTTCTATCTATCTATATATCTATATATTGTACCAAAAAAAAACATCAGATATATGTAGAGATATGTATTTATGAATAAATAGAACATATTATGTTATTTGAAGAACATTGGAATGTGAAATATTCATATTTTCATGTAGGGTTAGCGCAAATTAGAATATGCGTTCGTGAAAGGGGGAACCACATGAAAGCATGCACGATATTCTAACTTCTGCTTTTTGCGCTTGTCGAGTTAATGCGAGAACAAAACCAATTTACTTTCAACTCGTAATATGAGTGCAACTCGCCACGCACAAAAAGCTTACTTCTAGCACAATTAACGCTTGAGCAGAAGCATTGATTAGCACTCCTCTTAAAACTGTGAATTTGTGTCTCCTTCTTCACAGCAAAATGTTATAAAATTAACATACAGAGTTGATAAAAAGACCTTAAAGGGACATAATCATTAGAGATAACTTTTGGGTTTCAGATAGAGCATACAATTTTCAGGTTTCAGATTTACTTCTATTATCAGATTTGCTTCATTTTCTTGGAATCCTTTGTTGAAAGAGAGCAATGCTCTACTGGGGCCTAGCTGAATACTTTGGGTGAGAGAGTGACAAGCAGCTATCTCACAGTAGTGCATTGTTTCTGAGCCTATCTATGCAGGCTTTTCAACAATGGATAAAAAGAGAACAAAGCAAATTAGATAAGCGAAAACTGTTAAAAATTGCATGTTCTTTCAGAATCATGAAAGTTTAATTTTGTTTACTTTACTGTCCCTTTAATGCCATTGCTCCCCTGCAAATCTATGTATACATAATCAACCCATACTAAGTTTCAAGAAGGTCACTCAATAGAAGATTTTTTGGTATGGAATAGATCTGCACAAGGACCTAAGTGTGAGGAGGGAGGGGCAAGCATTACAAATAATTTTATTGTTTTAGTTAAATAAAACTATTTCAATTGTTATTATTAATGTAATCATTATTTTTCTCCTTCTAATAAAATACAGGTTAACAGTTGATCCAATATGGATGATTAACTAAGTAAACTAGAGATAGTTCACGTCTAAATAATTTAATTAATTTCAATGATCTATCTATGCATATATAATGATATATAACAAATCAGTAATGGTCGGATATATACCTCCCAACATTTCAAAATTCAAAAGAGGGACACCGACCGCCCCCCCCCCCCCCCCCCGCGCAACAAAAAATGGAAATGTGGTGGGCAGGGGCGGGGCTTAAAAAATCATAAGACCAAAGTAATATAAATAAAATTCTTTTAATACTGTTAGGCAGTAAATCAAACGCAAGCTCAAACCACTGGTATAGCTATGTGAGCTCTGTATTTAATTAACCTTTGCAGAGAAAGTGCTAAAAATTTTTATCTTAATTGGACATTTAATAATAGATTCTTTAAAACTGCTCTCTGCTTTCCTCATTAATATTCTAGATTCTGGCCTTTAAAGTTAGCAAAAATGCACAGTAACACACTACATAGTATATACTTACACATGCAGATACATACACACACACTACATATCATACACTTACACATGCAGATACACACACACTACATAGCATACACTTACACATGCAGATACATACACACACACTACATAGCATACACTTACACATGCAGATACACACACACACTACATAGCATACACTTACACATGCAGATACACACACACTACATAGCATACACTTACACATGCAGATACATACACACTACATTGCAGACACACACTACATATCATACACTTATACAGGCAGATACACACACTACATAGCTTACACTTATACATACAGATACACACACACACTATATAGCATACACTTATACATGCAGATACACACACACACACACACACTACATAGCATACACTTAGACATGCAGATACACACACACACACACACTACACAGCATACACTTATACATGCAGATACATACACACTACATTGCATACACTTACACATGCAGACACACACTACATATCATACACTTATACAGGCAGATACACACACACTACATAGCTTACACTTATACATACAGATACACACACACACACACACACTGCATAGCATATACTTATACATGCAGATACACACACACACACACACACACACACTACATAGCATACACTTAGACATGCAGATACACACACACACACACACTACACAGCATACACTTATACATGCAGATACATACACACTACATTGCATACACTTACACATGCAGACACACACTACATATCATACACTTATACAGGCAGATACACAAACACTACATAGCTTACACTTATACATACAGATACACACACACACACACTACATAGCATATACTTATACATGCAGATACACACACACTACATAGCATACACTTAGACATGCAGATACACACACACAATACACAGCATACACTTATACATGCAGATACACACACATACACACTTATAGATACAGATAGACACGCACAGTACATCATATATGGGTATCTGTAATTCATTGTATGGGGTCCTAGGGTTGGCAAGCAGATTAGCTGGCACTGTTCGTTACCCTGGTGTTAGCACTGCTCATCTTATAAAACTGAAGGCATGCTAGTATTATCACCAGGGGTAGACGTCATCACTACCAGGGGTTAGAGTTTATCATTACCTGAGGTCAGAGGGTATACAGTCTTCCTACTCCTGCTTAATCCACACACCATTACTTTTCCACAAGGAATCTAACAGGTATCTAACCCTGGGAGAGAAAAGCCATCTGCTTCTGAGTATGTGCTCAACAGACACATTTTTAATGCATGGGGCAATGCGGGACAGATGGCTAGCAACCCGGGACAGCGGGACAGACCCCTAAAATCGTGACTGTCCCGCGAAAATCGGGACAGTTGGGGGGTAAGTAACTGGTAAATAATATGAAAACGTATTATTCTAAAAATAAAAAACATTATTTAAATTGGTCTTACTGACTAGTAATTTAAATCATGATTTAAATTAAATCCACCTTGCTCAGGATCTTGTGAAATAAACTACAGGAGAGGAATGACTTGCAAGTAATTATGCATAGTAGTTCACCACCCTTGCAACCACAGTCAGATCTAATAATGGAGAGGCTCCTCCTGTAAGAGAAATCGTACTATTTCCTATGTTAATTTGTTATGTTTTTATTATTGTTATTATTATTATTTTTATTATTATTATTATTAGTGAGCCATCTGCATTGTTTGTAAAAACCTAGTGTCATAACAGGCACTTGACCAGAAGAGCGATTTCCTGCTGCAGTAAGGCAAACTGTACCTTTAAGTAGGCCTAGAAGATCAATGAGGCTCTAATTGTAGTAATCTTTAAAAGCTCTCTGTTTACAGCATGTGGTTGCTTGTGTATAAAGTTAATTCCTAAACAAGGGGTCGCCATATTATGTTAGAGGATAGCAGATACAGGAACAATGTGAGGAAGCATTTTATTTACAGAAAGGGTGGTGGATTCATGGAATAAACTTCCAAAAGACTGTGGTAAACACAGGAACTGTAAAATATAAAAAAAATGCCTTGGACATGCATAAGGATATCATTAGAAAGCAGTAATATGTAACATGGGTAGACTTGATGGGCTCCTGGTTCTTATCTACTGTAAAATTCTATGGCCTAGATTTGGAGTTTGGCGGTAGCCGTGAAAACCAGCGTTAGAGGCTCCTAACACTGGTTTTAGGCTATCTCCGGTATTTGGAGTCACTCAAAAAAGGGTCTAACGCTCACTTTTCAGCCGCGACTTTTCCATACCGCAGATCCCCTTACGTAAATTGCGTATCCTATCTTTTCAATGGGATTTTTCTAACTCCGGTATTTAGAGTCGTGTCTGAAGTGAGCGTTAGAATTCTAACGACAAAACTCCAGCCGCAGAAAAAAGTCAGTAGTTAAGAGCTTTCTGGGCTAACGCCGGTTCATAAAGCTCTTAACTACTGTACTCTAAAGTACACTAACACCCATAAACTACCTATGTACCCCTAAACCGAGGTCCCCCCACATCGCCGCAACTCGATTAAAATTTTTTAACCCCTAATCTGCCGTCCGCACGCCGCCGCCAGCTACATTATCCCTATGTACCCCTAATCTGCTGCCCTAACATCGCCGACCCCTATATTATATTTATTAACCCCTAACCTGCCCCCCACAACGTCGCCGCCAGCTACCTACACTTATTAACCCCTAATCTGCCGTCCGCACGCCGCCGCCAGCTACATTATCCCTATGTACCCCTAATCTGCTGCCCTAACATTGCCGACCCCTATATTATATTTATTAACCCCTAACCTGCCCCCCACAACGTCGCCGCCACCTACCTACAATAATTAACCCCTAATCTGCCGACCGCAAAGAGCCGCCAGCTACATTATAGCTATGTACCCCTAATCTGCTGCCCCTAACACCGCCGACCCCTATATTATATTTATTAACCCCTAACCTGCCCTCCCTAACATCGCCGACACCTAACTTCAATTATTAACCCCTAATCTGCCGACCGAATCTCGCCGCTATTCTAATAAATGTATTAACCCCTAAAGCTAAGTCTAACCCTAACACTAACACCCCCATAAATTAAATATAATTTTAATCTTACAAAATTAATTCACTCTTATTAAATAAATTATTCCTATTTAAAGCTAAATACTTACCTGTAAAATAAATCCTAATATAGCTACAACATAAATTATAATTATATTATAGCTATTTTAGGATTAATATTTATTTTACAGGTAACTTTGTATTTATTTTAACCAGGTACAATAGCTATTACATAGTTAAGAACTATTTAATAGCTAAAATAGTTAAAATAATTACAAATTTACCTGTAAAATAAATCCTAACCTAAGTTACAATTAAACCTAACACTACACTATCAATAAATTAATTAAATAAAATACCTACAATTACCTACAATTAAACCTAACACTACACTATCAATAAATAAATCAAATACAATTCCTACAAATAAATACAATGAAATAAACTAACTAAAGTACAAAAAATAAAAAAGAACTAAGTTACAAAAAATAAAAAAATATTTACAAACATTAGAAATATATTACAACAATTTTAAACTAATTACACCTACTCTAAGCCCCCTAATAAAATAACAAAGCCCCCCAAAATAAAAAAATGC